>NC_059116.1:68457293-68790626 GCF_020740685.1 Jaculus jaculus | reverse complement strand
GAAAGAAATAGATAAAATCTTAACATGAGACAATAAAAATCAATGCTTGTTGGTTTGAAAAGAAAATGAATTCATTGAGAGATGTGGGCGGCTCTCAGGACTGCAGGAAGCTCAGAATGGAGACCTCCGGTATAGTCGGGCTCTGCATGGAGAATCCAATGGTTGTCACCCTTGGTAAGCAGTAGATGATTTTGTTCATGCCACTGGCTGCTGCTACTGGCACAACCTCTGTCCTTAAAGTGGATGTCATTGCAGCCACAACTGCTGCCTTACAAATTCTCAACATCCTTGATTTTTTTTGCATCAGTCACTCCTAATGTAAAGTATAATCATGTGTCAGATGGGTTAGCGCTGCCTTGGTTAAGAGCTTAGATGGAACTTCCAAGGTTGTCAGGTTGTTCTGTTTACCCAACATCCATAAGCAAGGGAAGCTGGGATGCTAAGTATTTGCATTTTCCATTTCGGTAGCATTAAGAGTCCAGCTTCTAACATGGCCAATTGGATAGAGAAATGCCATAACATAAGAAAAAGAGTTCAAATTTCGGGCATAAAGACATTATTGCATCATAATTATCAATTTCACAGTCTGTAGATAACCATAGAAAACATACATGAAGTTGACCAGAATTTAAGCATTAGCATTGACAACGGAAAAATAAAGATGCAGTTGATAGACATTGGAAGAACAGGAAAAGAATAGTAAAGAAAAAAGAGCAGAAGGCAATCTTTCCAAAGTCACAATGACAAACTCTTTTTTTTTTCCTTTTTGAAAATTAACTTATTTTTTTGACAACTTCATATGTGAATATACTGTGTTGTTATCAGAGTTACCCTCAGTACCTGTGGTTATCTCTTTCCCACTCCTGCTAAACTACTTCTTTCCAACAGGTTGTCCTCCTACTTTTATGGTTTATTTTTTTTTTTTTGAGGGGGTGGTGACCCAATGAATTTAATTTGGTCTGATTGCATGAGCATAGATAGAGAATTACTTGCCACATGGGCAATTTAACCAATGGCTACACCACTGAAGAAAACGTCTCCCCCGCCCCAGCAACCACTGACTACTAATAACTCTGCAGGGAGGGATGGGGACATCATGGGCTCCTCCTTCATCCATGACAGAATGTTGATGGGCCTAATATTGTGAAGGTCTTGTGCAGGTAACCACAGCAACCGTGAGTTCATGTGTGTAATGGCCATGTCGCATCTGGTCAACACCGTTCCACAACGCTGCTTCCCATCTTCTGGGTCTTATTGTCTTCACACTGTGTTCCCTAAGCCTTGGAGGAAGGGAAGTCAATGCATCACTGAAAGAAAACTGGAGGTTTTAGTATCTTTTTAAAAATTACTTTATTTTTGAGAGAGAGGCAGAGAGAGATAGAGACAGAGACAGACACAGAGAGAGAGAGAGAATGGGTGTACCAGGACTCTCTAGCCCTGGTATTTATTTTTTATTTTTTTATTTTTTTTTTGAGGAAAGGTCTCACTCTAGCTCAGGCTGACCTAAAATTCACCCTGTAGCCCCATACTGGCCTTCAATTCACAGCAATCCTCCTATCTCTGCCTCCTGAGTGCCAGGATTAAAGGTGAGTGTCAACACACCTGGCTCTTTTTTATTTTCAGTTTTAAATGGAAATTAAAGGAGGAACTGGAGATTTTCTGTACTGGTCATAGAAAGAACATGAGGGGATTTTTTCTTAAATGAAATACTTAGTTATTATATGAAAAGTTAATAGACAGTGTTGATAAATTAGGAAATAGTCAATTAGAGCTATGAGGAACAGGAGCCACAGAGAAATAGCCAAAGGCGGTTACCTCCAGAGAACAAAACCAAGGAGATGAGAAGTGAATAGAGAACTCTGTAAGTTCTTATAGCTAGACATTTTTAAAGTTCATATAGGTAGTTTATTGATCTTTTCAAAAAGCTTCAGAGATTCTTTAGTGAAATTTTTCTTTAAATCTTGTATTCAGAAGTTAAAGCCTATATACATTTAAATTACTTATTAAAATTTTTCATATTTTTTTGCAGCAAAACCTCACACCTTGGTTGTGTTCTGATTTGGGTTGCTGGTGGTCTATTTTATATTGATGTCTTGCAGAAACTAAGATAAAATATCCTGATGAGACTCCAGAATTCTGTTTTTACTTGAGAAAAGGAGTTCTAGAATAATATTCTGTTGCCTCATTCCCCAAAAAGTCATGTGTATGAAAATGTGCATGTGTGCACATGTACATACACGTACATGTATAACCTATATTTCACACACTGTATCACTCAGAATTGTGGAAAGGCCAGCCCTCCCCTAAACTTCACCCTACCACGCCTTCTCATTTTCATACTACAGCTGGCATCCAGCATCTTTCTGAAGTCCTGCTGGTTGGACCAATTCTAAAGAACATCATGTCTACTACTTTTGGAAGGTCACCTGGGTTCTCAGTGCACATGAGACTGAAAACACTCAGTGTTGTTGTTGTTGTTAATTGGGATCCCTACCTCCAGGTCTACTTTTAGAATCCCCCTTGACCATCTTAGTCAGCTATAAGCAACTAACATAGACTAGGTGGCATATAGACAACAGGAAGTTGCCTCTCATAGTATGGCATTTGAAAGCAAGATGGAGGTCCAGCAACAGTGGGTTCTGGAGAGAAACCCTCTCTAGCTTACAGATGGCCATCTTCTTGCTATGGCCTCACCTACCACAGAGCACAGAAAGGGTTCTCATAGATCCTCTTTGTAAGGGCACTAATTCCAGTCATGTGGGCTATACCCTAATGAACTAATTCCTCAAAAAGTCTTTATCTCCTAATACTATCTTGGGGTTAGGCCATCAACATACAAGTGGGGGGAACATAAATATTTTATCCAGAATAACCATCATATTAGTTTATTCTCCTTTCCATTCAGATAGCATTCCTAGGACATTTCTGAGTCTCTTGTGGGTTTGTTAAGGTCTAAGGCAAACATAGTACTTGTGTGCTGTATATATGTTGCTTGATGTCACACGCTTGACTCAGAGCTATGAAGATCATCTAATCACCCAGGAAAGAACTGAGTCTATAGGAACTCAAAGTACAGGAGGAGTCACTGGGGTTGGATGTTGCCTTAGCATATACAAACACTGGTCAAAACACTGGCCAGAAATGGGACAAGGAGGACTAAAACCCATGTGAAGTTTAGCTGTGGTGCAGGCTCAGTGGCCGAAGCAAAAAGGATGGTCCAATTTGAAGCCATTATAATTGACACATACCCAGAGAGACACGCCAGGACCTAGGGCAACATACGCACTCCAAAACTCAGGGCACCAGAGCCAGTTTGACAGTTCAGCAGCAGTGAGCTGAGATGATTCAATGCTACAACCAAGAGTCAGATCTCAAAATCGAGAAGATAATCTTTTAAAGCCAGGCCAAATCCAGCATCCTGTGGCCTCTGGTTTACATACAATACTACTGTTAGTTTCAATTTCAGTTAATAAGAGCTCTTTGAAAAGACTATCCCTTATCTGCTATGTGAAAAGGTGGTGTGTTTATATTGGGTATACATTATTAATGAGGAAAGTCCCGGCAGTTAGAATGGGGATAATGGTCATCACAGTGGAGAACCCCAAGGGAAGAATAATAAATGAATAAGAATTGTTTTATTTTTATTTATTTATTTATTTTTGTTTATTTGAGAATGGCAGGCAGACAGAGAAAGAGGGAGAGAATGGATGCACCAGGGTCTCCAGCCACTGCAAACAAACTCCAGATGCATGTGCCACCTTGTGCATGTGGCTTACATGGGTACTGGGGAATTGAGCCTGGTTCCTTAGGCTTCACAGGCAAGCGCATAACCGCTAAGCCATCTCTCTAGCCCAGAAAAGAATTGTTTTATGGGAGACTTGTCTCACTACCTGCCATGGCCTTAACACCCCCCAAGCCTTCCTCTGGTGCTTTGCACGCTGGCTGTGGGGTTGTGACTTGTTTCATAAGCAGGGACAATTCCCTGTGATCTCCGAAGGAAACTGAGAGCTAAATGTTTCAGGCAAGAAATTGAAAAGCAACCTTGTCAAGAAGCCAGTGGAAAAGAGTGGTGGGATCCTAAGTGGCAAGAATATAGAATAACTGAGTCAAAGTCATGAGTGAGTAGAATAAAGTGACAGAAAAGTAGTTACACATCCACCAGACCACCTCCGGTTCCCTCTGGGCACACCACTGAGTCACATCTCCAGCCTCTATGTAGTCAGATAAGTTCTTGAAGTGGACAAAAGAGATGTGTTCCATGTCCTGTCCAGGCGCAGATGAAGCTCCCACTGGCAATTCCCTATGCTCTTTGTCTATTCAGAACAACGCTGGAAGCCAACGACAGGGGATTCTACACACAGAGGGGCTTGGGTCCCTGCACCTCAACGGGTCATCATGACAGTGGAACAAGAAGCCCCGCGTGGACTTGGTGTCTGAAAAGTCAAGCTTCCTCGCGTGGTGCTCGCCTGAGGCAGCAGCTTCCGTGAGCTCACAGTTGCTTTCATGGTACAGAGCAGAGCAAAAAACGATGCTCAGAGAAGCCAGGCCAGAGGGCGATAGTCATCAAAATGCGTGTTGCAGAGCGGCTGTGGGCAACTCCCAGCTGAATGCTGTCCTCTTTACCCGCCTTATATCTCACCTTCTATTTAGGGCCAGGCTTCCTGAAATAGCGGTGTGCCTCCCTCCCGCCTCCCACGCGCCGCACCCCGCGCGCTCTGCAGCACGCCCCGCGTCCTACGGACACTGCCTATGACCTCCTGCGCGTGGAGTGCTTTTCAACGTGCAGTCACAGGTGGAGTTTAAGAGACATTCCGTGGTTATCACTCCAGAAACAGTCACCCGTGCTGTGTTCCCTTTCCCAACAGGTAGACAAGAAACCGAACCTCAGCCACTGGGCTTCTCTTCCCAGGCCCTGGCCCTGGACGATTCAAGAGGGACCTGACTGCATCAGATACTGCAGATGGGGTCTCTGCCTCACAAAGTCAGGAGTCACCCGCTTCTTGTCCAGCCATACGTTTCCCTTGGGAGCAGGTAGGTGTTTTGCTCTGTGGCAAGCCTGGCACTGCCTGGTGCTTCCCTGGAGGAACACTGGTACCTGCCAGGGGGTGTGAGGGACATCCCACCAGCCTCCATCCATCCCCTGCCCTTTGGGACATTCTCTGTTTACTGACTACTATGGATCCAATTTTGTAATTTCTTCGGAGGTTTTCCTCTGCTCTCAAACAGCCCAACTCTTTTTTGGGTCTCTGAGGGGCAAGGAAATCTCTTATCGCCAGATTCAAATTCTGGCCTCCGGCTGAGAAAAAGTGTGAATATCTCTCAGCAATGCATTGACTTCAGAGCAAAAGTCTCCCCAGAGCATCTTCCAGCCTGTCCTTGCCTTTCTGGATCTGTGTCTTATAAGCTCCCTTCTTTGCAAGCATCTCCTCCTTTGAATTTTATGAATATTCTGAGTTTGTTTTCTTTCATTCTCTTAACCACTTTTTCTTGGTCCTCTGCTTTACCCATTCTTCAGTCAATGGTTTTCTAATGGCACTAGCCCAGGCTAACCTGGAATTCCCTTTGTAGTCTCAGGGTAGCCTTGTATTTACAGCAATTCTCCTACCTCTGCCTCCTGATTAAAGACATGTACCACCATGCCCAGCTAAAACTTGGTCTTTCTTGCTGTTTTGCTTCTCAAAATGCCAGTCTAGCCAGCCCTTGAGCTTCAGGACTCTCCTGCTCTGCCTCCCATTGCCACAGCATGTCAGGATTACAGACATGTGCTTCACTTTGTATCCAGCTTTACGTAGGTGCTGTAGATTGAACTCAGCAGGCTTGAGGAATGCACCTTTAACCACTGCACCATCTTCCCAGTCACGATTACCAGTATTTAAAAATATTTTTGTTTATTTTTATTCATTTAAGAGTGACAAACATAGAGAGAAAGAGGCAGGGAGAGAGGGAGGGAGAGAATGGGCATGCCAGGGCCTCTAGCCACTGCAAGCACCACCTTGTGCACCTGGCTTACATGGGTCCTGGTGAATCAAGCCTCGAACCAGGGTCCTTAGGCTTCACAGGCAAATTCTTAGCTGCTCAACCATCTCAGCACCCACAATTTATTTATTTATTTATTTAGTTAGTTTTCTTTTTCTTTCTTTTTTTTTGTTTTTTTTTTTTTTGAGGTATGGTCTCACTCTGGTCCAGGCTGACCTGGAATTAACTATGTAGTCTCAGGGTGGTCTTGAACTCACAGCAATCCTTATACCTCTGCCTCCTGAGTGCGGGGATTAAAGGCATGAGCCACCACATCTGGCTCCCAGTATTTTTAAATACAACCACTGTTATCATTCTTTTAAAAAGATCTACTGTAAACTTTTTTTTTTTTTTTTTTTTTTGAGGTAGGGTTTCACTCTAGCCCAAGCTGACCTGGAATTCACTATGTAGTCTCAGGGTGGCCTCGAACTCACGGTGATCCTCCTACTTCTGCCTCCCAAGTGTTGGGATTAAAGGCTTGTGTCACCACGCCCAGCTGGAATGTTCTTTTAAAAATAGTAATTTTGAGGCTGGAGAGATGGCTTTGTGGTTAAGGCTCTTGCCTGCAAAGCCTAAGGAACCAGGCTCAATTCCCCAGTACCCACGTAAGCCAGATGCACAGGATGGTACATGCATCTGGAGTTCATTTGCAGCAGCTAGAGGCCCTGGTGTGCCCATTCTCCCTTTGATTCTTTCTCTCTCTGTCTCTCTCAAATAAATAAATACAATAGAAATATTTTTTAAAATAGTAATTTCTTATAACCCACTAACATCTGCATTTAAAAATACCTGAACAAGTTCTTGTTTAACAGCTGAGGTTTCATATGGCTTCCTTCCTCTTTGATATCATATTTCCTTTCCAAGAGGATTTAACCATAAGGTTATCTATGTTACATGGTACAGTATTTTATTGATCACTATCTCCTCTGTGAAAAAAGTATTGATTAAAATTTGCTCTTTCCTACAACTGTAAGCCTCCGTGTGAAAGGTTTCTCTGCTGGATTGTACTTACACTATAATCACTATTAGTACTCAATAAATCAAATACATTTTTAAGTACTATAAATGTGATATACAATTATGAAATTAATTATCAAAGTTTCTCCTCAGCATTACTGTGTACAATCCATACCAAAGAAAATCCATCCATTTTAAGTGTATCTTTTGATGAGTTTGGGTAGTGACATTCAGTTATACAGCCAACACCATAGGAGCTGGAGAGGTGGCCTAGCAGTTAAGATGCTTGCCTGCGAAGCTTAAGGACCCAGGTTCAATTCTCCAGGTTCCACATAAGCCAGATGCATAAGGTGGCATGTGCACCTGGAGTTTATTTGCAGTGGCTAGAAATCCTGGTGTGCTCATTCTCTATTTCTCATCCTCCCTCCCTCCTTCTCTCTCTCCCTCTGTCTCTAAGAAATAAATAATTAATATTTTAAAAATAGAACCAACACCACAATTAAGATTCATAAGCTGGAGCTGGGCATGGTGGCTCATGCCTTTAATCTCAGCACTTGGGAGGCAGAGGTAGGAGGATTGCTGTGAGTTCAAGGTCAGCCTGAGACTACATAGTAAATTCCAGGCCAGCCTGGACTAGAGTGAGACTCTTACCTCGAAAACAAACCAAAAAGATCCATGGGCTAGAGAGATGGTTCAACAGTTAAAGGTGTTTGGTGGCAAAACTTAGTTCAATGCCCCAGGACCCATGTAAAGCCAGATGCACAAAGCGGTGTATACATTTGGAGTTCATTTGCAATGACTCATTTGCAGTGGCATGCCCCATTCTCTCTCTCTCTCTCTCTTCTCTCTCTCTCTCTCTTCTTATTCCTTCTTACAAATCAACAAATATATTTTTAAAAGATCAAGATACAGCCCCTAAGGTCCTCTCTTGCCTCTTTTCAGACAATCTCCACCCCTAGTCCTTAGTCTTCAGCAATTGCTGATCTACTTTCTTTCACCATAGTTTTGCCATTAAAAATAAAATGTTAGGCTGGAGAGATGCCTTAGTAGTTAAGCACTTGCCTCTGAAGTCTAAGGACCCCAGTTCGAGGCTTGATTCCCCAGGACCCACATTAGCCAGATGCTCAACAGGGCACATGCGTCTGGAGTTCATTTGCAGTGGCTGGAGGCCCTGGCGTGCCCATTCTCTCTCTAACTCTCTCTCTCTCTCTCTCTCTCTGTCACTCTCAAATAAATAAATAAAATAAACAAAAAATTATCATGGGAAGATCTCTCTCCATAAATATATACATATGCATATAAATAGATATTCACATCTCCCCTCTATTTTAGTTATCAGTTGATAAATATGTTTTTGTTGCTAAAATGAGACCAGTTTCCCATCAATTCTAGCCCAGTTTTTTTTTTTTTTTTTTTTTTTTTTTTGGTTTTTCGAGGTAGGGTCTCACTCTAGCCTAGCCCAGGCTGACCTGGAATTAACTATGTACTCTCAGGGTGGCCTTGAACTCATGGCAATCCTCCTACCTCTGCCTCCCAAGTGCTGGGATTAAAGGTGTGCGCCACCACACCCAGCTATCCCAGTTTTTTATACGCGCATGTGTCAACTTTGAGAATTCTTATTCATGTAAATGAGTTGACAGGAAAAGAAGTTTTTGGATTGTTTCATGCAATGTCTCTCAATATTTTGAACTTGTGAGTTATGCCAAACATCCCCAAGTGATCTATAATCACAAACTACTTGTAAGATTTAATGACCGGGCAAGGCCCGGTTTTGTTGGGTGCAGAGCTGAACACCATGGGGCTGGCAGAGGTCCTGTTCCTTTGTCATTGGTGCCAGTGTCTCAGAAGCACCCTAAATTTCTCAACAGTTTTTTGTTTATTTGTTTGTTTTGCTTGGAGTCCTAGAGGGCAACGATGCAGTCTGTGTTATGAAGAACATGTGTTTAGGGTTGGGATAAGGAGACACTATCTCCCAAGCCCCAGCCCAGCCCCACCACTGGCATATTTTCAGACAAAACAACTGCAAGTTTATTACGAATGGAAGCCGAGGGTCTAGAAATGGGCTCCCTGAAACATCTATGCTTGGGTCGTCAGCACCTGCAGGAAAACGTCACCCTGTTCAAAGACCCCCGTTTTCAGCGGCGAGCCTCAGCTTGGCTTCGGCCCCCATCCCCACCACCTGTCCAGAGTGCATTCTCTATGATCCACTCTGGGGTTCACCCTCGTGGAGAGGCTGGAGTGTCCTCTCTGCACTTCAGACTGCAATCCTGAATCCAAGATGTTTTCTTATATACTCAGAATCTTAATCCAGATGTGTGGGGGAAAAAACATAAATTGAAATGGGGACAAAGCAGCCAGCATTTTATTGCCACTTTATATACACAGTTATACAGGATAAAGTACATATTGTATACATGTGACACCTATAATAAATGTTTTTATCATGCAGATGAGGAAACTAAAATAGATGACATGAAATTCCAGTTACATTCCAAAAAAAATGAAGGAAACAAAAGCTTCCTTTCATGCCTTGACCTCACAGACAGAAATTTCTTCGTCTTCTTCTCTTTTCTTTTCTTTTTCTTTTTTTTGTTTGTTTGTTTGTTTGTTTTTTCGAGGTATGAGTCTCACTCTAGCCCAGGCTGACCTGAAATTCACTACGTAGTCTCAGGGTGGCCTCGAACTCACAGTGATCCTCCTACCTCTGCCTCCCAAGTGCTGGGATTAAAGATGTGCACCACCATGCCCGGAAGAAATTTCTGAAATAAAAATGAACACAAGGGACCATGGATGTAGCTCCGTGATTGAGGGCTTGCCTAGCATGCATAAGGCCCTGGGTTCAATCTCCACAACAACAAAGTAATAACTAAAATAGAATATAAAGTAGAGATTAGCAAAACCAAAGTAATTGTCAATGCTATGTGTTTCACTAATTTTAATAAAAAGTAGAAGATAATTTACTATATTCCACCATTATGGAAATATGGAAACATTAAATAATTAGTTGTCTGGGAAACACATTAATGAATCCATAGGATCTGAAACAATGTGATTAACGAATCAAGGGTGTGAGGATTGTTCAGCCAGGAACGGGAGCTTAGATATGCAACTTCCTTGGTTTCTTTCCAGCAATTTTATTCTACACAAAAGGAAAAACAGTAAGGGTTTCCCACTCATTCATGGATGTTTTTGACACAGCTATTCATTGAGTGCACACTTCCTCTCTCAGGGAGACGTCGGAGGGTTGTGGGGAGATGGCAGCCCCTCAGGACCTACACAGCTTCAGTGTGTCTCCAATGAACTCAAAGCAAAAGGCATCTCAGGACTGACTTGAGTTCCCATGTAACCCAAAATACCAAAAAAAAAAAAAAAAAAAAAAAAAATTATCTTTTCCAAGTATGACAAGGAATTGATCAACCAAGTCTTTGGAAATCAATCTCTCTCTCATTCCCTCTCATTCTCTACTTCTTCTCACTGTCTCGCTCTCTCTCTCCCATGGCTCAGATTTTAGATCTCACTTAGCATTTGCTGGGACATCTGTACTATTTACTGTTTCACCTTTACACATAAATCACAACATTCCGTCTCCTCAGGTGCGTTTCTCACTGTCATTTCAAGTCCACTGTTGGCACAGTTTCAGGAACCAGGCTACCTAACTTCCAGATTTGTTGGTTGGTAATGAATGCTTGCTACCACGCACTCTACCTGACAAACCCACCAGGTGGAAACGCAGCCCTTGGCAGGGAGGTGGATTTGGGTAAGCACATGCGTGCATTGAGGCGAGCTGATTTAACAGTTCATCCCTTGATTCCGCTTTTATACCAGGAACCCGTGAGCAGTGTGTTAAAGCACAAGTTCAATTTCAGAGTTGCCAAGGGCAACTGAGGGTCACTGAGACGTTCAGGGTTCAGGTTCCCCCTCTGAACTTGGAGTTGAGCTCAACATTCTAGGTCAGCTTCTGGGAGGTTCATTTGGGGAGCGCAGAGCTCACCCAGCTGAGAGACAGAGGCGTGGAAATGAAGTACCCCAACACTCACTTCTCCAGGTCTGCTGTTTTACAGCAGTGTCCTGGCCTGGCTTTGAACTCGAGTTTATCAGTCCTATACCGAAAGCCACCTGTTTTTGTCCCCATACCCTGCATGTTATATAAGATCACGGCAACCTCAGTGGTACCAAAGGGACGTAAGACATTGTCAGCGGCACTGAATGTAACAATTTAAGGCACTTTGTAATTATGTAATACTTATTGAAAAACAAATTCAAGTAACACGGTGGTGTAAAGAATGAAAAACCAAAGTACTACTTAACATAGCTCCTTTCCCCATAAGAATCCACTGTTGAGAGTTTTCACACACACACACACACACACACACACACACACGCACGCACAGTGTACACTGGTTTTTAAGAACTCATATGGTTTACCCTTATTCTATGACTTAAATAATTATGCTTTAGAACTCATTTTATGTCATTGCATATAAATATATAAATCAATTTCATTTTCAGGAGCTGTATAGTATTCTATTATCTATAGTATAGATAGTATTTTCTATTAGCAACCATGTAAGTATTTCAAGTATTTCCAGTATGCCAATATTGCAGTATGCCAATGCTAACAAATGAGACCTCTTTGGGGATGGAGAGATGGCTTAGTGGTTAAGTGCTTGCCTGTGAAGTCTAGAGACCCTGGTTCGAGGCTGGATTCCCCAGGACCCACATAAGCCAGATGTATAAGGGGCGCACACATTTTGGAGTTCGTATGTAGTGGCTGGAGGCCCTGATGTGCCCATTCTCTCCCTCTCTCTCTCTCTCTCTCTCTCTGCCTCTTTTTCTGTCTGTCGCTCTCAAATAAATAAAAATAAACAAAAAAGGAGACCTCTTTGTACTTAACGTTTTGCTTTTAGCCCATGAGAGAAAATCCTCAGTGTTTCAAACTGAAAGGATTCATGCCAGGGCTTGGAGAAACCTTTGGTAAAACACAAAATTTTCATGAGCAGGGCTGTGCCTCGCTGCAGGGCAGTTGGAAGCCTTGACTCTGCCTATGGAAACCCAGGTGCATGCTCCAGTTATCTATTGCGAGGGACAAATCACTCCGCACCGCGCACATTAAAACGAGGCACATGCATTACCCTTCCTTCAGCCGCCCAGGGCTGGCCTGAATGGAGGGCACCGGGTTCGAGGGCTCTCATGAGCCTGTACGTGAAGTCCTAGCGGGACGTCAGCCATCTGAAGCTAGGCTGCCAGGCTCACTCTCCGCTCTCCGGCCTGGCTGAGTGGCAGAAGCTGCGGATACAGCCCTCCACCGAGCGGTGAGCTGACAGCCCTAGACACCAGCCCCGATGCCGCTCGGACCCCACGTCGGAAGCAGCAGGCCCTCCACGTCTGCCTGAGTGTCAGCAGGTGAGGCTCCTTGACCACGGCCCGGGTGGAAGCTGGATACCAGTCACAATCACCAGGAGAACAATATCCCAGCCATGCTCCCAGCTCCCTCTCCTCCCCGAGGTAGAAGAATATTGCCACTTTACCCCGAGGAGACTGAAATCTAGAAGGGGGTTCGGGTCATGACCCCCATAATGGAAGCACTCCTGTGGGTACTTCCTCTCAGTAAATGCGCCCTGCACAGTCTTCGATGAGTCACTGTGTTTTATCTGTACTCAGGAAAAAGCGTATTAGACCAGTCATCTATCTAAGTCAGCATTAGGGTTTTGGCCCATGCCTACGAATTTCAGTATTTCCTCATGCTGGATAAGCTTACAGCTTAAAACTTTGATCCAGATTTCTCCCGGTGTAGTTAAGACTATACCCAGTGCTATACTTGTTTCCTTAATATTTTCTAAACGTTAATTATTAGTTAATTAACTATTTACACCTTCATGTATGGCCAAGAATTGCAATCGCGCAAAGAACTCTTTAATGTGTAGATGTGGGAAGGTGTTAAGAGAAGTAACACTATGTTCTCCCAGTTGGAATATCTCTGACACAAAATTCTAGAATGCAAGCCAGGCGTGCTGGCTCACACCTTTAATCCCAGCACTTGGGAGGCAGAGGTAGGAGGATCACCATGAGTTTGAGGCCACCCTGAGACTCCATAGTGAATTCCAGGTCAGCCTGGGCTAGAGTGAGACCCTACCTCGAAAAACCTATATATATATTTCTTTAAAGAAAAGAAGGGTGGACAGTGATCCTGAGGAATGGCATCTGAGGTTATCCTCTGGCCTCCACATGCATGTGAATACATGTTCATACACGCCCACACATGAACGCAAGCACACTTAGGAAAAAGAATGCGTGAATCCATTTGAATCTTCACTGGAACGCTGAAAGTCTTGTAAAGTTTCAGGAAAAGTGATGGAAAAATAGAGACATCAGAATACAAATGCTGGTGGACAGGCTGGGGCTACGGCTCGGGGAAAGAGCGCTTCCTGCACAAGTGAACTTGACGACCTGAGGGAGCCTGGCGCTCACTGAGTTTGATTCCCTGGCACCCACGCAAACAGCTGGGGCAGCCACATACACCTGTAGCCCCAGTCCTGTGGGGAGTTGAGACCAGAGAGCCGCTAGGGCTCGTAAAAGCAGCAGCTCTGCGTTCAGAGAGAGGCTCTTTTTCAAGGAAGTGTGCAGATGAGCAACATTCTCCTCTGGTCTCTGCCTGTGCGCCCAGAGCACGGGTATTTGCACACTCACCACACACACTACCACACATACCACATATGCTCACATACAAATGCCCACGGTGGTGCAACGTAGGACTCTCAGAAGAGCATGTCTGAGCATTTGGCTCTGTAATTGCATCACAAGTGAATGTGATATAAGAATCCCATTGTGGCAACATACACCAGCTTGCAACAGATCATTTATGTTGACATAATGACATATTTTTAAAGTTCTGCCATCATATTTGGCATTCATATTAGATTGCCTATTATAAAAGACAGATAGGAAATAGACAATTAACTTTGCTGAAAAAGGAAAAGTACCACCAGAGATTGTGATGGACATTGTGCTCAAAATCGAGATAACCAAAACGAAGCCATCTTCTGTTAACACCAACAGCGACACCAGCTGCTCTACTGAATGCTAATTTCTGTTTTATGAGTTTTGAGAGTTTCCTAGCGCTGAATATGTTTTCATTTGTGATTTTATAAAGTGGCAGTAAGTGTATGTCTGGTTTTAAATATCTAAATACATGTGTTATCAGAAATATTTTTTTTTAAATTTATTTATTTATTTATTTGAGAGCGACAGGCACAGAGAGAAAGACAGATAGAGGGAGAGAGAGAGAATGGGCGCGCCAGGGCTTCCAGCCTCTGCAAGCGAACTCCAGACACGTGCGCCCCCTTGTGCATCTGGCTAACGTGGGACCTGGGGAACCGAGCCTCGAACCGGGGTCCTTAGGCTTCACAGGCAAGCGCTTAACCGCTAAGCCATCTCTCCAGCCCCAGAAATATTTTTGTTGTAAATGACTCAAAGCAGTCTAGATGTGTTCGTCGCTCACGGCCCTTGTGGCCGGCTGTAGTCAGTTTCCTAACTCAAAGCTCAACAGCCATCTCTCTCCATCTGAACCTCACACCGCCCAACATTTGGACCTTACTCGGCTTTCCTCTTCCTTTGTACATTTTCATTGGGGGGGGGGTGTTTCATGCATCCACGCATCCACTCATGTAATTAGTGTGAAATTATAACCAGAGTTTTAGAGCAAGGCTTATGTCCTGGAAACCCCACCAAACTAGGCATGGCCACCTGTTCCTAATAGCCCAACTAAGAAACAAGCCGTGGGGTCTGGGGATGTAGCTCAGCTGGTAGCGTGCTTGCCTAGCATGTACAAAGCATGCTGCTACCAAATGCTGCAAAAATGGCAATTCTAATTCTTTCTATCGTCTGTCTACATTTACTGGCTGGCATTCTTTGTAAAGAGGCTCTCCCTTCTCTGCATGCATACTTTTTAGAACAAGAATTATTCATTTATTTATTTACAAGCAGTGAGAAAGAGAGAGAGAATATGGGTGTGGCAGGGCCGCTGGCCACTGCAAACAAACTCCACATGCATGCAACACTTTGGCATTGGGAATCGAACTCAGGTCATTAGGCTTTGCAGGCAAGTGTGTTAACTGCTGAGCACTGCTCCAGCCCTGCATGCATATTTTTATATAGCATTACTACACAGTGTCTACAGTGATGTAGCTTTGCTATATATTACATCATTGGCAACACATGGATCCGGTTTTATTCATTGTTTTAGAATGCATTGCAATTACTTTCAAATAGTCCCAGTATTAATCAGAGTAGCTCCTTCGACTTGGCTACTATGAACTTTAAAAAAATATATATTTTATTTATTTATTTGAGATAGAGGGGGAGAGAGAGAAAGAGGCAAATAGAAAGAGAGAATAGGTGAGCCGGGCGTGGTGGTGCATGTCTATAATCCCAGCACTTGGGAGGCAGAAGTAGGAGAATCACCATGAGTTCAAGGCCACCCTGAGACTACATAGTGAATTCCAAGTCAGCCTGAGCTAGACTGAGACTCTACCTTGAAAAACAAAACAAAACAAAACAAAACAAAAGAGTGAGTGTGCCAGGGCCTCCAGCCACTGCAAACACACTCCAGATGCATATGCTGCCTTGTGCATCTGGTTTAAGTGGGTTCTGGGGATTCAGACCTGGGTCCTTTGGCTTTGTAAGCAAGCACCTTAACTGCTGAGCCATCTCTCCAGCTCTGAACTTTTTCATTATCATGTATTGTAATGAAATCTCGTAAAATGATTTACACTTTATATTATGTCCTAGTTTGTTTTTACAGTGCTGGGGATGGCATACTAAGATGAACTGATGACTATAGCAATTCATTCTTCTCCCCCACCAAGTTGCCTGTAGCTTGTCTTCCAAAAACAGAAGCTTAGCCAGCAGTGGTGGTGTGGTATAAGCCCTAATCCAGTAAGCCCAACATTTGTGAGGTAGAAACAGGATTCAAAGTTTAAAACCAGCATGCATAGCAAGATTCAATCAAAAGAAAACCTCTCAGTGCTTTAGCAATCATCATTAATTTGCCTTTTAAAAAAAATCTGGGGCTGGAGAGATGGCTTCGTGGTTAAGCGCTTGCCTGTGAAGCCTAAGGACCCCGGTTCGAGGCTCGGTTCCCCAGGTCCCACGTTAGCCAGATGCACAAGGGGGCGCACGTGTCTGGAGTTCGTTTGCAGAGGCTGGAAGCCCTGGCGCACCCATTCTCTCTCTCTCCCTCTATCTGTCTTTCTCTCTGTGTCTGTCACTCTCAAATAAATAAATAAATAAATAAAAATTTTTAAAAAATCTGTATTTATTATTTATTATTTGCATAAGTATCTGTATGTATCTGTATGTATGTGAATGTATGTGACAAGCCCAACACTACAGAAACAGTATGACATGTATATGTGTGGACACATGTGTGCCATGGCATGCATGTGGAGGTCAGAAGACAATCTTGGGGTGTTTCTTCTCTCCTTCTACTCTCTTTTTAAAAATGTTTTAAAATTTATTTATTAGAGACAAAGAGAGAGAGAGAGGTAGAGAGAAAATGGGCACTCCAGAGCCTCTAGCAAATGAATTCCAGATGCATTTGCCACCATGTACATCTGGTTTATATGGGCCCTGGAGAATTGAACCTGGGTCCTTAGACTTCGCAGGCAAGTGCCTTAACAGCTAAGCCATCTCTCCAGCCAATTTTAAACTATTTTATTTATTAATTTATGAGAGAGAGAGAGAGAGAGAGAGAGAGAGAAAGAAAGATGCAGAGAGAATGGACATTTTTAGTCATTTTCAACGAGGGACCCTGCACTCCCATTCGGCTGGGTTTTGTGCCTTGTATTGCTGGATCTGTCCGTCAATCAGCTTTAGAATACGTCCTTACTTTCTGCCAAAATGCTCCAAACACATTGTATTCCCACTGCCCCTGGTCTGGAAACAGCTGGCACATTTAAGAAGACATGTGTTTTTCTGAGGGACAAGGTACTTAGAGAGTCCAGCATCTGAGCATCAGCTGTAATCAGTCTCCTGGAGCAACCCTGTTTCCAGATGTTTTTCTCAGGCAGAGCTTGGGAACCATGAGTTCATACAGGAACGCAACACGCCTCCAGTCCACACAGCTCCCTCCTGCAGTGAGCGCCTCAGGGCCCTGCACAGTCAGCATAGCCATTCATTCATTTGCTGCATCCCACAGTGCGCACACAACCGTCTCAGCATTGTGACACCAACATCACTGTCACTGATAAGCCTGCTTCGTAAGCCCTGCGCAGGTCTTCTTTTCCTTGGCTCATGTCCCACCAGCAGAAGCATGGTGGTTCTTCTCTCAGAGTCGTGCTATCCCCTGCTAACTGCTGAGAGGAATTCACTTCTATTTGCATTCAACCTAACAGTTAGGTTTTTAAACCCCTTTAATCTTTGAATATGTGACATGTTTACGTGATTCAGAAGTCCAAACTCTAGTAAAAGCTACACTCAGAAGTGTGCCTATCACCGACATCCTGGTTTTTCCCCACTCTTTTCATACTTACTGTCAAGAGGTAATCTTTTTTTTTTTTTAACATTTCACTTCTTTTATTTATTTATTTATTTATTTATTTATTTATTTATTTATTTATTTACTTGAGAGCGACAGACACAGAGAGAAAGACAGATAGAGGGAGAGAGAGAGAATGGGCGCGCCAGGGCCTCCAGCCTCTGCAAACGAACTCCAGACGTGTGCGCCCCCTTGTGCATCTGGCTAATGTGGGTCCTGGGGAACTGAGCCTCGAACCGGGGTCCTTAGGCTTCACAGGCAAGCGCTTAACCGCTAAGCCATCTCTCCAGCCCTAATCTTTTTTTAAAATTGATTTTGTGTGATTTTTGGGGGGAGAGAATGGGCACATCAGGGCCTCTAGCCACTGCAAATGAACTCCAGATGCATGTGCCACCATGTGCATCTGGCTTATGTGGGTTCTGGGGACTCAAACCTGGGTCCCTAGGCTTCACAGACAAGCGCCATAACTGCTGAGCCATTGCTCAAGCCCTTGTGTGATTCTTATAGAAACAAATAAACCTGGGGCCGGGGAGATGGCGCGGCACGAGCTTGCACAGCCTGTCCACTCGGGTTCAATTTTGCAGCACCCAGATGCAAACTCTGCACATGTATCTGTGATCCCAAAGTGCCCGTGACAATGGGAGACGGAGCCAGAAGAATCCAAAACTCATAGGCCAGTCAGTCTGATGCGTTGCTATCTGGCAGTTTGTTTGGAGGGCAAGAGATCCAGTCTCAAAGAAAGTGGAACATAGATGCCTGAGCTGTCCTTTGACCTCCACACATGCACCGTGACAAAACACCCATAAGCCCCCCCACACACACACACACCATAAAACCTCTAAGTTCTCTCCCTAACCCCCTCCCTTCTTCTTCTCTTTTATTTTTGGCTTTTCGAGGTAAGGTCTCACTCTAGCCCAGGCTGACCTGGAACTCAGTATGGAGTTTCAGGGTGGCCTTGAACTCACGGCGATCCTCCTACCTGTGCCTCCCGAGTGCGGGGATTAAAGGCGTGCGCCACCATGCCCGGCTTCTCCCGCTCCCTTCTCATCCTTCCTTTTCATACCAACTATAGCATGCCTTAATGCTCTTGCACTTTATATTTTGTTTGACCGAACAGTATTCCCTAGAAATCAATCCTTCCATATAAACCCACAGAAACAACCTTTGTTCTTTTTATTGTTGCATTATCTGCCTGTCTAAATGACTGATGCAACCGGTCTTCTGAGGGTGGGAATTCTGATTGTTTATAAGATTTTTTTCTGTTACCCATAACGTCACTTCACTAGCCTTTTTCAGATCTTGTTCAGTACTGGAGGGGGAGTTCTTCAGAGTAAACTCGCTGCCACCGGACAGCTGGGTCAAGGGAAGGCAGCCCGCCAACACCTTTTGCTGTTTCCATCACAACAAATCCTCCTCCCGGAAGGCGCTTGCCGTGGCACTCCGGTTAGCCATGCATGGAAGCTCCTCTTACAGCTGCGTAAACACAGAGAGACGCCTGCACCAGCGCCCACCCTTGCTTTGTGTCCATGGGCAGGGTTCAAGGCCAGATCGATGTCTAAGTGACATCCACTGCCCAGAGGAGTACATCCCCTTCTTCAGCATCCTCAAGGGACCTTGGTAAAGATATGCTTTATTTTCAAGACTATTGTACGCTTTAATGTTGGAACAAAATCTGTTATCCCAGAGTGTGAGGTCAGCAGAGTTAAAGCACCCCCCCCCCACAAAAAAAAGTCTAGGTCTTAATCATGGAACCTGCACAGCTATCAGTTCATCAGTTGGAACATTTGGCTATCTGCACAAAGAGCTCTAAACACATTGTGCTCAGAAGTGGCCTGGCAGAACTGGTCTCTCAAAGGAGACCAAAGAAGATGTTGTGCAAAATAAAAACCACAGACCCATGGCTGAAGGAATCAGGAAGACAGCAGCTCCATAAGCGCGAAGATAAACACGAGTCCTGTGCTGGGGAGTTAGCTCAGTTGGTAAAGTCCTTGCTTCATAAGATCCCCAGTATCCAAGGAAATACCAGACACCACGGGGCCTGCCTGTAATCCCAGAGCTGGGAGATGAAGACAGGGGGATCCTGAGAGCTCACGGACTAACTAGTCTCACGTTATTGGGGAGCTCCAGGCCAGTGAGAGAACCTGACACAAAAGAAGAGGTGGGCAGGGGGTGGAGAGATAGCTCAGCAGCTAAGGCACTTGCTTGCAAAGCCAAAGGACCCAGGTTCAATTCCCCAGTACCCATATAAGTCAGATGCACAAGGGGGTACATGTGTCTAGAGTTCATCTGCAGTGCCTGGAGGCCCATTCTCTTTCTATCTGCCTCCCTCTCTCTCTCTCACTTTCTCTCTCAAAATAAATAATAATTTTTTAAAAAGAGGTAGGCAGTGTATCTAAGGATAATATCCAAAGTTGTCCTCTGGCTTCTATAACACACACATACACATATATGCACATGCACTTGCACATATAAATGCATGCCACATTTACATGTAAAAAGGGACGCTCACAAACACTGTAACACTTAAGGCAAGTGCAAAGCCAAACTCCGGATTTAGCTGACACGTTCTGTTCAGCTACTGTGAGGAAGCTCATAGTTTAATCAAAGCTGCTGTCAGTGAAGCTTACAGGTTTAACTATAAATATAGTGTTGAAAGTAATTATAAAGAACAAGATGCTTGTAATCCAAAACCTAGCTAATTTTCCCATAACTCACAAAACTCATGAGTATTTATTTCCTATGGCTCCTGTGACAAATTACCACGAATGCAGTGGCTTAAGATAACAAATTTATCTTGAATCTCACTGGACTAAAACTAAGATGGCAGAAGGGCTACCCTCCTCCTTTGCTGACCTCTCCTAAGGGCTTCATGCATGCTAAGCAAACACTCTACACCTGAGCTATATGCCCAAGCCTTTTCTCACTCTTTAAATTTTAGGTAGGGTGTGGTGGTACATGCCTTTAATGCTACAGCCCAGGAGACTGAAGTGTGAGGCTCTTCATAAGTTCAAGGCCAGCTTGGACTACAGAGTGAGTTCCAGGTCAGCCTTCGCTAGACTGACAACCTGCCTCAAGAAATGAATAACTAAAAATAAGGGCTGGAGGGATGGCTTGGAGGTTAAGGCATTTGTCTGCAAAGCCAAAGGACCCAGGTTCAATTCCCCAGGACCCATGTAAACCAGGTGCCCAAGGTGCCACTGGCTTGGAGACCCTAGTGTGCACACATGTGTGCTCTCTCTTCCTCCCTCTTTATCTCTGTCAAATAAATACATAAAAATAAAATATATTAAAAAAATAAAATAAAATAAATTTTTGGACAAGGTCTTGTTAAGTTGCCCAGACTGGCTTTGAATTTATGTTGTAACACAGGTAAGCCTTGAACTTGTGATCCTCTTGTCTTGGCCTCCTGAGAAACTGGGATTACAGGCCTGTGCCACCAGGACTAGCTTTCTTCACTAGATTTCAGTCTGCATCATCCCTGGCTGCCTTCAAGAGCCCCCTGACTGACCCTGCGTCCTCTTCCCTGTATACGTAATCACAATGCACCAGCCCAGGGACAATCTTCTCTACGGGAGATGCCTAATTCTACAGGTTCTGAGGTTAAAACTAGACTTCTTTGAGGTGTCACTGTTCTGCCCATCATATCTAGTACTATTGAATCTTCTTCCTCGTCATGTTCAGAACGCTGCATTTAAAGTACACAAATGTCTTGCAAATAAAGTATACTTTTACTAAAGATCCCTTGGGGAAACTATGAAGGGAATGTTGGTTCTTCATGCACTGGGTCCCCCTGAGGGATCTCTTCCAGAGATTTCTTCCCAGCACTCCTCACAGGGACTATCAAATCCTTCTTTTCATCCTCTTTTCTTTCTGTCCTCCTTCCAGGACTGTCTTTCCTCCTCAGTATCTCCCACGCTCCACCTTTCTCAGTTTCCTCATTTTCTATCCCTGCTCACCTCACATAAGTGGAAGGTGGGTTTGATCTTCCAGACCCAGCCTCCAGCCTTTCCCTCGTGGACTGTGCTCAGCCTTCAACCTGACACCTTGTGGGGATTAGAGAGATGGCTCGGTGCCCAAAGGTGCTTGCTGACAAAGCCTATAGGCCCAGATTTGATTCCCCAGTACCCAAAGTGGCACATGAATCTGAGAGTCTGCAGTGGTAGGAGGCCTCGGCAGGCTCATTTTCTCTCTCCCTCCCTCCCTCCCTCCCTCCCTTCCTCTCTCTCTCACTCACTCTTGCTCTAGCTCTCACTCTTTCTCTCTCTCATAAATAAATAAATAAATGTTCAAAAACCTTACACCTTGCTAATAGTCCTTTCATCGAGTTACGCCATATCCACATTAAGCACATCACATGTGAGCAGTGGGGACCATGACAATAAAATGAGGAAAAGGCCAGCAAGTACTGAAATTAAAAACAAAAACAAAAACTTCCTTTGGAAAATGCCACGCCATAGATGAACCTTGAAGGGTTTATATTAGTAAGCCAGACATGATGGCAAATTGTCTGTAATCAGGGAAGCGAAGGCAGGAGGATTACGTCACCACTTCTAGACCAGCCAGGGCTACAGAGCAAGACTTACTCTCAAGAAAATGATGCCAAGTGAAATAAGCGAGTCACAAAAGACGTGTGTGATTCCACTTGTTTCGGAGGCCCATAAATTACCAAGACACACGAAGAACGTAGTCTCTGGGGTGAAGGGGGAGGGGCAGGAAGCATGGGGTCTAGTTTAATGGCAACAGTTTCAGTTTGAGGAGATTAAAAATAAGTTTCTAGAAATGCACAGAAACATGTATGTATTCACAAAAACTAAACTTAGTACTTAAAATGGTTACCAAGGGGTCATAAGCTTGAGCCCCAGAACCTATGTTTTTAAAAAGCTCATGCCTGTATTTTCACTACTAGAAAGGTGATAGGCAGACCCATGGATCCACTGGACAGCCAGTCTAGCCTACTACTTGGAAAGCTCCAGGCCAATGAAAGACCCTCATCTCAAGAAAATATGCACATGCATGCCTATACACACACCCACAAGATAGTTAAAATGCAGTTTAATTATTATTTTCATTTATTTGCAAGCAGAGAGAGAAAGACAGACAGACTAACAGTGTAGGTATGCCAGGGCCTCTTGCCACTACAAAGGAGCTCCAGATGAGTGTGCCACTTTGTTCATCTACTTTATATGGTGTTGGGGAATCAAACCAGGGCCTCTAGCCCCTGCAAACAAACTCTAGACACATGCACCATCTTGTGCATCTGGCTTACGTGGGTACTGAGGAATCGAACCTGGGTCCTTGGGCTTCACAGGCAAGTACCTTAATCGCTAAGCCATCTCTCCAACCCTTGTTTATATGAATATACATATTTAGCAGAATAAAAAAGGAAAAGAAGGGGCATGGTGGTGGACGCCTTTAATCCCAGTACTAGGGAGGCAGAGGTAGGATGGTCACCATGAGTTCAAGGCCTGAGACTACATAGTGAATTCCAGATCAGCCTAGGCTAGATTGAAACCCTACTTCAGAAAAAAAAAAAAAAAAGAAAAAGGAAAAGAGGGCTTAAGAGATGGTTTAGCCGTTAAGGCCCTTGCCTGCAAAGCCTAAGGACCCTAAGGATTCGAGTTCAATTCCCCAGTACCCATGTAAAGCCAGATACATAAGGTGGCACATGCATCTGGAGCCCAATTGCAATGGCTAGAGGTCCTGATGCACCTATTCTCCCTCTCTCTCTTTCTCTCTATCTGCCTCTTTCACTCTCTTACTCCCCCTCAAATAAATAAATAAATAAATATTTTTGTAAGAGGGAAAAGAAAACCCCTTTCAAGTTGCTGTCACACAATCTTGAGTACAGATTATGGTCACATCCTATGATGGGACATTACAGACAGGTCTGGGAAAATATTAAAAGATGGCTGAAGCCAGATGTGGTGGTGCAGGCCTTTAATCGTAGCCCTTGGGAGGCAGAGGTAGGTGTTCATGACTTCGAGGCCAGCCTGAGACTACATAGTGAATTCCAGGCCAGCCTGGGCCAGAGTGAGACTCTACCTCAAAAAAGCAGGGGCCAGAGAGATGGCTTAGCAGTGAAGGCGCTTGTCGGCGCAGCCTAAGGACCCATGTTTGATCTCTCTCCAGATCCCATGTAAGCCAGACGCTCAAAGGTGAGGCAAGCGCAAGGTGCAAGTCTCACATGCCCACTAGGGGGCTCAAGCAGAGGCCCTGGCCTGCCAACTCTCTCTCTCTCTCACTTGCTTGTTCCCTAAAAAATTACACACACACACACACACACACACACACACACACACACATGCATGTATATATATATAAAAAGAGGTGGATGGTATGCCTGAAGTTGTCTTCTGGCCTCTACCCCGACGTGCACACTTATGCACATTAACCTGCACATACATCTCCCCCCACACATATACAAACACTCATGCACATCACCCACAACGCACAAAAAGAGAATAAAGGAAAAGCCAACTCAGTCTAGCTCTTGCCTCCTACCTTCAATCATTCCAATTCAATTCCAGTAACGAAATCACTTGCCTCTATCTTCCCTTCTGCACCGAGACTGGAACTGAAACACTAAGGCCTAAAACCACCCTAGTGGGTGTGGTGTCCAAACAGAGTGAGCTTGCCGCTGGAAGCCAGGAGGAGGACAGGACCATGGAGGGGACCGGGAGAGGGCGCCGAAGAGGGAGCATCAAGACTTGCATGAAAAGACTTTTCTAGACTGGCTTCTCCTGAATTCTCGAGAGCTTATCCATCTCCTCCACGATGTATCTGGGCTTCAACACTCTGTTTGGGCCAAGGTTGTACATTATATGTCTTTTTATAAAAAGTTTATTTATTTTCACGCACACGTGTGTGTGCGTGCATGTGCGCCTGGGCGTACCAGCCAGGGTCTCTTGCTGCTGCAAATGAACACCACACATTTGTGCCACTCTTTGCACCTGGCTTTATGTAGGTGGCTGGGGTATTGAACCAGGCCAGCAGACTTTGCAAGGTCTGTAACTGCTAGGCCATCGCCCTGGTCCCTTGTACATTATATTTCAATTGTCACTTACATGACACCTGACTCCTGCCCTAGCCCCTATCTCTGTCACTGGGCACATGAAATCTCTGGGAGTCAGCAATAAAAAGGCATGTGGTACAGATACATGCTCCACGATCCTGAAGACATTAGGCCAAGTGAAAGAAGCCAGGGGCGATCTTCTGGTTCTTGTTGTTTTTCAAGTTAGGGTCTTGCTCCAGCTGGGCTGATCTGGAATTCACTATGTAGTCTCAGGATGGTCTCAAATGCACAGCAATCCTCCTACCTCTGCCTCCTGAGTGCAGGTATTAAAGGCGTGCACCACCATGCCAGGCCAGAGGCAACCTTATATGACTCAATTTATTTGACATCTCCAGAGTAGTCAGGTCCATACAGAGAGAAAATAAATCAGTCCTTGCCAGGAGCAAGGGATGAGGAGGAATGGAAGAGTGATGGTTAATGGGTACAGGATGTTTTGGGAGGATGGGGAAAATGTTCAGACATTGATTTGTGATAGTTGCTCAACAGTTGTAAGCATACTAAAAAAACCACTGGATCGTATACTTCAAACGGGTGCTCTGTACAGTATCTGAGTTATATCTCAATAAAACCGTCACACACACAAACTGACTCTAGTAGAATGAACAGTAAAATTCCGAGAAAGCATAGAAAGAGGGGTTTTCTTTTTTAAGAGAAAAGGGAAGAATCTTCTTGTAAAGACAGACCTTTTAACCTTATGTCTGTCTCTAAAGCATGTTCTAGAAACGGCAGGAACCCGCAGGAGGGAAGGGGAGACGCTAGATCAATGCTACCAAAGTGGAGCCCAGAGAAAGGGCGAACCGCGTACGAAGGCAATCAGACACAGAGCAGCGAGCAGCCGGGACTCCGGGCAGCAGCGCGGGACGCCACAGCAGCAAGTGGGCGCAGCAAGCTCATTCTGAAATAAAAATCAGATGAGACAAGGGAACGCACATTCCACTGGCCTCCTCTCTGCCACCCCTCCCCACCACCCCTCTACCTATTTCCATTACCATTATATTACCATTTCTGCTCCCTGGGTGTTAGGTAACTACACAGGCATTGGCAGGCTTGGAGGCCACTGAGGACCACCCCCGGGATCAGCTTTGAACCTTACCCCCCACCCCCCTTTCTCTAGGTGGAGGTCTTCTTTGTTGACGGAAATTACCTCCTCCCTGTCAAAAGAATAGCGTTTGAGTTTTACAAGACATAAGATAATGCCCTCCTCCCTTAAGAGTTCATCCAACTGAGCCTGTCAAAAACTTGGTGAAGGCTTAGTGGTTAACCACTTGCCTGCAAAGCCTAAGGACACAGGTTCAAGGCTCGATTCCCCAGGACCCACGTTAGCCAGATGCACAAGGGGGCGCACACATCTGGAGTTCATTTGCAGTGGCTGGAGGCCCTGGCGTACCCATTCTCTCTCTCTCTCTCTCTCTCTCCCTCCCTCCCTCCCTCCCTCTCTCTCTTCCTCTTTCTCTCTCTGTGGCTCTGAAATAAATAAATAAAAATTTAAAAAATTTAAAAAAACCTTGAACATCTGCTGATGTCTGGAAAAATGTATATACTATGCTTATCAAACTGCCCAGTAAGCACTTCTCTTAATATTTATACCCTTATATTAACGCTATCTCACTTTGGGTAGAGAATCTTCTCTTTTCGGATGGCAGTGACCTTGGGATGACTCAGAAGATATCATAGTGCTGGAAAGAAGTGACTGGAGTACTGAGTAACATCTCGATCACTTTCCAAGGCTCAGGGTCTAATGCGGAAGAGGTGGTGGAAAGAATGTAAGAGGCAAAGGAAGGGTAGAACTCGTTACAACATTCTCCTCTAGGCACAAAATGGCCTGGATATCCATGAACTCACAGTGCCCGACACTACCTACACAAGACCATCATAAGAGGAAAAGATCATGACATCAAAATTAAAAGAGAGATGATTGAGATGGGGAGGGGATATGATGGAGAATGGAGTTTCAAAGGGGAAAGTGGGGGGGTTGGGAGGGAGGGCATTACAATGGGATATTTTTTATAATCATGAAAAAATGTTAATAAAAATTGAGAAAAAAATAAATAGGCAAAAATATTAAAAACAAAACTTGGTGAAGGGACCACCCTCACCTAAAAAGATGCTAATGAGGTGGGTGGGAGAGGGTCCCCTTGATCAGGTAGCCTGGCACAGAAGCCCCTCCCCCGTGGAATTGCTCACAGATCTGGCTGCTCAGCCTACCTGCTTTTCTAACTCAAGAAATGTTACCTTTCCTCTGTCCCTTTCTACCTTGTCTCTGGGTCCTGGCCCAAATCCTGAACATGCTGGCCCAGACCCTGGCTTTTCTCCTTGCCTCTCGGGAGCCTCCCCCACGCTCACCCCAACCCCGCGCAGGCTTGCTGGCCCCCAGCGCAGGCCCTGTCTGCGGTCTGGTCCCGACTCCACAGGCCTCGCTTTCTCTCCTCCGGCTGCCCATCCCCTGCCTCCCAGCAGACGCGGTTAGTTTTAACGGCCTGCCTGCCTTACTGTTTTTCTCCCAAACTCTTAAGAAAATCAGCCTCCAGCTTCTCCTTCTAAATTCTTTTCGTTGTTATTGTTTTTGGAGGGAGGATCTGACTCTTGCCCAGGCTGCCCTGGAACTCACTCCGTAGTTCCAGGCTGACCCTCAACACCCTGTGATCCTGCTTCCTCTACCCCCTGAGGGCTGGCATTGAACGTGTGCCGCCACGCTGGGCTTGTTTCGAAATTCTTTTAGGCAGACCCATGAAGGGGAGCCCCAGCCCCAGGACCACACCGCCCCTTCCTGAGCTTCCAAAGACCCCATGTGGAAAGCTCTCCTGCGGTGCTGACCGTCTCAGGGAGGGGCCTGTCTTTGGTCCTCCACCCTAGCTAACATGGGCTTATTCATGGAGCAAACCGGGAAGAAACTGACTTCACACAGCATAGAGATCACTGAGCAGCTTACTTGAAGACTGCAACCTCCCTGACACTCATTGGCCCAGGCCCTAAACTATGAGGCAGGAAGTCGTACGTCCTCTCTAAAAATCTGAAATATTTGACCTGGGGCAAATCCTTTATCGCCTCCCATTCCGTACTCTTGCAGCAATTTCTTTTTCTTCCCCTTGCCCAAGGGTCACCAACACTGGTGTGATTGCTATCTTGCAGCTTTAAATCTTGAACAGGGAGACCACAGAGTGTGTCCTTCTCTTCAGGGTCTAGCAGTTACAAAGTGAGTCACTGTGCCAAGCCTGAGTCAGAGCTAAGGACCCAGAATACAACCCAGTCCTTTTCAAATAGACTTAAGGCAATTATTAGGTGAAAAGAAGTAACCTATTTGGCTAACCATATTAAAGAATTCTAAATCATATAAATTTACTATTTAAAAAGAAGAAAAAAAACTGTGGCTGCAGAAATGCCTTAGTGGTTAAGGAGCTTGCCTGCAAAACCTAAGGACTTAGGTTCCTTAGTCTGCAATTGAAGGAACCCCAGGAGGGGACCCCACGCTCTGCCCGGATATGGCGACACCCCAAATCACTCACGAGAAGCAGTCTTGATGCAAACTGTAAGAGGATTTTATTCCAAGCGCGCTGGGGCCCACAGTCGTACACCGCACAGGGGTAGGGGACTGCAGAGCCCCGAATGCAGGAACGGGACAGTTTTTATAGGGTTTCTAACAAAGCCTGTGCCTTAGACCAATCATTTTTTAATATCAGGAGCCCACGGGGTGCGAGCCAGTCAGTTTGTGCCACTCCATAGTTTCTAAGCCAATTAGTTTAATTTGTTCAAGCCCCTCGTGGACCAATCAGTCTCTTATGACCTTGGTGGTCAGCATTTGCGCAGGTCCTTGGGTGAGAGTAGCAGAGTGTGGTATCAGTCTCCTATGACCTTGGAGGTCAGCATTTGCGCAGGCCCTTGGGTGGGAGTAGCAGAGTGTGGTATCAGTCTCCTATGACCTTGGAGGTCAGCATTTGCGCAGGTCCTTGGGTGGGGGTAGCAGAGTGTGGTATCAGTCTCCTATGACCTTGGTGGTCTGACGCAGGCTGCTACAGCTTATGGTGCGGGCTACTAAGGCTTACAGTGTGGGCTATTAAGGCTTATGGTGTAGGCTATTTACAGAAACCAAATAAGTGGTTCACTTTATTACTCATTTTTCATCCTTGAGGGCTATCTCATGCCCTTTTTACCTAGTTTTATATTAGGAACGGGCTCTGATATAATGAGAAGAGGGATTCTTTACTTGCTTCCAACAGAGAGTAAAGCCTGGAGTTTGAGGTATGCAGGGGCCCGCTTAAGCTCCCTTTGGAGCGTGATAGTATTTCTGGGCTTCTGAATTCTTGGGCCTTTCACAATACCCGCATAACCCAGATGCACAAGGTGGTACATGTGTCTGGACATCATTTGCAGCAACTAGTACACCCATATTTTCTCTCTTTCCCTCTCTATCTGCCTCTTTCTCTCACTCTCAAATAAATAAATTATATATATATTTGTAAAAAGACTAGCTGTTAGTTGTTAAGAATTATGGCAAGGCATCTCAGGCCAAGGATGTCATCAAAGAGTACTGCCAATGCAAGAAATGAACAAATAAAAATGTGGCTCATTATCAAAAAAGAAAAGAGAGACTTCCAGCTAAGACGGCAGCGGAGCAGCCACTCCAAAGCAGCGGAGGTGGGGCGGGGCGGGGGATAAGTAGAAGTGCACCACATGACCCTCTTCTACTGAGCAGTGACGGTGCATAAGGAATTACCCACCACAGCAGAGAAGCAGGAGAGATCCAGAGCTTCTAGCAACCATGCAACCCGCCAGAATCAGCTCCCAGCGTGGTGCCAGTGGTCCCAGTCTCTGGAAAGAGCTACATTGTTCTTCGGGGAAGAGCTACTGTGTGCCCAGCCCTGCCTTAACTGCAGGAGCAGAACCCAGGTGGAGGGGCTCTCCACTCTCCCCAGCCTCCTAGCAAAGTCAAAAACCTGAAGGAGAGGACAGCAGGACCAGCTGATCAGCTCCTGAAGCTGAAGACAAAGGGGACCAGCTGTGCGGCTCTGGTCCAACTTCAAGGACTCTCCACAGCCTCCTCTCCCCAACCCCCAGTGCCTACATCCACTGGAGATCTGGGGAAGAGAGCTCAGCCACACAGCATCTACCACGGCCAATGGGAACAGCGGATCCACCCACACAGCCAGCCTAGCTAAGCCCCAGTACAAGGGGGGACCCAGGAGGGCATGCAGCATAGGGGAGACCGGAAGCCATCCTAAAAGGCAATGGCCTACTTACTCTGGGTCAATACCTGCCCCGAAGGCAAGTATACAGTGGAAGTGCTAATCTCACATCCCATGTCAAGGCAGATTATGTGATAGGGCTGAATGATGGTGGGCTTTGCCATTCTGAAACAAGCTGTATTTGGGGGTTGACTTTTGTGCTTTTTGGTGTTTCCTAATTTATAGCACCTTTGTCTTCTTCTGTTGTCATTCTTGGGGACAGGGTCTCACTCGGACCCAGGCTGACCTGGAACCCATTACACACCAGAAATCTCAGCTGCCTAGTTGACAAAATTGAAGGTGTGGGACAGCACACACCCTTCGGGGTTTTGATTTTGTTAGGTTATCTGTTTGTTTAAATCCCCACTATTAAATAAATACTCCGTGCTGGCTTTGGTTGAGTGTATGTATTGCTCAGTTGAAGTTTAGAATTTGTCTGTGTATTGTTCCACACAGGTTACTGGGATACTGTAGGCAAACCCAACACCTAGGGTCACTTTTGCTGCTACTCTGGGAGTCATACCTGACACCTTAAGCTCATAGCCTGAAAATATACTGCCAGATATATACATCTAAGGATATTGCACATAATTAGAAAACCCAAGCATCAAGCTAACACAAAATACAAAAATCTCTACATTATAATACAAGAAACACACAACAATCAAGACAATGTAATTCCACCAAAAATTATGCAACCTGGACTGGAGAGATGGCACTTGCCTGTGAAGCCTAAGGACCCAGGTTCGACTCTCCAGTACCCATGTAAACCAGATGCACAAGATGGTACATGCATCTGGAGTTTGTTTGCAGTGACTGAAGGCCCTGACATGCCCATTCTCTATCTTCCTCTTCCTTCGTCTCTCATTCCCCCCTCTCAAATAAGTAAATAAATAAAATATTAAATTTAAAAAAAAAGATTCTTTGGGGGCTGGAAAGATGGCTTAGTGGTTAAGGTGCTTGCCTGTGAAGCCAAAGGACCTCTGTTTCATTGCCCAGGACCCAGATGCACAAGGTGGTGCATACATCTGGAGTTCATTTGCAGTGGCTGGAAGCCCTGGTGTACTCTATCTGGTCACAGTGGGATTAAACTACAAATTAACAGCAAGAAAAACTATAGAGCATACACAAAATTGTGGAAACTAAACAGTACATTGCTGAATGATGAATGGGTCATTAAAGAATTCAAAAAGGACATCAAAAAAAATCATAGACTCAAATTATAATGATAACACAATATACCAAGACCTTTGGGGCACAATGAAGACCGTACTAAGAGAAAGATTTATAGCTTTAAGTGCCTACATTAAGAAATTAGAAAGGTCACAAGTAAGCAACTTAATGCTTCACCTTAAGGTCTTGGAAAAATAAGAACAAAGCAAACCAAAAATCAGTAAATGGGAAAAAATAATAAAGATTAGGGCAAAAATTAATGAAATAGAAACAAAAAAATGTACAAAGAATCAATGAACTAAAGAGTTGGTTCTTTGAAAGGATAAACAAGACTGATAAACCCTTAGCAAATCTGACCAAAAGAGAGAAGAAGCAAATTAATAAAGTTAGATATGAAAGACATCATTATAAGACACCAAGGAAATTAAACAAAAATCATAAGGACATACTTTATGCACATATACTCCATTAAGTTTGAAAATCTGAAAGAAATGGATGATTTCCTAGATTTATATGACCTACCAAAATTAAATCAAGATGAGATAAACAATTTCAACAGACCTATAACAAATACAGAGGTCAAAGCAGCTATAACAAAATCTCCCAACTAAAAAGTGTCCAGGTCCAGATGAATTCACTGGTGAATTTAATCAGAACTTCATAGAAGGAATAATACCAATGATTTTCAAACTTTTCCATAAAATAAGAAAGGAAGGAAGTCTACCAAATTCCTTCTATGAGGTCAGCATCACCCTGATAGCAAAAACAGAAAAAGACAGAACAAAAAAGAAAATTATTGACCAATCTCCAACATAGATGCAAAACTTCTCAACAAAATACTGACAAACAGAATATAAGAATATATCAAAAGATCATTCACCCTGACCAAAAATAGGCTTTATCCCATAGATGCAGAGATACTTCAATATACACAAATCAACAAATGTAATAAGCTATGTAAATGGACTGAAGGACAAAAATTACGTGATCATCTCAATAGATACAGAAAAGGCATTTGAAAAAATCCAACTTCCCTTCATGGTAAAAGTCCTAAAGAAAATGGGAGTAGAAGGAACATATCTCAACATAGTAAGAGCTATTTATGACAAACTTACAGCCAACATAATACTAAATGGGGAAAAACTTGAAACTTTTCCACTAAAATCAGGAACAAGACAAAGGTGTCCACTGTTTGCACTTTAATTTAATGTAGTACTGGAAGTCTTAGCTATGGCAATAATGCAGAGACACATATGAAAGGGATACAAATTGGAAAGGCAGAGATCAATATCATTACTTGTGGATGATATGATTCTATACATAAAGGACCCTAAAGACTACCAGCAAACTGTTAGAGCTGATAAAGACTTTTAGCAATGGAACAGGATACAAAATAAACAAACAGAAATCAGTAATCTTTCTACATACTACTAACAAACATGCTGAGGATGAAATCAGGGAATCCAGTCACAATTATCTCAAACATATATATAGAAGTTCCTTGGAATAAACCTAACCAAGGAAGTGATGGATCTCTACAATGGAAACTTCAAAACATTCAAGAGCAAAATTGTAGAAGATGCTAAGAAATGAAAATAATCCCATATTCTTGGATTGGAAGAATCAATATTGTGAAAATGTCAGCCTTACCAAAAGCAATCTACACATTTAATGCAATCTCTGTCAAAATTCCAATGGCATTCTTCACAGAAATATGTTTTTAAAAATCCTAAAACTCATTTGGAAATACAAAACACCTCAAATAGTCAAAAACAATTTTGAGCAACAAAAATAAGGCTGTTGGCATCACCATATCTGGTTTTAAGCTATACTACAGAGGCCCAGTAACAAAAACAGCATGTTACTGGCACAAAAATAGACACATAGATCAACGGAACAGAATAGAGGACCCAGATGTAAATCCAGACAGTTACAGCCACCTGATTTCCAACAAAAATGCCAAAAAATTCACTGGGAAAAAGCCAGCCTCTTTAGCAAATGGTGCTGGGGAAACTGAATACCTATATACACAAGGATGAAAATAGATTCTTATCACTCTTCATGATCAAGAATCAAGTCCAAATGGATTAGAGAACTTAATGCCAGACCTAAAACTCTGAGCCTGCTAGAGGAAAATTATGGGAAACACTTCAACTTATTGGCATAAACAATGACTTTCTGAATATAAACCCATTTGCTCAGGGAATAAAACCACTAATCAATCCCTGGGACCTCATGAAATTACAAAGCTTTTGTAGAGCAAAGGTCACTGTCTATGAGGTAAGATACAGAATGGGACAGTATATTTGCCAGCTATACATCTGACAGATATACAAAAACTCAAAAAACTAAATAATAAGAAACCAAACAACCCAATTAAAAATGGGCAATTGAACTAAATAGAGAGTTCTCAAAAGAATAAATACAGATGGCCTATAAACATCTAAAAAACAGTTCTACATCCTTAGCCATCAGGTAAATGTAAATTAAAACTACTTTGAGATTCCATCTCACTCCTGTGAGAATGGTATCATCAAGAAAACAAATGACCATAAATGCTAGTGAGAATGCAGGAAAAGAGAAACCCTTCTACACTGTTGAAAGGAACGTAGTCTGATATAGCCATTGTGGAAATCAATGTGGAGGTTCTTGGGACAACTAAAAATAGATTTACCATGTGACCCAGCTATATCACTCACAGGCATGTATCCTAAGGACTCTTCTCACTACTTTAGAGATACTTGCACATCCATGTTTATTGCTGCTCTATTCACAGTAGCTAGGAAATGGAATGAACCTAGATGTCCCTCAACTAAAGAATGGATCACGAAGATGTGGCACATTTATACTGTGTATACTATTTTGCCATAAAGAAAAATGAAATTTGCAGGGAATTGGATAAATCTGGAAAGGATTATACTAAGTGAAGTAACCCAGGCGCAGAAAGCCAAATGCCACGTTCTCTCTAATATATGTGGATCCTAGCTACAAATGTCTAGACTTGTATGTGAGTTGGGGTTAAAATCAGTAGTAGAGGCCATTAAGCTAGAAAGAGGCTATAAGGGAGGGAGGAGAAGGGAGGACTGAAGGGGATGGTATTGTATATATGAAAGTAGAAGAACAGATTACTGGAGATGGAAAGGCCTAAGTGAGGTCAGGGGAAGAGATTGAGTAAAGGAAAGGGAGTAATCAAAATTTAAAATGCCATGAATAAAGTCCTATGAAAACCTGCATTTTTGTATAATGGCACACCCAGAAGTCATAGATTATTACTAGAAAAATTTCAGTGTCAGGGATAGGATACAGGGAGTTCCCTGATGCCCCCACAACATTTCAGGCCATTGGCAAGGCTCTTGGTTTCCCACCAGAAATAAATGGTAAGATGCTGTTGCTAAAGACTCCACATACTTGGGCTGCAAGGTCACTGAAAAATCAACCTGGAGCTGAGCTGAAAACCTCCTCCCTATAGACCAGCTGATAGAAAGGTAGAAAAAGCTATGCTGCATCTGGACATAGTGGTGCATGCCTTTAATCCCAGCCCTGGGGAAGTAAGAGGATTGCTATGAGTTTGAAGCCACCTTGAGACTATATAGGGAAATCCTGGGCTAGAGCAAGAAAACTACCTCAAAAAACAAAAAAACACCACCACAACAAAAACTCTATGCTGCATGGAGCCCAATGGGAGAGAGAAATCATCAGTGATGACAAACTATAGTGGACACTGCAAGCCTTAAGTTTGGTCAGCCAGGCCATATGAGTCAACAGGTGCAATAGTAGCATATCTGTTATGGGAGAAACCAACTGGTCTCTAGTTGGACTAGAGGCCCACTCCATGGGAGGGAATATATGCCTGGTACTGAAAACCTACTCAAAAGCCTATGGCAAGGGAGGTCATGAGCCCTAGGAGTGTAACACTTGCTCTTGTCTGACTCAATGCATATATTATAAAATAATAATAAGGGCTGGAGAGATGGCTTAGCAGTTAAGCGCTTGCCTGTGAAGCCTAAGGATCCCGGTTCGAGGCTCGGTTCCCCAGGTCCCACGTTAGCCAGATGCACAAGGGGGCGCACACGTCTGGAGTTCGTTTGCAGAGGCTGGAAGCCTCTCTCTCTCTCCCTCTATCTGACTTTCTCTCTGTGTCTGTCGCTCTCAAATTAAAAATAAATAAATAAATTAATTAATTAATTAAAAAAAATAAAATAATAATAATGTGGTAGTTTGAATAGATGGCCCCCAATATATTCAGAGTTTTATTAGTGTATAGTTTGCATCTGCAGCCACCTGGCTGAAGACAGTGTCACTCACTGGGCAGATCTTAAGGTGTGCTGGTGGGTTTGAGATTTCAATCTAAAGATAAGCAAAGTGTGCCTAGCCGGAGTTCCCGAGGTGTGCTGTGCTGGCTCTGTGGCTTTTGGCTTTTAGGCTTGTTCTTCTCTCTCTGTGTTTGGTCCCGTGAAAGCAGGCCAGCTTTTTCAGCCATTATGGAACTTCCCCTGGATCTGTAAGCTTCAAGAAATCCCTTCCTCCATAACTGTGCCTGGTGTGGACGTTCATCTCAGTGAACCTGAAGCTGTCTGCTACAAATAATAAATGAATAATTTCCTGCAGTATTTTGTCACTAGGAAACATTTGTTAGGTGTCTAATTGCTTGTGGTACTAGGCTAATCATTACATAGAGAAGACTGCAGAGAACTGGTGGTGTTCTCTCTCTCTCTCTCTGGCTTTCAAGACTTTACCATGTAAGGTAGACAACACACCTGGACAAACAGGTTCAGGACAAAACAACAGCCATGGGAACTTAAAACACCCCAGTGAGTAGACAGTGGAGTATTCAAGTGGGCAGTGTCAAGGCATCCCAGGGCTGGGGAGCCAGGCGAGGTCACACCTCGCTTGAGTTGTTGGGTTCGGCCGGACAAGATGCTTGGACTGGATTGCAGAGCATCCAGCCCACCCGGCCTCTGCTCAAGCTGGTGGGCAGCTGCTTAGGAACAGGAAACTGGGGGATGGATGAAGAGTGTGGCGATAAACAAAGGGACTGGAGTGGGAGGCGGTGGAGCAAGTGACCGTGGTGTGTCCCAAAGAGAACAAAGTTCCAGGAGGCAGACAAGGCCCTAGAGCAGCTGTGACTGGCACATACACCCCACCCCTGCCTCCAGACTGAAGGGCTTTCTGGAGCCTTCTGAAGTGTCTAGCATCCTAACAGACCTCAAAGACCTGTGGTTGGTGGGTGTTGGGAAGCAAAGGACTTAGGGAAGAGCTAAAACGTGCCCATTGGAGAATAGACACCGAGACACACTTAGATCCCTGCTGGAGGAGACCTCCCCAGAGCCCATGGGTTCTCTGCTACAGGAGAGGATCCACGGAGCTTGAGTTCCAACGCCTGCAGGCTTGTGGATAGAATCAGGCTCTGTAGAAGGATTTGTGTGTCATCCAGCTTCCAAAGTCATGAGACTTCTGTCCTGACAAAGGATCATAAAAGTGATAACCCTCCCTAGATCTGGAAGAGGAGTCAGGTCACAGAGCGAATCACAGCCCAGAACTGAGGAGGCAGACACGGACAGGGAACTGCTAAGTACCCTTGCAGGCACCCAGAAACAGAAGTAGGTTCCTTGAGCTGACCCCAGGCATGGTTGGAAGCTCAATGTGGACAAGTCTGAAAGTAGAAATATCCAGCGACCCAGTCACTTGTGTGAGCTACTTCCTGGAGTGTGACCAGATTCTCACAATGACATTGGAAAAGAGTCTCTTGCGCTGGTACAAATAAGGGAAAGGAATTATTATGAAATATACCGGGGCTGGAGAGATGGCTTAGCGGTTAAGGTTCTTGCCTGTGAAGCTTAAGGCCCCAGGTTCACCATGGCCTCCAGCCACTGCAAACAAACTCCAGATGCATGTGCCCCCTTGTGCATCTGGCTTACGTGGGACCTGGAGAATTGAACCTGGGGCCTTAACCACCTAACCATCTCTCCAGCCCCTTCACTATTTCTTAATCCTCCCTGGTATTTTTTTTTTTTCTTTTTGAGGTAGGGTCTCAGCTGTAGTCCAGGCTGACCTGGGATTTACACTGTAGTCTTAGGGTGGCCTCAAACTCACAGTGATCCTCCTACCTCTGCCTCGTGAGTGGTGGGATTGAAGACGTGCACCGCCACGCCCTGCTCCTCCCTGGTCTCCTGTGTGAAGGGGACTTTTTGGTTCTTATGCTTTGCCTTCCGGTTGTCAGTGTGTCTCCCCCAGAGCCCTTTTACCTCCAGAGATTTCTCTGTGATGGGAACTCTGTCTCCCTTCTCCCTTTCCAGCCAGGCAAGGAGAAGAATTCTCCTCTGGCTTGAGTCTTTCAGCCAGCCTCCTCCCTGGATCTTAGCCCCCCCTACAATAACTAAACTTAATAATTCATCATTTATACTTCTTGAAGTTTGTTTTATCAATTTTTTTTGCTAAAACACAATAAGGATCCAAAAATTGGGGTTCATAGGCTCTCCCAGGACCTCACAACCCTACATCATTGCCATTTCTGTACCCCTTCACAAGGTGCACATTAAAAAACACTCATAAAGGTACCAATCTGGGAGATACAAATTTGCCAGAAAACCAAATGAGCATCAGAACTCAATTCAGATATGACAGGAATGTGAAAATTATCTGATCAGGAATTTAAAATAAATGTGATAATAAACAAAACAAAAATAACAGTGATAAATAGGCTACACGCTTTGTTATAGTTTGGATATGAAGTGCTATCCTGTGGCTCCCAAAGGCTCACGGGATTGGTTGCTAGCTGAGGGATTTCCTGGAAGCAACTGAATCCTGAGGGCTCTGATTTCATCAATTGAGTCATCCATTAACAGAGTCATAACGGATGGCATTATTGGTAGGTGGGCCGAGTTTGGAGTTGGAGGAAGTAGATCACTGCTTTCAAAGGGTATCTAGCCCCTAGAGCCTCCCTCCCTCCCTCCCTCCCTCCCTCCCTCCCTCCCTCCCTCTCTCTCTCTCTCTCTCTCCCTCCTCTTCTTCTCCCTCCCTGCCTCTCATCCTGCTTCTCTCCCTATCATAGTTTCATGACGCTGGGAAGAATGTCATACAATCCAGACACAGTTTATGGAAGGAGGAGTTTTATTTCAAGCTTACAGATCTTGCAGAGTGTCCATCAGTGGCAGAAGCAGGCTCCCTTTTACACATCCACAGAGAGAAACCACCACCAGCCAGAAAACACTGAAAAGCAGCAAGCAGGACCCCCATCCTCAGAAGACTCTCCATACCCTTGGGCTGGAGTTCAGATCCGCCCCAGTGACACGCCCCCTCCAGGAGGCTGCCGGAGACTTAAGCAGGAAGTTTAGTCTTAATAAAATAAAATTAAAATACCTGTGGCTATGCGGGACATGCATTCAAACTGCACAGTCTCGTTCTTCCATCTTCGTCCCTCGGCTCTTCTTCCTCTGCTCCCTGCTGCAAGGAGGAGGTTGCTCTTCTCCACCATGTTCTTCTTTCTACCCATCAGAATCTGGGGGTTGGAATGGAAGCATCAAGACAGACACCTTTTTTGTGTGTGCTTAAGGCTTTAAACTCAAAAATGGAGAGAGTGCTGGAGGGATGGCTTAGTGGTTAATGTGTTTGCCTGCAGAGCCAAAGGACCCACGTTCGATTCCCCAGGACCCACATTAGCCAGATGCACAGGGGGGCACATGCGTCTGGAGTTTATTTGCAGTGGCTGATGGCCCTGGGTGCCCATTCTCTCTGTCTCCCTCTCCCTCTTTCTCTGTCAAATAAATAAATATATTCCAAAATGGAGAGAAAGAAGGGGTGTGTATGTGCCTGGAACAGAAAATCCAAACAAGAGAATGAGGGAGAGAGCCAGAGAAATGGTTTCATGGAGACAGGGTGGAAATTAACCTACAAGGCAGGGGCCTTAGGTGATGTGCTGTGAGGTAGGGGCTGTCCAGGGGTATCTTCAATTACTACTCCAGAATCCCAGGCCCAGCTAGGGCATGGCCAAGTGGGAGAGCTAAGAGATGGGCCTGGGTCCAGAGCTCTGGGACGCTAACCCTACCACCTTGATAGTCTTCCCCGCCTCAAACCCAAAGCACGGGAGCCACCCATGGACTGAAACTTTGGAAACCACGAGCCAAAATAAACATGACCTCATTTTCAAAGCTGTTCTTTCAGGTTCTGTCACATTGACAAAGGGTGACTAGCAAAGCTGCGATGGGAGAAGGCACACAAGAACAGGTAGGCAGTGTAAGCTGAGAAATGGAGGTGCTTTGGTCTACGCTGGCTTCAAACCCATGGCAACCCTCTAACTGAGCACTGGAATTACAGGCATGAGCCACCATACCCAGCTCAGGAAGTGGAAATTCTAAGAACCCACAAGAAACCAAAAGCACGGTACAAGAAATGAAGAGTGCCTCTGATGGGCTCTTTAGTAAATGGGACAAAGCTGAGGACAGAATTTCTGAGTTTGCGAATATGACATTAGAAATTTCCAAAGCTGAAAAGGTTGCCCCATTTTCTGCTTAACAACTATAAGCTTTCGGAACCACTTTACATCAGTGGCAAAAGCCTCCCCCGCTCCAGTCCCACTACTGTTAAAGGCCCCAGACACTGGGCATCAGATGGAAAGCGAGCGTGCCCTTGTACTGAAAAGGCAGAACCTGGTAAGTGGCACTCACCAGGCCAGCATCCTGAGTCTTGCGCTCTCAGGCTAATCTAGGTAGGACAAGAAGGGCAAAAGTGAGGCAGTTTAGTGGGAACAGGGCCCCCAAAAGTAAAGTTCAAGTGGCTAAGGATGAGAAATTCCTTCAGCCTGTAAAGGGGAATCTGGTTTTTCCTTCTCTCTCTCTTTTTTTTTTTTGGTTTTTCAAGTCAGGGTCTTGCTCTAGTCCAGACTGACCTGGAATTAACTATGTAGTCTCAGGGTGGCCTTGAACTCACGGCGATCCTCCTACCTCTGCCTCCTGAGTGCTGGGATCACAAGCACTTTATTCACTGAGCCATCTCCCCAGTTCTAAAGTTAACATAAAACCTAAGCACATCAATGGCATGCCACCACACCCGGTAATAACTCTCTCTCTTTTTTTTTCTAGAAGAGAATTACTCTCTTCTGAGTAGGATAATTCCCTTTCCTAGGAATGTAAATGGGTTTATTCCCTTTCCTGGAAGTGTGGTGGCACCTAAACACCAGATGTGAGGCTGAACTGACCAGCTCAGCTCCCACCCAGTCAGTGCCCTACAAGAGCCGATCAGGTTCTCCAGGTGGGCTTTCCCATTTCAAGGTACCTCCCCCTGCCTCCCAGCAGGAGCTCTGCAAGCCCTATAGGCTCCATAGGGTCTGTAATAAACTCTTTCTGAAGTTCACTTAATTATGGTCTGTGGATTTCATTCGTTGAGATTCATATGACAAGCGCCTGGAGGTCACTGACTCGGTTGTGTGTCTGTAAGTATCTGGCACCCTCACTTTTGAGTTACAGTTCAACCAGCATCATTGCTCTCACAGACACATCAGATTTACATGTCATAAGCACCCTTCGGGGGGTTCTGCACCCGCGGCAGAGTGAAGGGGCTGGGCCTAAATCTGAGCATTCCTCTTTCAACTCTCTCAGATATTTCTGTAATCATGCATATGCACAGTTTTTGTCTTTTGGAGGCAGGGTCTCACTCTAGCCCAGACTGACCTGGAGACTCGCTCTGCAGCCCAGGCTGCCCTCAAACTCATGGGGATTACCTCGGCATCCTGAGTTCTGGAGTTAAAGGCATGTGCCACCATGCCTGGCACATATACATGCTTATTAAAACAAACTTCCATGGTAATCTTAATAATAAATAAAGATGGAGTTGGGATATTTTTAAAAACTCAGCATTGATTTTTTTGAAATCTTTGTGTATATGCATGCGTGCATGATGTATGTGAGTGCATGTTCATGTGTGTGAGTGCATGTTCATGTGTGTGAGTGCTGGGTGTCTGCATGCCACCATATACATGCAGAGGTCAGGGGCTAACCTGGGATTTCAGTCCTCGCCTTCCACAATTGAGACAAGGGTCCCTTGATAACTGCCGTGTATGCCAGGACGGCTGGCCACGAGCTTCCTGAGATCCTCCCGTCTCACCTCCCATCTGCCTCCTGTGGGATGGCTGGGGTTCGAGGCACACCACCATGCACGAGTCACGTGGTTTCTGGGGGTCTGAACTCAAGCCTTCACTCTTACATCACAAGCACTTTATTCACTGAGCCATCTCCCCAGTCCTAAAGCCAACATCAAACTTAAGCACATCAATGGACAATTCAAAGAGGAGGGAATAAATACGAAGGGCTAATGAAGCTAATCAACTCTACTAACTCTCATCAAAAGAGAAATTCCAAGAGACAATGAAATGACAGGTTTTGAAACACAGGCGGATAAAATTCTAACTCGTGTTTATCCAAAAGTGAAGTCGTTTGTCCCCTATAAACGCATTGTTGATACACTCCTATCACTGATGTTGTTTTGCTTTCTGGATGACAGCGGCCGTACCTACTATAAGCCCAAGCTTTTCAACCAGCTGAAGATGCAGGATTGGAGCCCTGACAGGTTTTAGATCTCTGTAAAGATGCAGGAGACCTCCCCCCAGGCTCATGAACCCCAACTTGTCCAAGTTATCAAAGAACTGAAAAGTGCAAGCACAGGCCAGGTGTGGTGGGCACGCCTTTAATCCCTGCACTTGGGAGGCAGAGGTAGGAGGGATCACCATGAGTTCAAGGCCACCCTGAGACTACGTAGTGAATCCCAGGTCAGCCAAGCTATAGTGAGACCTTACCTCAAAAAAGCAAAAAAATTAAAAGTAATAAAAATAAAAAAGTGCAGGTACAGAGAAGACTAGGTCATGAGAATTTATTATGCATAAAAAGTAGGTAAGAGGAATTCCTCCCCTCTCCCAGAGTTGCTGAGGGGGAAGAATGGCCCTCACATGCAGAATAGAATTCTCAGAAGCTTCTGGAGGCAAGCCGAGGGGATCTCACACATGTGTCTCAGGTCTGTTTGTATGAATTGACATCCAATTAGAATGAGCCTCATCTCCAGACGCCGTTGTGCAGGAAGGAACATGGTTGGTGGGCCCAGGGGAACCACTGATTCAGGAAGGAACGGCCCACAGGTGGTGAGACCACAAAATTGGGACAAAACAGGAGACTGTCACTTTTGCTGAGGAAGGATGAGGAGGTTGTTGCTTAAGGTCACGTTTGAGACTGCATCAGGTGTGAGTTCCAGTCATGCCAAGGCAGGCAACATAGCATCCATATGTCTATGGGCCAGTCCCTAGCTGGGTACCGATGAGGAAAAAGCTACTTGCTTCTAATCTGTACCACATCCGTTCACTGCCAGCTGCCTGTCTCTGTTTCCATATGCCTTAGCAAATTATTTAAGTGTGCACACAAAGCAGCAAAGACTGTTTACTACAATAGCATTTAAAATAGAACCAAATTGGCAGAAGGGACGGAAAAGACAAGGAGTCCACTCTCTCAACTCCTTTTAGAAGGTCTCTAAGTTAGCCCTCCAGGAACTAAAACATCTCCTTAGGGTCTATCTCAAGGCTGTTGTACTGACTAGTAAGTTTTAACATGCACATAATAATATAATTACAAAAACTGCATAGAAGTTTTTTTTAATGAGAATGCATTCATGTGTGAATTATGCAATTAAAAAACTGAATTTTAAGAAAACGGAAGAACAGTAACGTAACATCTGTCTTCATGAGCCAGACAAACACTATATAGATAGAACAGGCTGAGAAATTGGGGATTGGGAAGGATGGGACTGTTTCCCCAAGGAAATGGAAACAGGGAGGTCCCCCAAAACAATGCAGGCCATTGCCAAAGCACTTGGTGACTCATTTGAACTAGATGATAAGACCCTGTTGCTGAAGACACCCCAGGCTGTGGTCTCAGGACACTGAGAAATCACTCTGGAACTGAGATGGAAGCCAGCTCTCTCCTGGCTAGCTGTCATAGTGCTGGAAAGTACTATGCAAGCTGCTTGCTGGATAAAAATCCCCAACAGTATGAACAAGAAGTGAATCCTACAAGCTACAAAGTCAGTCAGCCAAGCAAGACATACAAACCCGTGCAGTTGTGGCCCACAGGCTATGGGGCCATCAACTGCTCTCTAATTGGACATGAGGCCTGCTCAGGGGAAGGAAATTCATGCCTGGTACTCAGAAACAAGTCAGAAGCGTATGGCTTGGAAGGTCATGGACCCTAGAAGGAAGCTTCCACTGTTCTTTGGCTAAATGGAGAAGTCATGGCCATCAAAAATCTTCTAAATGCATGTGTTTAGCCCCTTTGATCAATGCTGCTCTCACACTCGATTAGAGAATCTGCATTTTTATAGATGGCGGTAAACACTGGGGAGACCCAAGACCCATTAGTTTGAAAAAAGAAAGCTGACTGATTGCCTAGCACGTGAGGAGTCACCTCTGTCCCATCCACCAGGCCCAGGAGACATTACAAAGGAAGTGGCAGATTAAATGTGAGGCTTCTCTCACTGTTAGCCAGAGATCCTCTCCAGGGAGATAGTGGCAGACACTGAGGAGGCTCCAAACTCATCAAAGCAACCGGGCATGGTGGCGCACACCTTTAATCCCAGTACTCAGGAGGCAGAGGTAGGAGGATCTCCACGAGTTCAAGGCCACCCTGAGACTACATAGTGAATTCCACGTCAGCCTGGGCCTGAGTGAGACCCTACCTTGAAGAGCAAAAACAAACAAAAACTCATCAAAGCAGAAATCAGAGGCTGCAGAGAGCTCAACACTAGAGGGGATTTACAGCACACTGTCCAAAACCCAGGGGAGCCTGGCAGAAGAGGAGCAAGAGGAATGCGAGAGCCACGGTGTGAGGAAGCGCACTGAGAGGCATCGCCCTGCCCGCAGGAACTGACTGGTGCATCGGACCCCGCAGGGACTACTGCCACTCCCGCTGAGGGGGGTCTGCAGTAGAACGGGGCTCAGGGAGAGGGACGTAAGAGGATAACTCAATGGGAATATGACCAATTTGTAGTATGTTCATATTTTAAAGTTCCTAATAAAAATTATTGTATAAAGGATGGAGAGATGGCTTAGTGGTTCAGGTGCTTGCCAGCAAAGCTAAAGGACCCAAGTTCAATTCCCCAGGATGGACGTAAAGCCAGATACACAAGGTGGCGCTTGCATTTGGACTTTGTTTGCAGTGGCTAGAGGCCCTCCTGGAATGCCCACTCTATCTGCCTCTTTCTCTTTCTCTCTCTCTCTCTAATAAATAACTAAATAAATACATTTTAAAATTATTGTATAAAAAAATCAGGCTCACCAGACAGGCTTTCTCATTTCCAGAAGCCCTCTTCTGGACAGGAGATCTGCTTTTCCCTGCCCCTCTCTTTTTTTTAATTTATTTTATTTATTTGAGAGAGAAAGAGAAAGAGAGAGAGAGATAGGCGGATAGAGAAAGCAAGAACAGGCATACCAGGGCCTTCAACCTCTGCAAATAAACTCCAGATACATGTGCCACCTTGTTCATCTGGCTTTACATGGGTCCTGGAGAATGGAACATGGTTCCTTTGGCTTTGCAAGCAAGCGCCTTAACCATTAAGCCATCCCACCAGCCTGCCGTGCCCCTCTTGTAAGCCCTATAAACTCGGCAGTAAAATCTTTCTGAACTTAAAAAAAAGCATACTTTTCTTCATGCCCTCCGGTTCCTGAATGGATTCTAGACTTGAGTGCAATCTCTCTTAGCTGGTGTCTCCAATTTGTATCAAAACATGTGGTCTGCCACTACCCCTGTGCCCACTCCCTCCGAATGAGGACTACGCAAGCCTAGAGACAATTATTCTGGGACAACTGCACCATTTATGTAAATGTCTTCACAAAACGATGCGTTTCTCTGTGTAAAGGGAATCTTGCTGGCACATGATGGTCCACAGTCAGTGACTCAACTTCGGATCATTTACCATGGCCTCATCTGGGGGACTTGTGGGGTCATTATGCACAGACTACAAGGCCCTTCATTATTTTACAGCTTAACTTCCATGAGCCCATGGCATCTCTGGTTTTCAAACAGACTCTGGGATGGTTTGGATTCATTAACTCGGCATTTTAACGAGTCCTCTGCGAGAGAAGCCGTGAGGGACAAGGATGGTGAGAACACAGGACCGAGAGACGCTCAGAGGGAGCACGAGGTCAGGCTGGCAAACAAACAAAGCTGGTGGCCAGGGGCAGGCAGCACTATGGCAGTAAGACGGGGCCACATGTGTCATTTCCTCGTGGGGTTCCCCGCATGCTTCACCTCTCACCTGTGCGCATTCTCAGCTGAGGGGTTCAAAGGGTGAAACATGAACGAGCCCTTCATCCCTGGAGAGTGTTTGGCATAAACTACCACACAAGCTTTGATGTTCTTTTGAGAGGATCCCAGTATTGTTCTTCTCAACCTGGCTAATGTGAACATTTAAAGTGGTTTGCTGCTGGGGCTGGAGGGTTGGCTTAGTGGTTAAGGCATTTATTTGCCTGCAAAGCCAAAGGACCCAGGTTCGATTCCCCAGGACCCACATCAGCCAGATGCACAAGGGGGTGCACGCGTCTGGAGTTCGTTTGCAGTAGCTGGAGGCCCTGGCATGCCCATTCTCTCATTCTCTCTTCCTCTTTCTCTGTCAAATAAATAAACAGAAATATTTAAAATGGTTTGCTAATAGTGGTTACAATCACAGATGCTCTGATGCAAGCATCACACTCAGTCCATCATTAAATGAATGGTGACTTCATACAGAGGGTCATATGAAGGGACCAAATGTACTGAAAAATGGAAGTAGTCATGACTATTAAGATTATAATGAGAAAATATGGTCAGATACTGAATCCCAGACCTCACTGTAACAATTGTACGGATGGATGGATGGTACCTACTGTGACTCACCGTTTGTAGTTCTTAAGTACGTGGCTGGGAAGACAGCTTAGTAAAATGCTTGCCTCGCAAGCATGAGGACCTGAGTTCAATCTCCACGACTCATAAAAATGCTGACATAGCAGGGAGTGGTGGCACACGCCATTAATCCCAGCATTCAAGAGGCAGAGGTAGGAAGATCACTGTGACTTTGAGGTCACCCTGAGACTACATAGTGAATTCCAGGTCAGCTTGAGCAAGAGTGAGACCCTACCTCGAAAACAAAAAAAGAAAAAAAGAAAAGAAAGAAATGCTGGCATAATGAGGAGGGTATTTGCTCCTAGCACTGGGAAGCCACTCTAATCTAATCAGTAAACCTCGGACCAGGCAGCGTCCTCATCTCAAAACAGGTGGACAGCTTCCCTGAGAAATGTTGTCTTCTGGCCTTTACATACATGCACACACACACGTTCATGTGTCCCATACATACATATACATGTAAAATGTAATTCTGCTATTTCAGTTGTTTAATCTAAGTCACACACATATATGCATAATAATGTCATATTACATGTTATATGTTTAGAATTTTCATTAAAAAATCTGCTGCTTCTTTCAACATTTCCTTCAGATGTCCCTTGACAGCCACCTTGCCCAGACTTCACCGGCCATGGCTAACGAGGCGTCGAGCAGCCACGTGACTTGTCTAAAACAAAGCGTCTATCACACTCCTCTGTCATGCCCCGCCTCACAAAGCCCAGACTTCTCTGTCTGGCTTTCCCGGTTCTCAGGATCCAGCTCCTTGTCTCAGCTTGGCTATCCATGACCTGTGGGCTGACCTTGTGTCCATTATTTTGTTTTCTCCTGACACCTCTATCTGTGGAACATATTAGCAGCAATGTTCTTCTCGGTGGCCTTCCCTTGTCTAAACTTGACCTCTTCCATCCTCCTCCTAAATCTTGCTTCTCCCATTCATTCCCTTGTCTTTAGCACCTGAAGTCAGAATCATAGAGCCTGCTCTTAATGCAAGTGCAACATCTCATCAGGGGAGGGTGAGGAGAGAAAGACATGCCTCAGTGATTCTCACTCAGCCACTTAAGAACCAAGAAACAGGGCTGGAAAGAAGGCTTAGCAGGTAAGAGCACTTACCACAAGCATGACGATCTGAGAGGACCTGGGACGGCCTGAGTTTGATTCCCCAGGACCCATGTAAACAGCTGGGCATGGCCACACATGCCTGTAACCCCAGCCCCGTGAGGAAGAGACTCAAGAGTTGCTGGGGCTCTCAGAGAATCACAGACATATACATATGCACGTACCTACCACACACACATGCACCCACACACACACACTACCACACATACCACACACAAACCAAAAGGGAAGAAAGGTAATAGAACCAATTGACCAATGTTGCCAGCTTCGTTTCTTTCTTTCTTTCTCTCTTTCTCCCTTTCTTTCTTTCTTTCTTTCTTTCTTTCTTTCTTTCTTTCTTTCTTTCTTTCTTTCTTTCTTTGCAAGCAGAAAGAAATAGAGAAGAGAGACAGACAAAAAGAATGGGTGGGAGGGAGGGAATTACCATGGGATATATTTTATAATCATGGAAAATGTTAATAAAAATTAAAAAAAAAAAAAGAATGGGCACACCAGGGCCTCCAGTCACTGCAAATGAGCTCCAGATGCATGCACTACTTTGTGCATCTGGCTTAATGTGGTTACTGGGGAGTAGAATCCAGTCGCTAGCCTTTGCAGACAAGCACCTTAACCACTGAGATATCTCTCCCATCCTCCTCAATCTTTAAAAAAATTGTATTGAAGCTGGGGGTGGTGCATACACCTTGAATCTCAGCACTCAGATTAAGTTCTCTTTTTTTTGCATATATGCATGTAGCATGTATGTGGTGTGTGTGTGTGTGTGTGTACTGTAGTGAATACACATGCATGTGCAGATGTGCACGCCCCATGCACACATATGTAGAGGCCAGAGGTGGGCACTGGGTGTCTTCTTTGTGCTTCTGCTTTATGTCCTTGAGATGGCAACTGTCACTGAACTAGAGCTGACAGTCTCTTGTTTGTTTTCATGGTTGTGTGTCACTCTTCCCAGCAGACTGGCTGACCAAGGCTCCACAATGATCCTCTGGTCTCTGCCCCAAACTCTCAGGACTGGGGTTACAGTTGTGCTTGGCCACGCCCAGCTCTGTATGTGGGTCCTAGAGACTGACCTCGAACACACGGCAGGCGCTCCATCCCCCGAGCCATCTCCCATCCCCAAATGATCAGCTTCAGCGTGGTGGCACTTCGAAGGTAAAGGTACTGGATACTTTTCTTACCGCGGAGAGAAGCGACTTAAGGGATGATTTAGTTACTTATTTAGGCATCAGGCTGTCAGAGGATTTCGGTCCATCAGAGTGAGAAAGGCATGACGGACTCAGTAGCTGGTGCATGTGGTAGAGACTCCTCATGTCTTGGTAGATCAAAAAGCAGAGAAGAAGCTGGCCGCCTTTAGTCCCAGCACTTGGGAGGCAGGGGTAAGAGGATCATTGTGAGTTCAAGGCTACCCTGAGACTAGTAAATTCCAGGTCAGCCTGGGCTAGAGCAAAATCCTAACTTAACCCTCCCCCACAAAATAAAACAAAAGCAGAAAATGGGAGTGTAAGAGCTGTGCTACAGTTCTCGAAGGCCTCTATCTTCCAGCTAGCCCCAAGCCCCAGAGGTTCTATAACCTCCCCAAATACCACACTACCTGGAGACCAAGTGTTCAGACCCATGATCCTGTGGGGATTTTGCGCCTTCCAGTCCTAACAGCACACATTGGTAAATTCATCCAAAATATGTGAGCATGTCTCACATTTATATGCCTCCACCATACCCCAGGCACTTAAGCTGTATCAATAAAACAAAAATCTCAGACTGGAGAGATGGCTAAGCAGTTAAGGTGCTTATCTGCAAAGCCTACCGACTTGGGTTCTATTCCCTCATGCCCACGTTAAGCCAGATAGATGCACAAAGTGGCTCATGCATCTGGACTTTGTTCTGGGTGGCTAGAGGCCCTGATATGCCAATTTTCTCTTCTCTTCTTTTCTCTTCCTTCTCTTCTCTTCTCCTCTCTTCTCTCTCTCTCTCTTGCAACAAATATTTATAATTGTATGTGAGTTGGAACAAAAGTCAAGAGTAGAGACCAGGAAGCTAAAGAAATGGGTTTGTGGTGGTAAGAGACCCTGGTACACCCATTCATTCTCTCTCTCTCTCTCTCTGTGTATACCTCTTTATCGCTCTCTTTCCCTCTCTCTCTGTGACTGCACATAAATAAAGAAAAAATTTTAAAGTATGGAACGCTTCATGAATTTGCTTGTCATCCTTGCACAGGACCCATGCTAATCTTCTCTGTATCATTCCAATTTTAGTAGATTTGCTGCCGAAGCAAGCACAAAGTAATTTTTTAAAATACAGACAACCTGTGTAGAATTTACATTCTAGTGCTTCAGTGGGGAACAGCAAACAACGCAAATGCAAAATTAGTGCATTTATAGTGTGTTGGAAGATGAGAATCTATTTAAAAATAAAAGGACTGGAGAGAGAGCTCAGCAGTTAAAGGGACTTCCTTGCAAAGCCTGGCTTCAAGTCCCTAGGTACCCATGTAAAGATGGATGTCATTTGTTTGTAATGACAAGAGATCCTGGTGTTTGTGTGTGTGTGTGTGTGTGTGTTTATACACACATTCACACATGCATATTTCTAAATTTAAATAAAAATTTAAAAAAAAAACCCTAACAGGGATAAGTGGAAAGGTTCAAGGCTATTCCATGGTGAAAGCCAGAGAGTGATCAGGGTGGAAGGTATGGGTTGAAATTTGGAATATCATGGTCAGAGAGGCTGGTCACAAGAGTGGTGTTTGGAAGGACAGAATGTCTGGTCTGTCCTTTTGCACAGTCTCAATGTGGACTCTTCATTCCTAATAGCAGGGAAGAATAAGGGCCTTTTTCTTCCCGACACACCTCACTTCAGTGGACCTGCCTTTCCAGCTACAACACTGTCCTGAAGTACACATGACAAGTAGATAGAAAATATTACTCAATTAGAGAATGCAGGAAAAGCTACGTTTTTATAGCTCTCCAGGACGGCCTATGTGAACAAAGTGTCTAGCTCCATTTTATTTTATTTTATTTTGAGGTAGGGTCTCACTGTAGCCCAGGCTGACCTGGAATTCATTAAGGAGTCTCAGGGTGGCCTTGAACTCACGGCGATCCTCCTACCTCTGCCTCCCAAGTGCTGGGACTAAAGGTGTGCGCCACCACGGCCGGCTAATCTAGCTCCATTTTAGATTTGCTTCCTTCCATTAATTTTATGTAATGTCATAGTTGCTGCTTTTCTTATCGCTGTGAACAAATCCTTGACAAGAAGCAGCTTCAAGAAGGAAAGGTTTGGGCATCGGAGCTGGCTCGGTGGTAAAGAGGTTACTTTCAAGCATGAAGACCTGTGTTCAATCCCCTGAGCGAACATAAAATGCTGGGTGTGGTGGTACTTGCCTCTTATCCTGGTGCTGGTGTGGCAGACTGGAGGATTTTGAGAGTTCATTGGCTAGTCATCCTAGCCTGACTGGTGAGTGCCAGGCTATTGAGAGGCCCTGTGTCAAACAGAGGCAGGCAACATTCCTGAGGTTAGCACCCAAGCTTGTCCCTGGGCCTCCACAAGTATGTGCACATGTGCAATCTCATCTGCCAATCCACGTGTCTGCCCACAGGCCCAGAAATGCATACAAGAGAATTAATATCCAGGATATACAAAGAACTCAAAAAACTAAATAATAAGAAATCAAACAACCCAGTTAAAAAATGGGCTATGGGGCTGGAGAGATGGCTTAGCACTTGCCTGTGAAGCCTAAAGATCCCGGTTCCAGGCTCGATTCCCCAGGACCCACGTTAGCCAGATGCACAAGGGGGCACATGTGTCTGGAGTTTGTTTGCAGTGGCTGGAGGCCCTGGCATGCCCATTCTCTCTCTCTCTCTCTCTCTCTCTCTCTCTCTCTCTGTCTGCCTGCCTCTCTCTCTGGGTGGCTCTCAAATAAATAAATAAATAATAAACAAACAAAAAAAAAAGGGCTATGGAGAGCAGGGTGTGGTGGTGCACGCATTTAATCCCAGCACTTGGGAGGTAGAGGTAGGAGGATCACCATGAGTTTGAGGCCAACCTGAGACTACATAGTGAATTCCAGGTCAGCCAGGACTAGAGTGAAACCTTACCTCAAAAAAGGCTGGGGGTTGGGGGGGGGGCTGGGGATATGGAACTAAATAGAGCATTCTCAAAAGAAGAAATACAGATGGCGTATAGACATCTAAAAACAGTGTTCTAAGCCAGGCGTGGTGTCACACACCTTTTATCCCAGCACTTGGGAGGCAGAGGTAGGAAGATCACTGTGAGTTCAAGGCCAGCTGGAGACTATGTGGTGGTTTGATTCAGGTGCCCCCCCATAAACTTAGGTGTTCTGAATGCTCGGTTCCCATCTGATGGAGATCTGGAAATAACACCTCCTGGAGGGAGTGTATTGTTGGGGGCCGGCTTATGGGTGCTGTAGCCAGTGTCCCCTTGCCAGTGTTTGGCACACTCTCCTGTTCTTATTGTCCACCTGATGTGGGCCAGGGGGTGATGCCCACCCTCTGCTCATGCCATCATTTTCCCCTGCCATCGCGGAGCTTCCCCTTGAGCCCATAAGCCAAAATAAACTTCTTTTTCCCACAAGCTGCTCTTGGTTGGGTGATTTCTACCAGCAGTGAGAACCTGACTGCAACAGACTACATAGTGAATTCCAGGTCAGCCTGGACTACAGTGAACCCTACCTTGAAAAAGCAAAAACAAAAACAAAACAAAAAAAAAAAGGCTCTACATCCTTAACCATCAGGGGAAAGCAAATTAAAACTGCTTGGAGATTCCATCTCTCTTTAGAATGGCTACCATCATGAAAACAAATGACAGTCAATGCTGGTGAGTGAGGATGTGGTGAAAAAGAAACCTACACTGTTGGTGGGAATGCAGTCTGGTTCAGCCATTATGGAAATCAGTGTGGAGGTTCCCGAGACAGCTAAAAACAGATTTGCCATATGACCCAACTGTAGCACTCCTAGGCATGTTTCCTAAGGACTCTTCTCACCACTTTAGAGATACTTGCACAGCCACGTTTATTGCTGCTCTATTCACAATATCTGGGAAATGGAACCAGCCTAGATGTCCCACAACAGACGAATGGATAATAAAGATATGGTACATTTATTTATACAATGGAGTTCTATTCAGCAGTAAAGAAAAGTGAAATTTACAGAAAAGTGGAAGGATCTAGAAAGGATTATACTTAGTGAGTTAACTCAGACCCAGAAAGCCAAACATCACATGTTCTCTCCCTTATGTGGATCCTAGCCACAAATGACTAGACTTCTGTGAGACTTGGAATAAAACTCAGTAGTAGAGGCCAGTAAGTTAGAAAGGGGATAGAAAAGAAGTAGGGAAGGAGCGGCGACTTAAATGGATGGTATTGTATATATGTAAACAGAAGAACAGATTAATGGGGGTGGAAAGGCTTAAGTGAGGTCAGGGGAAGAGATTAAGTAAAGGAAAGGAAAAGTGGGCGGAGAGATAATCAAAATCTAAGAGGGTATGAATAAGTCATATGGAAACCTACTTTTTTGGGCAATGGCATACCTAGAAGCCATAGATTGTTACTAGAAAATATTCAGTGCCAGGGATGGGATACCTTCCAGTGAGTTGTTGGCCAGGGAGGTCTCTGATGCCCCCAAAACATTACAGGCCATTGCTGAGGCCCTTGGTTTCCCACCAGGAATAGATGGTAAGACCCTATTGCTGATGACTCCACATACTTGGGCTGCAGGTCACTGAGAAATCCTGCTGGAGCTGAGCTGAAAACCTCTGTGTAAACCAGCTGACAGAAAGCTGGAAAAAGCTACACTGCATGCAGTTCTATGGGAGAGAGAGAAATCACCAGTGGAGATAAACAACAGTGGACACTACAAGCCTTATATTTGGCCAGCCAGGCCAAATGAGCCAACAGGTGCAGTAATGGCATGTCTGTTATGGGGAAAACCAACCACTCTAATTGGACTGGAGGCCCACTCCATGGGAGGGAATACATCCCTGATACTGAAAACTTAAAACAGGGTAGTCATGAGCCCTAAGGTTGTAACATCTGCTGCTGTCTGGCTAAATGTATATACTATGCTTATCAAACTGCCCAGTAAGCACTTCTCTTAATGTTCATACCCATATACTAATGCTACTTTCACTTTTGGTTAGAGAACCTTCTCTTTTCAGATGGTGGTGAACTTGGGATGACTTAGAAAGCACCATAGTGCTAAGAAAAAGTGACATAGGAGTGTTCAACATTGAAATATCTCTATCACAGCTTCCAAGGCTCAGGGTCCATCGTGGAACAGGTGGTGGAAAGAATGTAAGAGCCAAAGGAAGGGTAGGACTCTTTTCAATGCCCTCTTCCAGACACATGATGTCCTGGATACCCATGACCTCACAGTGCCTGACACTACCTATACAGGACCATCATAGTATGAGGAAAAGATGATGACATCAAAATTAAAGAGAGACTGATTGAGAGGGGGAGGGGATATGATGGAGAGTGGAGTTATAAAAGGAAAGTGTGGGGGGGGGATTATCATGGTTTATTGTCTATAATTATGCAAGCTGCCAATAAAAAGATTTTAAAAATGTATACATACACACACATTTAAAAATAAAGAGGAGCCGGGCGTGGTGGCGCACACCTTTAATCCCAGCACTTGGGAGGCAGAGGTAAGATGATCATGGTGAGTTCGAGGCCACCCTGAGAACACATAGTGAATCCAGGTCAGCCTGGGCTAGAGCGAGACTCTACCTCGAAGAAACCCAAAACAATAAATAAATAAATAAATAAATAAATAGAAAAGTTGGGCATGGTGGCGCATGCCTTTAAACTTGGGAGGCAGAGGTAGAAAGATCACCATGAGTTTGGGACCACCCTGAGACTACACGGTGAATTACAGGTCAGCCTGGGCTAGAGCAAAACCCTACCTTTTAAAAGAGCAATCAATTGGGCTGGAGAGATGGCTTAGCGGTTAAGCGCTTGCCTGTGAAGCCTAAGGACCCCGGTTCGAGGCTCGGTTCCCCAGGTCCCACGTTAGCCAGATGCACAAGGGGGCGCACGCGTCTGGAGTTCGTTTGCAGAGGCTGGAAGCCCTGGCGCGCCCATTCTCTCTCTCTCTCTCTATCTGTCTTTCTCTCTGTGTCTGTCGCTCTCAAATAAATAAATTTAAAAAAATCAGTCAATCAATAAATAAAGAGGTTTTATGTTGGCGCTCAGTTCGGAAGCTGCCGTCCATCTCGGCAGAAGGACGTGGTGGCAGAAGCATGAAGGGCTGGTTGCATTGCATCTGCCGTCAGGAATCAGAAGTGGACGCTGCCACTCAGCTTGCGCCCTCCTCTCCTGCTCATGTACTCGGGGACCTCAGCGACGGAATGGTGCTGCCCACTCTCAGATGGGTCTTCACCTCTTCTGTTAAGCCTCTTTGGAAACACTCTCATGAGCCCGCCCATAGCTGTGTCTTCTAGGTGATTCCAAATTCAGTCAAGTTGACAGCGAGGATTAACCTCCTTGTAGTAAATAGAACTTAGTGCATCAAAGGGAAAGGAAAAGAATAACCACTCAAAATTCTGATGGAAACCAGCTTATCCCAGATGTGTGGGGGAAGGCAGAAGAAAAGAACAAAGGAGGAGCTGGAGAGATGTCTTAGCGGTTAAGGTCTTGCCTGCGAAACCTAAGAACCCATGTTCAACTCTCCAGATCCGAAGTTAGCCTGATGCACAAAGGTAAGGCAAGTGCAAGACATGTCCACTAGGTGGTGCAAGCATCTGGAATTCTATTTCAGTGGCTGAGGCCCTGGCATGCCAATCCTCCCCACCTCTTCTCTGTCACTAAAATAAAAATAAATAATTAAAAAAAAAGAAAAAGAAAAAGAAAACAGGAGGATGGTATGAGGCCTTCAGAACCAATGCTGGAGTGTGTACATGAGACACTTGGTGAATAACAAGTCCAGCTTCATTTTGCCCAGTGCTCTAGGTGGCCTCCATTCTTAAGAACAATCTCATTAATATGATGTCTGCAAAGTGAAAAATCATAAAGTATATCAGAGTGCTGCAATTTGGAGCCTGGCGTGGTGGCGTACGCTTCTAATCTCAGCACTCGGGAAGCAGATATAAGAGGATTGCCATGAGTTTGAGGCCACCCTGAGACTCCATAGTGAATTCCAGGTCAGCCTGGGCCAGAGTGAGACCCTACCTCAAGAAAACAAAAAAACAAAAACAAACAAAACAAAGCAAAAATCCCAGAGTGCTGCAATTTGTACACTTTAACTCAAAAACACAAGCTATAAATCATGTTTATCACCATATGGAAGTCATTATGGAAAGTAGGAGACAGATAAAAGTGAAGGAGTAAAAATTAGGATTTCATCTGCCCTGAGTCTGAGTCATTTATTATCACCCAGCTATGCACACACTTTAAAAACCATGACAAGCAAAATTACCCAACTAGAAACACGTTTCTGCCTTAATAAGATGAAATTTTTATCTTGTCCATATCAGAGAAATAGTAAGTTTTCTAGCTGGAAGTAGAGGAAACCTACATTTTTCTTCAGGATTTGTCTTTCTTGACAGGCAGGCACTTTGTTGTTATTGTTGCTGTTGATGTTTATTTGTGTTTGGTGAGGGGGGTTGTCTCATTCCGTCAATGTTGCTGTCTTTGGCAGAATATATTTCAGTGTAACTAGCCAAGAGCCCAGGGACCCAATTGCTTAGTCATCTATCCACTCACGGCCCTGTCAATATATGCTGCGACAGTAACACAAGATAAAGCCTAGGAATATGCCTCAGTGGCGGGGCACTTGCCTAGCCTATGCAAGCTCCTGAAGTCAGTTCCTAGCACCACCAACAAAACACACACTCACGAAAACACAAGAGGGTTGGAGAAATGGCTTTGCCCTTAAGGTGCTTGTCTGTGAAGCCTAAGCACTCATGTTCATTTGTTTGTTTGGGTTTTCTTTCTCTCTCTCTCTCTTTGTTTTTTTTTTTTTTTTGTTGTTTGTTTGCTTGTTTTTGGTTTTTGGTTTTTCAAGGTAGGGTCTTATTCTAGCTCAGGCTGACCTGAGACTCACTATGTAGTCTCAGGGTGGCCTCGAACTCATGGCTATCCTCCCACCTCTGCCTCGAGTGCTAGGATTAAAGGCGTGCGCCACCACACCCAGCTTGGTTTGGTTTTGTAAGGTAAGGTTTTGCTCTAGTCCGGGCTGACCTGGAATTCACTATTCGTCATCTCGGGGTGAGGCTTGAATTCATGATGATCCTTCTACATCTGCCTCCCAAGTGTTGGAAATAAAAGTGTGCATCACCACTCCCACAGCCCAAACTCATGTTCAAATCTCCAGGTCCCATGTAGCCAGATGCACAGTGACATAAGCGCACAATATCACTCATGCGCACAAGGGGGCGCACACATCTGGAGTTTGTTCGCAGCAGGCTGAAGGCCCTGGTGTGCCCATTCTCTCTCGCTCTTCCTCTTTCCCTCTGTCTCTGTCAAAATAAATAAATAAACAAAAACACAAGAGTGAATAAGGCAGTCATGGCCTCTTCCCTCAGGAAACCAATAGTCTAAGGAAGGACACAGTCAGTAAGAAAGTAATTTTATAAATAAACACTGAAATAACAGCTATGCTAAGCATAGGGAAGGGACTTAGAAGTTCTCCGCATGAGGCTTGTGCGGGGTGCAGCGAGGTCATGCCGTCTTAAGGCATGATGGTTCAGCAAAGCCTCCGTGGTGGAGCGGAAGGATCCAGTTTGGATATGAGGGAGGCCTGGCATGTCCTCACAGCGGGAAGAGGCTTAGTGATTTCATGGAACTGACGAGCCAGCTATATGCTGGGAAATTAGTGAGGCAGAGTATTGTATCAGTTAGTATTTCCCAAAGAATGTGTTAGAGAGAGAAAGGCAGTCGTTACAAGGAATCGGCTCACACACATATGAAGGCTAAGTCCCGAGGGTCTGCAGGGTGAGACAGCAAGCTGGAGACCCGAGGGCTTAGGTCTAGTCTGAATCCAGAGGCCCGAGAACCAGGAGAGACAATGATGTGCTTTCAATCGCAACAGCAGCAAGCTTAAATTCTAGTCTGAAGACAGGAAAACACCAAGCTCTCCACTTGAAGGCATTGAGGGAGAGGAAGGGGTTCCCTCCAGCAAAACAGTCTGACCACTGGTTCTATTTGACCTTTATCTGGTTAGACAAGGCCTGCCTGTCTTAGGGTAAGTAATCTGCTTTGCTTGAGCCACTGACTTAAATATTAATCACATCCAAAAATACACTCACGGGAACACGTATAATGTTTGATCAATTATCTGGTCGCCTTGTCCCAGTCAAGATGACACATGAAATTAACCATTACTGTGGTGATGGAAAATAAGGCTGGAAGATTTGACACAAGGCAAATGCACAGAGGCCTTTCAGCAAGGCTAGCAGTTTTGATCTGTCTTCTAGCACAATGGACAGCCACTGAAGAACCAAAAAAAAGAAAGGAATAAAATAAATAATAATAAGGAATAAAGTGAATAGTGGAGCAAGATTGCGTTAGGTGGTGGGGAACAGATAGCTAGGGGTACTTAAGTGATAGACGTGACATTGAAGGCGGGTCTCCAATGTTGGGCAGAAAGTGGACCTGTGGAAAGGAGTGAAGGGCATTTCAAAGGTGGAGACCGGAAGATCAGTTTGAGGTCATCCTCAGTTCAGCTCATGGCCAGCCTTTGGGGCCTTCTCTCTGAACACCACCACCAACAACAACGATAACAAAATTTAACCCTAGGAGAAACCCTCTCCAACATTTCCATTTTTTCCATTTTGCTGTAAGTCTAGGAAACTTATAATCACGGATGTGTTTTGCACTTGGCCAGTGTGGAATGGAGCTATCAGGGGAGGCCAAAACTCCAAAACAGTGTAGTTGATGGAAGGCATGGAACAGCATTTAGAGTTCCTTCAGGAACTTTAGGGGAAAGGGAGGAAAAAAACAAGCTCTTAGGAAGTCAACATTTAGTCAAGAAATGGGCAAGAGACAAAAGCAATAAGGAAAAAGCACAGTAAAAACGAGAACACAAAGTTAGAAATCAAATGTTTAAAAATATTTTATTCTTTTTAATTTATTTATTTGAGAGCGACAGACAGAGAGAGAAAGAGGCAGACAGAGAGAGAGAGAAAGAGAGAATGGGTATGCCAGGGCCTCCAGCCATTGCAAACAAACTCCAGACATGTGCGCCCCCTTGTGCATGTGGCTAACATGGGTCCTGAGGAATCGAGCCTTGAACAGGGGTCCTTAGGCTTCACAGGCAAGCGCTTAACCGCTAAGCCATCTCTCCAGCCCTCAATTTTATTTATTTATTTTTATTTTTTACTTTTTAACTGAATTCTGATTAAAATTCACTCCCTTTCCTACTGCAGTAGAGAAGGGATTTTGATCAGGTGACAAAGAGGAAACCACATAACCCAGGGGGAAGAGCTGCACAAAGTCCACAAAGCAAAAAAGTCAGCAAACAACAGCCTATGAACATCTCCTGTCCTGCCCACTGCCTGGTTTTGTACAACACATAGGTTAACATTAGTATTTATGAGCTGGAGAGATGGCTTAGTAGTTAAGGTGCTTGCCTATGAAGACTAAGGACCCAGGTTTGATTCCCCAGTACCTACGAGAGCCAGATGCACAAGGTGGCACACATATCTGGAGTTCATTTGTCATGGCTAGAGGCCCTGGTACACTCATTCTCTCTCTCTCTCCCTCTCTCTCTCTCCTTGCTTCTTTCTCTCTCTCAAATAAAATATATAAAAAAGACTGCCATTTACATTTTAACTGGTTTTCCAAAAACATTTTTAAACTACCATTTAATGACATATGAAAATTATTTTAAAATTTTAAAATTTATTTTTTATTTGAGAGAGAAAGAAAGAGAGAGGAGAGAATGTGTGCAACAAGACTAGCCGTTGCAAACAAACTCCAGGGGCATGCACCATCTTGTGCATCTGGCTTACATGGGTCCTGGGGAATGGAACCTGGGTCCGTTGGCTTGCAGGCAAGCACCTTAACCACTAAGCCATCTCTCCAGCCCTTTTTAAATTTTTTATTTATTTTATTTGAGAGAGAAAGAGACAGACAGAGAGAGAGAGAATGGGTTATTTAAAAATTTAATGTCCATAAGGTGGAATGGAGGTGCAGGCTTTTAATCTCAGTACTAGGGGGGCAGAAGTCAGAGGATCACCACAAATTCGAGGCCACCCTGAGACTACGTAGAGAATCCCAGGTCAGCCTGAGCTAGAGTGGGACCATAGCTTGAAAAACCGGAAGAACAAATAAATAAATAAAAATGAAAGCTTAATGTCCATAAACGCTTTGGCTGAAGCACAGTTACCTTTATCGATTTAAGCATTCCTGGTGGCGGCATTCCTGCTATGTGACCGTGTCCAGTCATCATGGAAGAGACAGTGCAGTCAACAAAGTCTAAGATTTTTGTTGTGTGTGTGTTAGGGTGCAGGTGGCGTGGGCACATGGCCAGCAGCATCGCATGCACTCACCTGTGGCCTGGAGGAGGGTGGGGTGCTGGCTGGCAGTGTCCGGAGCAGAACTTGTGTCCAGTTCCAGTGCTATTCGGCCCATTCTTGTTGGCGCTGGAGTCTCTTACGATACTGGAGTTTGCTGCTTTGCACACGCCCGGTGCTTCCCCGTCTCTGCTCCCCTTTGCGGGACTCCCCAGCTGCTTACGTGGGCGCTGAGATTCGAACTGGGCTGTGTCAGGTTCCTTCCCACCCTCATGCTTGTGCAGGAAGAGCATTTAACTACTGAGCCATCATCTCTCCAGTTCAGTGTAAGCTTTAAAATTTTTTTTATTTTAAAAGTTGAAAATTTAGGGCTAGAGAGATGGCTTAGCAGTTAAGGCATTTGCCTGCAAAGCCAAAGGACCCAGGTTCAACTCCCCAGGACCCACATAAGCCAGATGCACAAGGGACACATGCATCTGGAGTTCGTTTGCAGTGGCCACAGGCCCTGGTGTGCCCATTCTCTGTCTGTCTCTCTTCTCTCTCTCTCTCTCTCTCCTTGTAAATAAATAAATAATTTTTTTTAAATTGAAAAATTAAAAAAATTTATTTACTTATTTTTTGAGGTGCTGGGGGTACAAATCTTGGGCCTCACTTGTTAAAGGCTCTACCACTGAGGTATACCCCAGCCCTATGATATGAAATATTTTCTCTCAGGCCCTTTCCAGAAAGTTTGCTAACCCTTAAACTATACAGAGTAGGGAAGGGACTGACACGTAGAATCCAGGAAACTCAGGCCTGTTGAGCTGCAGAAGAGCAGCCCTCCTCTCCCTCAGCTGGAACTGGGGTTGCACCAGGGAATCTGGGCAGGACGCACACAGCTCCCGCCGCAAGACACGTGCTGTTCAGGGGCCCAAAGAAGAACAGCACAGTATGAGGGTACTTTACGTTCTGATCCACCCATGTTTCGGTTTTTACTAACTGCTGTTATTTTATGTTTGTGTGTTTTCCCATTAACTTTGCAAATGTTCTTTTAAATCTATTTCACCATTTAGAGTTCCCTTTCCCTCCCGTTGATTGCTGGAGCAGAGTGACATTTTTAGACAGTGCTGGCTCATTATTTTGCTCTTGGAATGGTAAATCCAAGGATCAAATAGCAGAGCCTGTACTGCAAGGGGTGGTGGTGGTGGGGGACCCAGAGGTGCTCCGCAACAAAGGAAGAAAATAATTTCAAAACCACATCCCACATCCCGGCCTGTTGCAGAACAGATGGTCCTCTGGATTGTTCGATTCTCTCTGCAGAACAGAGGAAGGAAATATTTTCAAACGAGATTATGCGCTCTTTCCCCAGTTCTAATTATGAGACCTTCCTGAAATGAACTTTAAATATCGCAGCCCCTTTCATAGCAATGAGCGAGATTCAGCAGGCAGGCGCACTGCGGGAAAGTGGTTTCATTGTGCAAAGTATGAGAGGCCAGGGTCGGATAAATAGTGAATCCTTGGGGGGCCCCTTTGGCTGGGTGAAGACTGGGGCTCTGAAGCTGAGCTGCGTGGGTTAAGAAGGGAAGGGCGTTTTAAAAAGCTAGTGTGTCACATAAACACATTAATTAAGGTTGTTGTTTTTTTTTTTTCCTCCAAAGACATTCTTTGAAATGAAAGCCTTCTGTACTCTTTGGCCTCAGTGAGAAAATGATTGACAATTTGTTATGGCATACAGAAGAAAAATCATCCTAGAAGTGATGGAAATGTCTTCAAAATAAAGTCATGTAGGAATTTCTTTATAATCCTAGGCTTTTTTTTTTCTGCAAAATTTTCCAAAGGAAGTGATCTGTATCATTTAGTCCCCAACACTGAACTAACAACAGCAACAACAACAATATAAAGCCAAGTCTCTCTATTTTCTAACTATTGTAGTTTGAATCTGAAATGCCCTCCCCACCCCAACCCCCAGGTTCAGAGGTTTGAACCCCAGGTCCACAGGAAGTGCTGCTGTTTGGGGAGGTTGTAGAACCTTTCCCAGGTGAGGGCTGGCTGGCGGAAGTCGGTCACTAGGAGCATGTTTCAGTTACTTTGTCATGACTCGGACAAAATACCTGACCAGAAGCAGCTTATACAAAGACAAGGGTTGGCTTGCAGTTTTGAGGGAAAAATTCATTATGGCGAGGGAGGCATGACAGTCCTGGGCAGAAAGCTGGTATCACATCTCACCAAACTCAGGAAACTGAGAGAGAATTGGACTTGGAGCTGGACTACCACACCTCAAGGACCACCCCTGTATCGACCCACACACTTCCTCCAGCAAGGCTCCGCCTTCCTTCCCACACCTTCCCTAACAGCACCCCTGGGCTAGAAATTAAGTATTCAAACTCCTGAGGGAAGACATTTTACATTCAAACCTCTACAAGACAGGTCTTTGAAGATTACTTTTTGTTTTGTTTTTAAGTATTATATGTATGTATTTATTTATTAGACAGAGGGGGCAGATAAAGAGGAAGAGGTTAGAATAGGCATGCTGAGGCCTCCAGCCACTGCAAACAAACTTAGGACACATGCGATACCTTGGACATCTGGCTTATGTGGGCACTGGAGAATCGAACCTGGGTGCTTTGGCTCTTGCAGGCAAATGCCTTAACCTCTAAGCTATCTCTCCAGCCCTGAAGATATTCTTGCAAATTATTCGGGCCTGATCGCTCTGCTTCCCAGTCTGCTACCATGTGGATCGTTTCCTCCACAAGTTCCAATGTCTTCCCTGTCATAATTGACTGAAATCTCTCTGAAACTGAACCCAAAATAAGCCTTTCTCCCTTTTTTATATCAGGCCTATTTTAAAAAAGATTTCATTTATTTACTTATTTGAGAGAGAGATGCAGATAGGGAGGGAGACAATGAGCATGCCAGGGCCTCTAGCCACTGTAAATGAATGCCAGATGCACGCACCACCTTGTGCATCTGGCTTAAGTGGGTATTTGGGAATCGAACCATGGTCCTTAGGCTTTGCAGGCAAGCACCTTAACTGCTAAGCCATCGCTCCAGCCCTCGGGTACCTTTTCGTTTTTAGTCACAGCAACATAAAAGTCACTAATTCCCTAGCCATGATAGTTCATTTTGTCAACTTGATGGAATTTAGAATCACCATGGAAACAAATCTCTGGGCATGTCTGTGAGGGAATTTCTAGATTAAGTTAATTGAGGAAGGAAGCCCACCCTTAACTGTGGGTGGTGCCATTCCATAGGCTGGAGTCCTGGGCTGGATAAAAAGGAGGAAGCACGGTGAAGACCGCATTCATCTCTCCCTCTGCTTCCTGACCGGACAGCAGTGATCAGCTGTTGCTTCCTGCTCCCGCCATTCTGCGTACTGTGCCACGGTGCATCCCGTCCCCTCTAAGTGCAAGTCAAAGTAAACCCTTCCTCCTGACATGACTGCTGTCAAGTGCTTGGTCATAGCCACAAGAAAAGTGAGATGGCCAAGCACTAGACTCATCTGTTCATGTGTCCACTTGCATGGGGGCCCCTGCTCTCATTCTCAATGTTGGGGTTCCTCAAGACCCTCTGAGTAGCAAATCGCTATGCAACTGCTGTGAAGAAGTCCCATAATTCCACCCTTTGCCACCTCTGTAAGTGGTATCTTTACCCATCTACTCATCACATCAAGCTAGAACTTGGGAATCCTCCCCAATTTTACCCTTTCTCTTAACTTTACATCTAACTCACCAGTAAACTCTGAGGCTTAGATCATCCCATGATATGTTAACCTACCTATTTCCCTGTGTAATCGTTGCTCTGTCCTAGACTTTGTAAACTGTGTGACTCTCATGGTCCATCCCCCAAACCATCGTAAAAGCAAGTGAGACCGTGTTGTGGCTCTGCTGAAGATCACCAGTGACTTCCTGGACTTAGTCCCAGTCACAGGCCGTGTTGCATCTAGACAATCTTCCGTGTGTGTGGTGGGGGGTGGGGAGGTCCCCTGGCCACCTCAGCTTCCTTGAATTTCCTAGCTTCATTGTCCTGTAATTACTTATGGGCTTGTTCCTTGGGAGTCTATAAACTCCCTAAGATAGACCCCAGGAGAAGAAAGACTGGAAGGAAAAAGTATTGTGGGGACAGTCATTGTATATGACTTTGAGATTTTTGTTTGCTTGTTTTTCGAGGGACGGTCTCGCTCCAGCCCAGGCTGACCTAGAATTCACCATGTAGTCTCAGACTGGCCTTGAACTCATGGTGATCCTCCTACCTCTGCCTTCTGAGTGCTGGGGTCAAAGGCCCGAATGAGATGTGCTTTTTTTTTCCCCTTTGGTTTTCTGAGGTAGGGTCTCATCTAGTCCAAGCTGACCTGGAATTCACTATGTGGTTTCAGGGTGGCCTCAAACTCACAGCGATTCTCCTACCTCTGCCTCCGGAGTGCTAGGATTAAAGGTGTGCGCCACCACGCCCGGTTTGAGATGTTTTTATTGGCACATTCCACCAGCTAAGGGATGGCACATGTTGGCAATGGAACCTCAGCTATAGTGGGACCTGTAACTTCATGAAAGCCAGACCAGAGGACCCAAGTTGGACTGCCCACACATGGAAGTCTAGGTCTAGAGATTTCCACCTCTCCCTGGCCTCAGCTAGGGACTGTGAAGCCAAGGGAGAGTCTGTCCTCACAGAAAAGTCAGGGGACTGTGGGAGACTTCTCTTTTTGAAACATTGTTACAACCAAAAATAGTCTCTGTCATAGACTGGCCTTGACTTCAGGGTTAAATAGTTCAGTCGGTGCCATGATAACTTTGGCTTCCCCGTGATATGATAGAATGGGCCCTCAGACATTCAATTTAGATTTGTTTTAAAACTAGTACAGCCGGCCGTGGTGGCGCACACCTTTAATCCCAGCACTTGGGAGGCAGAAGTTAGGAGGAGTGCCATGAGTTCAAGGCCACCCAGAGACTCCTGAATGAATTCCAGGTCAGCCTGGGCTATAGTGAGATCCTATCTCAAAAAAACAAACAACAACAACAAAAAAAACTATACAGATATAGTTGAAGAGTCCGCCCCCACTCACGCACACGTGTTATGCGGGCATGTCCGTTCTTCACGGCCGATATTCAAGGCCGGCAGGCTGCAGGGCACAAGAAGAAAGTACTTACAGGCAGCCTGTGGGCTATAGCCAACCTGCTGGGATTGAGGGCAGCAGGGAACCGTTATTAGTATGTAAGTCACAACCCAGCTAAACAGGCACTGTTCCCTGCTCAAAGCCTGACTCTAAACTCCTTCCTCCCCATTCTAAAGGAGCCAGGGGACTGATCGAGGAGCTGGCCTCAGTCATTGCTACTAAGATGCCTACAGCGTGGGGCCTAGATGTGGAGGGGCCTAGATGGATCAGTGGAGGTACATTTGCACACTAAATTCTTTGTTTTTTGTTTGTTTGTTTGTTTCCAAGGTAGGGTTTCACTCTAGCCCAGACCTGGAGTTCACTATGTAGTCTCAGGGTGGCCTTGAACTCACAGCGATCCTCCTACCTCTGCCTTTCGAGTGCTGGGATTAAAGGCGTGCACCACCCCACCTGGCTCCACAGTAGATTCTTTTTTTTTTTTTCTCTTTTCTTTTATCTTGGTTTTTTTTTTAATTTTTATTAACATTTTCCATGATTATAAAAAAAATCCCATGGTAATTCCCTCCCTCCCCCCCACAGTAGATTCTTAAAGCACAAGAAGCTCACCAAGTTCCACACGGTACTTCTAATTACTAATTACATTGTCCTTTAGCTATTACTTTCTTTCAAAGAAGCTTTGTCTTTTTTAATTAAATTTTTTTCTTTATTTTTATTTATTTATTTGATAGCAACAAACAAAGAGAGAAAGAGGCAGAGAGAGAGACAGAGAGAGGGAGAGAAAGAGAGAATGGGCACATCAGGGCCTCCAGCCACTGCAAACGAACTCCAGATGCATGCGCCATCTTGTGCATCTGGCTTACGTGGGTCTTGGGGAATCGAGCCTTGAACCAGGGTCCACAGGCTTCACAGGCAAGCGCTTAACTGCTAAGCCACCTCTCCATCCCACAAGCTTTGGTTTTTACCATGACCTTCTATTTAGTTGTCCATTGGAGGGTGGGAGAGAGGGATGTCTAAAAGAATATTACACAGGGCATTCATTCACTCACCCGTCACATACACGCCGAGGCAGGCGTGAGGATGTCACCCCTCCCGGGCGCAGTCTGTGTTGTACGCAGTTGGCGTTTCCGTAGGAGTCTGTTTGGTAAATGAAGCAGCAGATGGCAATGCACAGAGAAGCAGAAACGGCAGCCACCCCCAGAATGGGAATGCGGGCCTCAGCTCTGCTCTAACCTGTGAGTTTATCGCCACCCAAAGAGCCCCTACCGTTGTCAGCGAGTCCTGGAAACACGAGGCAAGAGCTGAGAGGTCAGGGGACAGGGTCTGAGAACGGTGAGCTAAAGACAGGCAATGGAAGCTCCCAGGACCCCGCGGGCCCTTGTTCTGGAATGGCGATGAGGGAGGAGGCAAATCCTGCGTGTCATTCATCTTCCATGGGGAAATCCAGAAGCTACCTACCTTGACTTCTGCTCACCACGCACTCCCCGCGGTGCTGGCCCCATCACACAGCGTGCTTGGGATCTGAAGAAAAAGAGAGGATAGCAAGATGACTCAGTCGGTGACCTACTTTGACCTACTTGCAGAGAAAGCATGAGGAGCTGAGTTCGGATCCCCAGCACCCATGCAAATGCTTGGCAGGTGTGGCGATCCACGTGCCATCTCCCACTCAGGAGAGAGAGACAGGTTCCCTTGGGCTAGCCTAGATAGACTGGTGAGCTCTGAACATGCGAACAGGCACAGGCCCAAACACCATGCCCACATACATGCACGTGCAAAATCATAAAAAGGAAGAAGAAAAAGAACCTACTGGTCACGTTCTTTTGAGTTCTGCTTGATAGGAGATCTAAACACTACCTGGTTGGTCACCTCAGGCTATAAGAAGGCTGGGCCTTGGGACCTCAAGGCATCCCAGCCTCTTGCACAAGGAACGTCCAAGCAGATGTACAGGTCAGTGCTCCTTTGTTTTCTTGTGAAGCAGAAGCCCAGGTCAAACCCTGTTCTGGCTTCTCCTCTGGGAGGTGAGACAAGATCGCATCATGTAGCAGACAGCTTCAGGTTTGCTGAGGTGAACTTCCAGACCAAGCACAGTTATGGAGGAAGGGATTTATTGAAGCTTACAGATCCAGGGGAAGTTCCATAATGTCAGAAGAAGCTACCTGCTTTCACAGGACCAAGCAGAGAGAGAGAGAGAGAGAGAGAAGCACAAGCCAAAAGCCAAAGCCACACAGCACACTTCAGGAACTCCAGCTAGGCACACTTTGCATATTTTTAGATTGAAATCTGAAACCCACCATCACACCTTAAGATCCACCCAGTGACACTGCCTCCAGCCAGGTGGCTGCAGATGCAAACTACAAACAATAAAGAACTGAATATATTGGGAGCCATCTATTCAAACCACCACACATCATATCTGACTGAGTCAGCTACCTCTCTCTGAGCACATGTTCCCTGTCAAGTTGTTCTGGACTTTGAAGCTCCTGCTTTCCCAAGGTCCTCAGAATCTCGTTGGAAGGTTCCAAAGCTTGGGTCAAACATGGGAGGACTCATGTTCTGAGTTACCGCATCCAGACAGGACCCACTCAAAGACCCCACGGTGGAGCTGGGGAGAATGCTCAGTGGGTAAAGTTCTTGCCGTAGACCTGAGGACCTGAGTTTGTATCCCCAGAACCCACATAATAGCCAGGCATGGTGGTGTGAACCTATAATCCCAACACTGGGGAGACAGAGACAAGAGGATCCAAGTACTTACTGGCCAGTTAGTCTAGCTGAATTGATGAGTTCCAGGTTCAATGAGAGACCCAGTCTCACGAAAATAAGGTGGAGTGGAAAGTAACTGAGGAAGATACCTGATGTCAACCTGTGACTTTTGTAGGCATACAACTGCACGTGTGTCATATGCATATCAAAACGCATGTGCATACATACTCACACTATGCACACACATTCCCATGTACACATTAAAAAAAAATAAAGGTGCCAGGGATAGGTATTGTGGTGCATTCAGGGGGCTAAGGTAGGAGGATTGCTGTGAGTTCAAGGCCAGCCTGAGACTACATAGTGAGTTTCAGGTCAGCATGGGCTACAGTGAGACCCTACCTCACAAAACAAACAAACAATGACAACAAAAGCATCAGGGATGTTTTATTTTACTAGCTCTATATTTTAAATACATTTTAGGGCTGGAGAGATGGCTTAGCAGTTAAGCGGTTGCCTGTGAAGCCTAAGGACCCCGGTTCGAGGCTCGGTTCCCCAGGTCCCACGTTAGCCAGATGCACAAGGGGGGCGCACGCGTCTGGAGTTCATTTGCAGAGGCTGGAAGCCCTGGAGCACCCATTCTCTCTCTCTCCCTCTATCTGTCTTTCTCTCTGTGTCTGTTGCTCTCAAATAAATAAATAAATAAATAATTTAAATACATTTTATTTGTTTATGAGAGGGGGGGGAATGAATGAATGTACATGCCAGGGCTTCTAGCCACTGCAAACAAATTCCAGATGCATGCACCACCATGTACATCTGGCTTTTTATGTGGATACTGGGGAATCAAACCGGGGTCCTTTGCCTCTACCAAGTGGCAAGTGCCTTAACTGCTAAGCCATCTCTCCAGCCCCACTCAGCTCAGTTTTTAAAGTTCTCTAGGAAGGCAGTCTGTGAGTGCTCTACAAGGTGGGCTGTGAACACATATTCTTGGTTCATTTATCCTGGGACAGCTCAACCTGTTCTCACCGCACCCACGCACAGCATCAAACAGCGCCTCAGACTGTAATTACCTCTGCCAGTTGGACTGGTTGAGGAATTGTGTGGCTTCCCCTACAACTGGGAGGTCTGCCAGACCCAGGTTTCTTGGGACTGCCTTGAACATCTTGGTCTGGCTTCTAACACACTTGATTTGCTTTGTGAGTCACCTTCCAGTTACAAGTGACCAAGGAAAAGAACTGAAGGAAGAGACTGGAAAGCAAGCATTTAGGTTCCAGGCAGGCCTGACTCCAAAAGATGTAACAAAATTTCAATGTATAATCCCTGAATCGTCAAGAATGGAGGCAATTCTATTTGCAGAATTTGCGAATGTGAGTGATTTCATTTTACCGAAAACAGAAAAATCATCACACGTTTCCTTTCAGTCTCTACTGATTTTTAAATAGGACTAAATTGTCAGAAACCTGATATGCATACAACTTTTTCATCCCTTGTCTGGTGTAAAACAGGCTACACTTGGATTCTGGAACCAGCTGCATAAGTGCAGAAAATACTAAATGCTCCTGTAACACGAGATAATAATAAGGGCTCGTTTGGCGTGAAAAACACGAACTGTAAACACCAGCTCATCAAAGGGTTTCTTCAAACGTCTCTAAAACGGAAAGAAAACAGTACAGCCCAGGAGTCAAACATTATAACAAACCAACCCATAGAAGTCTCTGGTCTGCAGGCAGCAGCTACACGGTGAAGGCCATGGGGGGGTGCTGTGGGCTCCTTTCTCTGAAGCGATGGACAAGGTGGAGAGGTGCGGGCGAGGGCACTGTGCTTTAACACTGGGCGGATCTTATTTTTCAGCCATTTTATTGGGATATAAGTGACACATTTAAAAAAATACACACATTTTGAGCTGGGAAGATGGCTTAGCTGTTAAGGCACTTGCCTACAAAGCCAAAGGACCTGGGTTCGATTCCCCAGTACCCATGTAAGCCAGAGGCACAAGGTGGCGCGTGTGTCTGGAGTTCATTTGCAGTGGCTGGAGGCCCTGGAGTGCCCAGTCTCTCTTTCTCTCACTCTCTCAAATTAAATTAAATATATTTTTAAAAACTACACACATTTTCTATCTATGTCACAATGATCTGGGGGATAAATATGCACTCATCTAGTCCATAAATATATTCATCATATCTCAAAGTGTCCTCCTTACCCTTGATTATTATTTGTGATGTGTGTTCATGGGCGTGTGCATGTGTGTGTTTGTGTGTATGTAAGGTACTGAACATAAGGCCTCCCCTCTGAGGAATATATCAGTATACAGTACAGTATATGTCCCCTTTTAATTATAACTGCAATTTCCTGTTTTAGTGAGCTATAATCTACTATAGTCTGAGAATATTAACTGGCACATTCCAGAAAGAAAAAAAAGAGTTTTCAATAACCAATTTATAGCATATTGTTATAACTGTTCTACTTTATTATTGTTAAATCTCTCTGTGGGTAATTTATAAGTTGAAGTTTATCATGGGTTTATATGTAAAATGCGGGAAAATGTTATAGGAAAAAACATTATGGTATATTTAGGGTTTGTTATTATCTGGAGTTTCAGACATCCACGGGAGGTCTTGAAATGTGTCCCCTGCAGATAACTTCTGTATGATTAGCTGGCTCTAGGTACTGTGCTATGTAGTGAGATTGCAGAGTGTGTTCCTGTCACACAGTTAAGACTTTGTGCCTTTTAGCCATAGCTTCCTCATTTTCCATTCCCCAAGTGACTTCCACTCTGTACTCTGGCTCCACGTGCTTGAGTATATTAGATTTCACAAGCAGGTGAGGCTCTCTCTCTCTCTCTCTGTCTACCCATGTGTATGTATTATATGTGTGTGTGTTGCTACACACGTGCCATGGCCCGCACGAGGGGTCGAAGGATAACCTTGAGATGCTGGTCCCGTCCTTCCGCCTTGCTGGCCAGGCTCTCATTGTTTTGCTGCTGCAAACACCAGAGCAGCGGCCCAGGAGCTTCAGGATTCCTCTCCATTGCCTTAGGCACCCTGGGATTACCGACATTTGCACCACTGCAACTTTACATGGCTTCTGGGGATCCAAACTGATCATCACACTTGCACAGCACGTGTTTTCAACCATTTCCCAGCATTTAAACCAGCCCCAACATACCGGTGCGGCCTTCTTTTGATTGAAGGCCAGGTTTAAGTTTGGCCCGGAAGTGCATGGACCCTTGTTCCTAGTCCCCCCTCTTTTCTATGCCTGACCAAAGCTGGGCCTGCTCAGGGCCACAGTATAGACCAGGTGACCGCTTCTCCAGCTTGCCCTTGCTGAGCGCTGGCTCACCCTTTGCTTGCGCCGCAGGCCCTCACTCAACTGTGGTCTCCTAAAGGCTCGGCTTCAGGAAGCACATGGTCGCCATCCACCTGCACATCTGTGATGGGTTGTGACCAGCAATGCTGGTACCTCTGTTTCACAGGCTAGCAAAGCCTCCAGAAAAGGAATGCGCTCCAACGAGGATTGTGGGTGTCAAAGGGAAGAGGAAGTGCCAGGAAGAGGAGAGGAGAGGAGAGGAGGAATGCTGTAGATACATCCTGAGGTCACAGTGCGGAGGCGTTACCAATGGGAGCCAGGCCGAGCTGTTCAGGGGAAACCTTGCTCGACACAACAGCTCCTGGTCTTAACCTCTGTGGCCCGACGATTCAACCAGAGGATGAGTGACCCTGACCTCAGATGGCTCCTCTAAGGTGGCCTCAGTCATGCTGTAGGTTAGGAGAAAGAGTACTCTGGTCCCTAGTAGAGAAGGACTCCTTTTAAAAATAGACCCAGGGCTGAGGGGATGGCTTAGTGGTCAGCGCACTTGCCTGCAAAGCCAAAGGACCCAGGTTCGATTCCCCAGAACCCACATAAGCCAGATTCACAAGGTGGCACATGCATCTGGAGTTCATTTACAGTGGCTGGAGGCCCTGACATGCCCATTTTCTCTGTCTGTCTGTCTGTCTGTCTCTCTCTCTCTCTCTGACTCTCTTTCAAATAATAAATAGAAAAATAAATAAAAATGTTTAAAAATAAAAAGAAATTCAAACACAGGTTTGGGAGAAGTGCCTGGGCAGAAAATAGCATTAGTGGGAGCGTAACTAAGCCAATGTCTGTTCCTCTACCTTGCTGCCCGACAGGTATTCTGGGCTTATGGTATTCATGGCTCACTGGTGACCTCATCTCCATCCTTGCTGAGAGAACTGGTTTCACCTGTCCACTACCTCCCCATGCAGCCTACTAAAGCCAGGCTTGGTGACAGGCCCAGGATAAACCTCAGTGAGGCCCAATTCCAGAGCCAAACGCCTCCCTTCTCAGCCAGACAGAAGCCTTACGAATGTTTCCTCTTGGGTGGAGGAATAGAGAACAAGATCCTAATTGTTAGCATAGTCTCTTCAGTATCCTCTCCCCAGCACTGCCCACAAAGCCATTCCTAACATTATGGGCCCAACTAGCTGAGACTCTGGAGCTGAACCCACACCGCAGGCCTGTTCCCACCTTCCAGCAACAGGGCAGCCTTTGGCATCAGCCAGTCCTTGGCTGCAGACACAGTGGCAATGCAGAGGCTGCACAGCTTCCTGGCAGAGCTGGGAGCAGCCAGCACAGCCTGGGCAAGGGGATTTGGGGAAACCAACAGTGTCTATTACAGCACTGAACGTGGCAGGAATTGGAATTTACTTCTGGTCTTTCCATTAGGTTCTTTTCCAGAAAGATTTCTTCATCTATCTGCCTGCATCTTCCTTCCTTCCTTCCTCCCTCCTTCCTTCCCTCCCTCCCTCCCTCCCTTCCTTCTCCTGAATCCTTTATTTTCACATTTTCCCTGCTTTCCCAACTTTCTATCTGTCCTTAAAAATGGCTGAATTCCCTCTCCAACACATTTCCCTCCATATCTGCCCCCTTTCCAGGCTCCGCTTACGAGCAGCAGTCTGTCCACAGTGCTGTGCAGTGGAATCTTTTTTGGACCTGGTCCCTGGATGGGGAGGGCCAGGGGACAGTTTCTGCGGGAATGTGGCTGTGGCCTTTTCTGAGAGAGCCGCCCTTTGCCTCCTTGCCTCCCCCTCTGAGATTCTGTGAGACTCCTTGTTCTAGACCTCTCTCTACTTGCTAAGGATGTTCTTTTTTGGGGAAAAAAAAATTAGAGATGTGCCTCAAATCTTCCAGTCATGCCTCCAAATTTGTGGGAGCTCTGAAAAATCAAGATCCCAAGAGCCAGGGGCAAAGTCAGTGGGCGATTTGTCCTCATTGGTTTCCTGTCAAAATTGTCTCGACTGCCTCGATCATTCCAAACCAGAGTAGCCGTCCTGACTTGGGAGCAGGGGAGGGATCGGCTCTTCCAGGAGCAACCACGGTCCCCCGCTTATAGTATGAGCTTGCATTCCTTTGCATGTCTCATTGCCAAGAGGCTTTTGTTGTTGTTATTGTTGGTGTTTTCTGGACGTGACCACGTTTCATCGGCTGCGTTAGATTTTGAGGAGCGAGACAGTTGTGATTTGTGCTTTACTTGCTCTTGAGAAAAACGTCGGCCTGTGAATGAACAGCCAGTGTTTGGCGGGCGGGCTGTGGTGTTGCGTCAGCATTCTGCAGGAGCGGCCGGTGTCCACGCGTGACCCTGGCCAGCCTCGCCCCTCCCACCGGGACGTGGGCCTGGCCTTAATCCCCAACCAGAAGCAAGAAGAAACAGATCCACGTTTCCAGGGGAAGCGACATCTGAGGAAAATAACGCTTCCCATGTCTTGTATAGGCCTCCAACCTCGACACTGATCTGCACACGGCTCATAGCAAGGACTCCGCTGGCCAACAACTCCGAGTGACCACGTAAATGACGCACATTACCCCGGTTCCCCTGTCGTTCTGGGTGGCGCGGTCCTTCTCATGGCCAGGCGATAGAGAAGAGGGGAGGGTGGAGCTCGGGACCCTGACGGTGACCACCAATTTGGGCATGCAGAGCTAAGACTACGAAAAGCTCCCCAGAGCCACGGGCTCACATGTCTGACATCGTGTTGTGTGACTTTTCCTGGAGAGATGTGAGCAAAATTGCCTCCGGATAGGGCGCCAATGGCAAGGCCAAAGAAATTACTCCACCATCTCGCTTGGTGAACCAGTGAGTTTCATTGGGAGCACTTATAGAATTCTAAGTATTAGGGTTACTTAAATGAGTGCGGACAACTTATGGACAGCTACACACTACAAAAGGTCTCTCCCTCCAGCAATAATGAGCCACTTATGTGTATCCTCAGAGAGGAGCTGGGCTGCCCGCTGCTGGTACAGCCTCCTGAGTTCCCCCCAAATTCCTTAAGGGAATGACAGTGGGCTCGATCTTGTGGGCTCGATCTTGTAAGGCTCTTGTGCAGATCATTGCAGCTGCTCTGATTCTAAGACAGCCATGGCCATGTCATGCTACAAGGACAGAAGTCCACAGCACTTGAGGACTGTGGCCCTCCCATCAACAAAGTCCCTTCCTTGTACCCTGGGGATATCCAAGACAGCCGACGTGGGGTCTGGGTCCCCGTGCTACCCTGCCGGGGAGCTCCGGTCCCCATAAAGGAGAGGAGGGGAGGAGCTGGTTGATATGGTATTTCTTCAAGAGCTCCCAGCTTACAATTTCCTATGATCTTTTAAAGTCATTATTTCAAAACGTTGCATGCTCTAAGATGTGGGATGAGGGGTGTCTTTCCAGGGAAGGCTTCTGCTTCACCAGATGTCTTTGGACTGGTCCCAACCTGCTGGGCCTTAGGTTCCACTCTTGCAGCATTATACATTCAGGGATATAGGCTGGATGCAGTGGGAGGAGACCATTTGTCACCCCTCCTGCCTATCTGCCAGGGAGGGATCCCTCCCTTGACTCATGGCTGGTGACGGTTCTATAACAAGCAGTAACTCCCCCGCATGCCAGATCCAAGAGCCATCTGGCTGTGCGTGGTGGGGGGGGCAGAGCTTTGCAGGGAGGGAGCCCAGGATGGGCCACTCCCCACCCCCCACATTCACATCCTCAAAGAGGAGAGGGCAGGCACACCACACTGTGGTCTACCACCCCAACTCTGCTTGCATTGCAGGCTTTGTTTGAGAGCTGGTCACAGCAACAGAGATGTGGAGAACCTCCACTTTCAAAAGCAGCTGCCAGTCATGGACCAACCCGTACGTCTCCTGGTGTGGGGCCAGGAGGAAGCGTTGAATATATGGTCCCATCTCTTCTGTGTTCACCATTCATCGCTCAGACCCTGTTGCTTAGAGCTAACGGGAAATCCACTTAGCTTCTTGGTAGGGCTTTCCCTCTCAAGGGGTCCTCACCCTCGAAGCTGAGGACACCCTCAAGCTGCAGGAACCCTTGCTCCGTGTGTGTGGTGTGCGTGGGTGTGGGGGAGGAACGCACGTGTGCGGACGGGTGTGGAAATCTGAATTTGACATGGGGCAGGCAGGGCCTTCTCAGACGCTCTCCACCGTATTCTTTGAGAGAGGATCTGTGCCTAAAGCTGGTGCTCACCAATTGCTAGGCTGGTTAGCCAGAGAGCCCCAGGGACCCTTTTGCCTCTGCCTCCCTAGTGCTGGGATTATAGGCGCACACCAAGCCCAGCGTTTTACAAGGGTGCTGGGGAGCCAAACTCAGCTCCGTGCCCTCTGGCTATCTCCCCCACCCCTGAGTCTTTATTTCTTGCTGCAGGCAAGGGGTCATTCCCGCACGATGCTCCCAGCAGGCTTTTCTCACCAACCACCTAACGCCTGGTACCAGTTGCCTGGCTGCCCCAAACCTGCCAGCTCTCATCTGTTACTTTCCTGGAGCTACCAAAATCAAGCACCGCCAGCTGGGCGACTTAACGCAGCAGAAGGTGATTCTTCGGCCGCCTTGGGGGTGGGCAGGGTGGAATGAGGTGAGGCGGGAGGTGGTTTACCTTGGAGGCTGTGGGGGAATCCGTTCCCTGCTTCACTGCTGGTGACCTTGGTGCTCCTGGCTTGCGGCCCTAGATGCCAGCTCCTCCCTCCTTCACCAGGCCCGCCGAGCTTTCCCTCCGCCTCTTGTGAGGACACTTGTCACTGAGTTTAGGGCCCATCTCACCTCAGCATCTCTGACTTATTTCTGTCTATGAAGCAGGCATAACAAAACACCCCAGACCCAGTGGCTAAACAACTTCCATTTATTCCTTCACGTTCTGGAGGCTGAAAGTCCAAGAGCAAGGACACTCCAGGCTGGTGTCTGGCCAGAGCCTCTCTTTCAGCCTTCCAGGTGTCACCTCTCCTTGTATCCTCACGTGTTTCTTCCTCTGTGTGACAATCCCTGCTGTCCCTCTTGTTATAAGGACATGGTGGCATCAGTACACATTCTAATGAGGTCATTCACCAGTACTCATCTCTTTAAAGGCCCTGTATCCAATACAGTCGACTCAGAAGAACCACATACAAATGAAGGGGAGGCAATCCACATCATAGCAATGAGGAAAGCGAGGGAGGTAGCACCCACCTGAAATCACAGCTCTCAGGAGGCTGAGGCAAGCAGATTAAGAGTTCCAGGGTAGCTTTGGCTACACAGTCAGGCCCTGTCTCAAAATATCCAACAGAAAAATAAAAAGAAATGAGTCACTGAAGCTCCTGTCTTTGATGATCCCTCTTCTCTGGAGTCCCTAAGACCTTGTCCTTAGAGTTCTTCTTATGTCAAGAACAATGTCTGGCCTGGAGAGATGGCTCAGTGGTTAAGGTGCTTGCCTGTGAAGCATAAGGACCCTGGTTCGATTCCCCACAACCTACATAAGCCAGATGCACATGGTGACGCTTGCATCTGGGGTTCATTTGCAGTGGCTGGAAGCCCTGGCACATCCATTCACTCCCTCTTCCTCCCTCCTTCCCTCTCTCTCTGATAATAAAAATAAAAAATTGAAATATGTGTGTGTGTGTGTGTGTGTGTGTGTGTATACAGAGAGAGACAGAACAATGCCTGTGTGTTGGTTACTTTTCAATGTCTCCAGCCAACTTCTGTGTGAGCTTCATTTATCCAACTGCTAACATAAGCTGTCCATTTATCTATAGATATCTCAAAACCACCATGCCCAAACTAAACGCCTCACCTCGTCCCACAAAGCTTGCTCTGTTCCCAGCCTTACTTGTCTCAGTTAAGGGCCCTTCATCCGTCCATTTGTTCAAGTTCAAAGCCTTGGGGCAAAATTGATTCCTTTCTTCCTCACCTTGCCTCCAATTACTTGGCAACGTCTATCTGTGATGTCTACATGTCACCTTGTGACATCTACATATCGCCTGACCACGTCTGCCCCCTCCACTAGCAGCAGCCTCTCACTAATGTCTTAGCCCAGACTTCTATTATTCCTCACCTGGAGTATTGCAATGATCTCCTGTTTTATTTAAATGTCTTTTTATTGCAAAAATCATAAGTAACAGGGTTGGGGAGATAGCTCAGTTGGTAAAGTGTTTGCCATACAAGCATGGGCTCCTGCATTTAAACACTGAGAACACATGTAAAAGGTACATATCTGTCACCCCAGCTCTGGGCAGGTAGAGACAGGAGAGGGCTTACTAGCGAGTTTGTCTGGCAGAATCAGTGAGCTCTCGATATGGTGAGTGACCCTGTTTCAAAAATTAAGGTGATCGATGGATATGGTGGCACAGGTGTTTAGAGGCAGAGATAGGAGGATCACTGCAAGTTCATGGCCGGCCTGGGACTACAGAGTGAGTTCCAGGTCAGACCAGGCTAGAGTGAGACCCTACCTCAAAAAAAAAAAAAAAAGAAAAATTAAGGTGGAGAGCAACTGTGTGAGCTTGACACTCAACATCAACCTGTGGCCTCCACACACAAGTACACCCGTGTGCACACACACCTATGTACATGCATCTGCCCACACATATACAAACATGCATATACACGTGCATACACAAACACGCACAAAAATATGAGTACAGGGAATGAGGCCCTACCTCAAAAAATGAGAACATAGCCAGGCATGGTGGTGCATGCCTTAAATGCACTTGGGAGGCAGAGGTAGGAGGACCACTGTGAGTTCGATGCCACCCTGAGATTACATAGTGAATTCCAGGTCAGCCTGAGCTAGAGTGAAACCCTACCTTGAAAAATTAAAAAAAAAAAAAAAATTAGTACATACATTTTACCATTTTAATAGTTTCTTCAATGTATAGTTTAGGGACATTCACAACATTGTACAGTTGTCACCACTGTTTCCAGAGCTTTTCCACCTTCCCAAACAAAACCTCTCCATTCATAGCTGAGGCAATGGCTCAGGGGTTAAAGGTGATTGCTTGCAAAGCCTGCCACCCTGGGTTCAATCCCCCAGGACCCACATAAAGCCAGACACACAAAGTGGCACATGCATCTGGAGTTCATTTGCAGTGGTAAGAGGCCCTGGGGCTCCATTCTCTCTCTCTCTCTCTCACACAATAAAAAGCTGTGCTCCCTTTTTGCTGGCTGATCATCTCTCCTGAACTCCCAGGTCCTGGCAAGCCTCGCCCGCACCCCTCTACTCCCACATGGGCTCTCTACCCGCTCCTGCCCGCCACATGGCGGGAGCTCTCCGCGCTGCTCCTTCTTTTCTAGACCCCTGTTTTGCATTTTAGGCGCATGCTCGCATCCTACATGGTTCTCAGGCCATATGGGTGTATCCATTTTCCCTTCCTCTCCCTGTATCCCTGATATTCTTGAATAAAATGCAGTTTTACAAAAAAAATAAACATTTTTTTTAAAAAAGGAATTGCATTCATTAGGCAGTAATTCCCATCCCATCCACCACTCCCCCCCCCCGTTACCACTCTTCAACTTTCTTTCCCACCAATTTGTCTATCCCTGGTACCTTGTGCAAATGGAATTGTACAATATGTGTCCTTTAGTGTCTGGCTTTTACCATTAGCATAACATACAAGTTCCGTGACTGGTCTCTCAGCTTTCACTCTCGTCCTCCTACATGCAATGAAACCATCTACTGAAATGAGGGTCAGGTTTTCTCATTTCAGAACTCAGCTCTTGCCTGTGAGGCCTGACCCGGTGAGGTCCCCTCTTACACCTCTGATCCCACTCATGCGCCATGTGGCCCCTGCACATCCAGCATGCTCCATCCCCAGTAGCCTCCTTGCCTGGCTTAAGCGCGGGACACATGCTCACCTCCAGACTTTGCACTGGCTGCTTCCTCTCTAGGAAACCACATGACTTAACCCTCACCTCCGAAGTCTGCTCAGATGTCACTTGAATGACCCCTTCCCCAGTCATCCTATGTGCAATGTTAAAACCCCATTGAGGCCCTGTTTCCTAACTTCTCCCACTTAATCCTTCCAAGACACTCATTATGTAGAAATTATATAGCATGCTACACAATGCACTAATGATTTTGTTTATTGACTGTCTTTGTATTTTGGTGGAGGCTCCATAGAGGCATGGATTTTGATATATTCGCTGCGTTAAACTTAGAGCCCAGAGACCATGACTGGCAGAAGCAGGTACTCAGAAAGTGTTTGCTGGGTGAGTGAGCAAGAGAAGCCATCAGTGTACCTGCGGGTGAGCAGTTCTTACCCCAGCTGAGCAGCACAGTCACCCAGGGTGTTTTTTAAAATACAAATTTCCTAGCCAGGCATGGTGGCACACGTCTTTAATCTCAGCACTTGGGAGGCAGAGGTAGGGGGATTACCATGAGTTCAAGGCCACCCTGAGACTCCATAGTGAGTTTCAGGTCAGCCTGACCTAGAGTGAAATCCTACCTCAAAAAACCAAAATAAATAAATACATAAAATACGAATTTTCCTGATCTCTCATTAGAACAGCAACAACAGAAACAGTACCCAGGGGTTCTTTGTTTTTCCTTTAAACCTCTCCAGTTATCCCAATTGCACAGCATTGTTAAAAACCTGCATATGACAAAATGGCCTGGATATCCATGTCCTCACAGTGCCTGACACTACCTACACAAGACAATCCTAAGAGGAGGAAAAGATCATGACATCAATGTAAAAGAGAGACTGATTGAGATGGGGAGAAGATATGATGGAGAATGGAGTTTCTAAGGGGAAAGTGGGGAGAGGGAGGGTATTACCATGGGATATTTTTTATAATCATGGAAGTTGTTAATAAAAAAAAATTGAAAGAAAAAACCCTACATCTGATACAAGCCCATCCCACAATGATAGACACTAATCCTCAGGAATAACTACCCTAAGCCCACAAAGAGGAAGGTGACATTTTCCTAAACAACCTCAGGATTTCCAGTACTGCCCCTCCTGAGGGAGCAGCTCACGTTATCATCACCTTGTTAAGCTAGACAGTTCCCCGCTTCTGATAAAAACACCGCATTAAATATAACCAAGCTGAAATCATCTCCTAAAACCTTAAAAATGCTTCTATGGACTGTTTGGATTAACATGAGAGTCAAAGGCCACATTCCATCCAAGCTTCTGTCCACAGGGGAAATGAGCAGGGACGCTGTTGCTTATTAAGACAAGTTCTAGCAGGCAGGCCTTGACCTTGATATGTAATCAAGGATGACCTTAAACTTCTAATTTTCCTACCTTCATGCCTTATTTTATACAGTGCTAGAGATCAAACCCAGGGTTTCGCGCATGCTTGGCAAGCACTCCATCAACGGAACTACATCCCAGCCCTGTTTATTGATTTATTTTGCTGTTGTGGTTCTGGGGATTGAACCCAGGGCTTTATGCATGCTAGGCAAGTGCTTTCCCACTGAGCTACATCCCTGACCTTTTTGGTTTTATTTGTTGGTTTTGGTTTGGGTTTGGTTTTTGAGACAGGGTCTCATATAGGCCAGGCTGGCCTTGAACTCACTATGTAGCTGAGAATGACCTTGAATTCCTAATCCTCCTGCCTCCACCTCCCAAGTGCTAGGATTACAAGTGTGCACCACCTTGCCTGGCTTTCTCCAGCCTATTTTAGCTTTTCTTTTGAGAGAAGCTCTTGTTAGGGTTCCCAGGCAGGCCTTAAACTTGCAGTTCTCCTGCCTCAGCTTACTGAGTAGCCACTACAACCAGCTATTTTAGTCTTATATTAATTTAATCCTATAACCACTCTATAAAGTAGGTATGTGGTCACATTTTTCTGATAGATCAAAAACAAAAGCTCAGAGAGGTAAACTGGCCAAGACCACACAGTTAGTAAGTTCTGGACTAGATATGTTAACTTGGACTATTGAACTGCAAAGCTTGTTCTATTTTAACCACAGGTCCTTGGTCCCCGGGGACACAGGACAGCATATGATTGGGTGCCCAGGAACCAAAGACAAGCAGCATAAATGCTCCTGGTGGCTGGAGACCAGATGAACCATTTGGCTTTGTCCCTTGCTGCCTGGAAGTCCTTGCTTGCTGAGAAGTCCAAGCTGTATTCCGGAAGACACAGGGCTGAGGCGACAGATGTGGAATTTCACATTCAGGTCTTAAGTTTCAAGCATGAGATACCATCCAAAATGGCCAGAAGCAAACTAGGAGTGAAGAGAGAAGGTCAAAAAGCGGTGAGCTATTCTGGCCTGGATTGAAACTTCCCAGAGTTAACACAAAATCCTCAAAGTGTGCATGTATTGGGAGATAGGGTTTTAAAGAGGAGGTGAAGTTAAAATGAGGCCCATCACGATGTGTCCTGATCCAATATTCCTGGTATATCACATGGGGAGGGGCTGAGCCCACAGAAAAGACCACGTGAGCTGTGCACAGGGAGAAGGTGGTCACCCTCAAGCCAAGGATGCATCCCCAGAGCTCAACCCTGCCAACACCTTGATCTTGGACTTCCCACCATGAGACATCGCATCACAGATGTTCATTTTCTCCGTGAGGTAGATGATGTCTTATATCCATCTTTTCTAAGGAAGGAAACCAAGGCCCAGAGAAGCAAAACAACTCCCGAAAGATGGCCCAGGGGAAGGAGCCGACTGTGAACTCTTGGAGTCAGGCAGACTGGCTCCAGGCTCTGTGTCTATAACCATGACGGCGTGCTGGGGAGAAGGGAAGGGGATAACGGTGACTCAGCGACACCCATTTTCCAAGTTTCTAGGTAGAGTGGGCAGGTTTCTCTAAAACAGGAAGTCATTAGTGGAAATCTAACCCAAGTTTTCACAACCTGTCTGACAGATCTCACCGTGATGCCGAATCCAAAGGAGAGGCTTTGGTTCCAGGATAGACAGCTCCTGCGACCGTTAGGACACAGTTTTGTTTTGTTTTGTTTCTCTAGCATGCTTAGGTCACAGAAGTGAATGAAATCTGCTTTTGCCATTGGGAAGTGTGGGAATGACAATAGTAATAGGGGGGCTGGAGAGATGACTTAGCCATTAAAGTGTTTGCCTGCAAAGCCAAAGGACCCAGGTTCAATTCCCCAGGACCCATGTTGGCCAGATGCACAGGGTGGTCCTTGTGTCTGGGGTTCATTTGCAGTGGTTGGAGGCCCTGGCACGCCCATTCTCTCCCTCTCTGTCTCTGTCTCTCTCTCTCTCCCCCTCTTTCTCTGTTAAATAAATAGATAAATAAATAAATAATACCTATTGTGACCTTTCAGGCCAGCCAGTCAAGTCTAACTGACAAGCTCCAGGCCAATGAGAGATCCTGGGTCAAATGAAAGGTGGGTGGTGTTCGTGAAGCATGATGCCCCGGGCTGTCTCCTGGCCTCCATGCACACACACACACACACTCACACACACATACACACTTTGAAGAATAAGACTATAAAACTGCTGACGTTCTAAGCAAGCATGTTACCCTATGAAAGAAATGCTACTCCAAAAGTCTGCACTTGAGGGAGTATCTGCAAGGCTGGTCAATGTGACTGTTATCCCCCACCCCAGAATGTTCTCACTAGAAAACTCTCACTAGAATAGGAGTGGGGTGACAGGAAGTGATACCAGCTGACTCGTGAGCACCCCTCTAGCCTCCCCGGGGACTGTGAGAGACCTCTGTCTTTACTACAGAGTGCTTAAGGCTTCATGCTCTAGAAATCCTGCCTTTGAAAGAAGAGCGTGATGGGCGGGCAGGCTACTGTCTTCAGGACTACTTCCTGAGTCAAGGCTAAACTTGTCTCCCCCACCGTGAAGAACAAATAGCAGTTGGTCAATCAATGTGTGTTGATATGAGGTCCCAGTGAGTACATGGCATCTTATCAAAGTCACTGTATTAATTGTTTTTTTTTTTTTTTTACTATAACAAAATACCTGAGGCCAGGTAACTTAGAAAGAAAAGTGATTTATTTTGGCTTACAGTTCTGCCTCAAGGCTGCAGGGGGATGGGCATCTAATGATGCCTTTCACAGTGACAGCATCCCAAAGTGGCACAAGGCCCTGCGTGATAAGAGACAAGGTATAAGCATTGTGTCCCTTCCAGTCTGCTTTCTTATAAAACCACCATCATCGTCATGGGCGCTCTACTCTGAAGACCTCACATACTTCTAATCACCTCCCAGAGCCTACATCTCTGACAGTCATAGGTCAATTAAAGTTTCCATTTTCCTAAAACCTAGCAATAGAGTTTAAATTTCAATACATGAAGCCTTGGGTGACACACTCAGGTCACATCTGAACCACAGTGGCCATCTTTTGGGGTGCGTTTTTCTGTCTCACCCTTCCTGAAGCTGAATCGTTATCTTATTATTTGTAATTAATAATGCCATATGAATTACATCATTTTTCATGTCATTATTTCCCTTCCCACCTAAAAATCCCCCCATTTATAATTAGCGCTGCTTTTTTCTTCCTGAACCCTGAGACATGGAAAAGTGATCCCAGGAATAATGACATATCAGCCGCTGCTGAAGGAACCTCGGCAACCACGCGGTCGACTCCTGATTTCATTGACCACAAAAACATAGTCTTGTCTCCCAGATTATTAATGACGGTGTGGCCACGAGGGGTCACAGCCCGAGTCTCCAGAATCCCTGCCCTGGGAGGGGATCCTTCTCAGGCAGCAAAGCCGCCCTGCACCAGCGGCCTCAGCCCCAGGGTGGGCAGGGTGTGTGGGAGCGCCTTCCCTGGCCAGGTTTGTTTCCAAAACACTGCAGAGACTCCAGAAGGCGCTTTCTCATTCAGGGCCTTTGTGGGTGCTACCTGCTACCCGAGATGCTGTGTACCCATGCCCCTGCCCCCTAGGAAACTGGCTCCAACCTCAGCTCCTAATGTGGACATCATTTCTTCAGAAAAGCCATTTCTGGGGCTGGAGAGATGGCTTAGCAGTTAAGTGCTTGCCTGTGAAGCCTAAGGACCCCGGTTTGAGGCTCGGTTCCCCAGGTCCCACGTTAGCCAGATGCACAAGGGGGCGCACGCGTCTGGAGTTCGTTTGCAGAGGCTGGAAGCCCTGGCACGCCCATTCTCTCTCCCTCCCTCTATCTGTCTTTCTCTGTGTGTCTGTCGCTCTCAAATAAATAAATTTAAAAAAAAAGCCATTTCTAATTTGTTAGGCTAGACGGGATGTAGTGAAAAATGTTCTGTCAGTGCCCTGCCTGCTCCTTCCCAGCAAGTACAATGAGTAATTCAGGAGGAGCTCATTGTTTCAAGTGGTTGTTTAAAGACTGTCTGCTGCTGGCTCGTAAAAGGCCTGCAGACAGAAGTCTTTCCCATGCTTCGGTTCCCAGCACCTTGCCTGAGCATAAGGTAGTCAGTACATGCTGATTTGATAGCTGGGTTAGTAAACTAAGGACTAGAAAAGGTTCTTGTGCTGGTTTGATTCAGGTGTCCCCCATAAACTTAGGTGTTCTGGATGCTAGTTTCCCCAGCTGACGGCAATTGGAAATTAACGCCTCCTGGAGGCGGTGTATTGTTGGGGGCAGGCTTATGGGTGTTATAGCCAGCTTCCCCATGCCAGTGTTTGGCACACTCTCCTGTTGCTATAGTCCACCTTCTGTTGGTCAAGGGGGTGATGTCCACCTTCTGCTCATGCCATCGTTTCCCCCTGCCATTGTGGAGCTTCCCCCTGAGCCTGTAAGCCAAAATAAACCTCTTTTGCCCATCAGCTGCTCTTGGCTGGGTGATTTCTACCAGCAATGTGAACCTGACTGCAACAGTTCCATAATTTTAAAAAAAATCCTATGTAGGGCTGGAGAGATGGCTTATCTGTTAAGGCACTTGCTTGCAAAGCCACAGGACCCAGGTTTGATTCCCTGTTACCCACATAGGCCAGATATACAAAGTGGCGCGTGTGTCTGGAGTTCATTAGCAGCAGCTGAAGGCCCTGGCGTGCCGTCCTCTCTCCCTCTATCTGCTTCTATCTCTCGCTAATAAATAAGTAAAGTTCCTTTAAAAAAAGATTCTTTAAAATTCTATGTAATGTTGTTTTTGTTGTTCTGTTATTTTATTTTTAAAAATATTTTATTTACTATATGCAAGGAGAGACAGAAAGAGAGAGAATGTGCATACCAGGGTCTCTAGCCACTGCAAACAAACTTCAGATGCATGCACCACTTTGTGCATCTGGTTTTACATGGATACTAGAGAATCAAACCCAGGTTGTTAGGCTTTGCAGACAAGTGTCTTAACTGCTGGGCCATCTCTCCAGTCTCTGTTGTTTTATTTTTGTGTGTTTATTGGCTGGTTGGTTTTGGCTTTGGGTTTGGGTTTTTGAGACAAAAGTTTCATGTAGCCTAGGCTGGTCTCAAACTCACAAACCTCCTACCTCTGCCTGCCCAGTATTGGGATTACAGGTGTGTGCCATGACACCCAGATGAATTGCCATTTTGGTGTAGCATATCTCAGATATATTAGCCCATGGAACACGTTTCTTGCAAAATGATAATCTGAGGAACATGTGTATCTATATGATAATGATACACTTGGAAAATTGCTACACTAGACTATTTGGCTGGAAAACTGAAACAGCAGAGTAAAAACCAATCCTGGGGCTGGGGAGATGGTCAGTCAGTAAGGTGCTTGCCTCGCAAGCCTGAGGACCTGAGTTTGATTCCTAGAACACATGTAGAAAAACAAAAGGACAGGTACGGTGGTGCACATGTGTAATCCCAACTCTGGGAGGCAGAGACAGGAGGATCCCTGGTGCCCACTGGCCAGCAAGTCTAGCATAATTGTGACCTCTACATGCTTACACACCTGCACATGTATGCATCTACACACACACACACACACACACACACACGGCACTGGTGCTCCTGGCCCCCTGTCTCAGGAGACCTGCATGTGGCTTCGGCATTACAGCTGAAAACAAATCCAAATGATGGTCCCATGGCCACCTGAGCACCCATTCACTGTCCCATCCCCTGATCTCAGAGCGTATAGATCTGCAGATTCAAGGACCCTTCAGCATCAGAAGTGCTCAGTGAGTTCCTAGGGCAACAAGGAGAGAGGTTTCAAAGTGCCTCTTGATTGGCCACTCTTCCAAAGAGGGTAGGTCCTGCTCCTCTGCTTCTATAGCAAGTGAAGTTGGCCTCAACCCAGAGTCTTCAAGGCCAATGCAGGGCCTGACCCTCAATCAACATGGAGGAGACAGGTTGATCTTTCAAATGATAACAAGCACTTGAAGAGGAGAACTGCTCCCAAAGGGATGATATAAGGGGCACCAGTCACTGCCCGCAGAGACCCCCCGCACAGGAGCTGAGTAGTGCCAGGCAGGAGCGCCCGCTCTGGGCAAACCTCCAGCACAGTTACACCAGGAGGCACAGGGCAGGGACCAGGCCGGAGGAAGAGAACCAGGATGAACAGGGATCTTCTGGGTGTTTCATGTGAAATCAGAGCCAACTGAAGGGCCATGCGTGTGTCAGGGAAGTGCATGTCCTGGGCTGCTTATGGTTTGTCTCTGGCCACTTGAGGCAGGATAGAAAGACAAGGAAAATTGTGGGATCATGAGAAGGAAGAGAAATCTCTCACACAATGTCTGGTTGAAGCTTCTCGCCAGCTAAGGAGCAGGAATTCCAACACAATTAACAACATTTGCGTAAGGCCTGTATCACTTCCTAGCTTTAAGTCTGCAGCTCTTCAGGACTCACCAGCAACCCACACTGGAGTAAAAGGCCACGTCTCTAAACCCACTGTGTACAATGTGGATCCTGGGTTTAGCTTTCCAGGTTGTAACTCAGTGCAACACCCCTCTGAAGCCATTTTATAATATCACTTATTAAAAAAGGGGGAGCCAGCCGGGCATGATGGCGCACGCCTTTAATCCCAGCACTTGGGAGACAGAGGTAGGATCGCCATAAGTTTGAGGATAGCCTGAGACGACATAGTGAATTCCATGTCAGCCTGAGCTAGAGTGAGACCCTACCTCAAAAAAATAAAAAAATAATAAAAAAAGATGCGACTTAAAAGCCACCAAAATAGTGTATGTGGCCAATGCTAAGACTTTGAGGTGCAACTCTTCTTTGAGAAGCCCAAACCCATATCTTGGGTGTGTCTTATTTCTCTGAGAATATTGCTTTATTCTTTTAATAAACCTGAATACTGCTTCATACCAGCTCATCCTGAATTTTTTTCTGTGCTGAAGCCAGCAGTCCAGTTTTACTTGAGTTGAAGTTCTGAAAACATAAAGGGAGTTCCACAGGGTGCTGCAGGTGACAACATGGATCTATGCCTCTCCCCCTGCCACCAAGGGCACAGTGACTTCACACGCACTAATAGTAGCAGCTGGAGAAAGAGCAAACACAGCCTGAGCCAAAAATACCACTCTATGAAAGGGAAGCTGTCCCAACAGAAGTGGGAAGTCAACGTAGAGCGAAATCACTCTCAGAGAGAAGGGGATGGAGACTTCACTCAGCAAATAAAGATGCTGCCTGGGACCTTCAGGAGAGAGGCCTCTGTGATGCAAGGCATGAGGAGGCCGCAATGAGGATGGGGCAGAGAGGAAGGCCCCCTCCACTTGTGGACCTCTCTGCCTGTGAGTCTGTCCGGAAAGGAAGAATGGAAATGTGTAGAAACCAGAGGGGCAACAGATCAAGTTCCCATTGTCGCCGTGGTGAGGAGAACCTCAGTGTTCTCCAGCAAATGACTGTGGATCTGCCAGGTTCTCAGGAGTCCTCTTGTCTCACCCAAGTACAGGGAGAGGGAACCGTCAGTCATTGCATTTAGAGTCTACCCCAAATACAGTATGACCTAATCTCAAAACCCAGGGTTCAGTTACATCTACAAAGACCTCATTTCCACATTCACAGGCCATGTGTGAGGTGGGACTTAGACATTTTGGGACACATAGACAACCCATTATATAGTGATGGACAATTGTGGGCTGGGGAAATGGCCCAGCAGTTCAAGGCACTTGCTTGCAAAGCCTGTTGGCCCAAGTTCAGTTCCCTAGTGCCCATATAAAGCCAGATGCACAAAATGGTGCATGCATCTCAAGTTCATTTGCAGAGCAAGAGGCCCTAACATACCCATATTCTCTCTCTCTCTCTTGCAAATAAATGTATTTTTAAAAAACATAGTCATGGGGCTGGAGAGATGGCTTAGCGGTTAAGCGCTTGCCTGTGAAGCCTAAGGACCCCGGTTCGAGGCTCGGTTCCCCAGGTCCCACGTTAGCCAGATGCACAAGGGGGCGCATGCATCTGGAGTTCATTTGCAGAGGCTGGAAGCCCTGGCATGCCCATTCTCTCTCTCTCCCTTTATCTGTATTTCTTTCTGTGTCTGTCGCTCGCAAATAAATAAATAAAAAATTTAAAAACAAAAAACAAAAAAACATAGTCATGGGCAATTGCTTTGTCCTTCTGAGCCTTTACAACATGAGGACATGAAGGGCATGGTGGGTCACCTGTAATGCCAGCCTTCGGGACAGAGATGGGGAATCCCCAGGGCAAGCTGGCTAGCTCAGCTAGCCAAGTTGGTGACCTCTGGGTTTAAGTGAGAGACATTGTCTCTGTAATTAAAGTGGAGCATGATAGATCTCTAGTCACCACACACACCACACATACATGTGTGCTCACATGCATACAAACACACATACACATATGCATACACTACACACACGCACAAATAAACAAAAAGGAAAGAGGGCTGGAGAGATGGCTTAGCGGTTAAGCGCTTGCCTGTGAAGCCTAAGGACCCCGGTTCGAGGCTCGGTTCCCCAGGTCCCACATTAGCCAGATGCACAAGGGGGCGCATGCATCTGGAGTTTGTTTGCAGAGGCTGGAAGCCCTGGCACGCCCATTCTCTCTCTCTCTCTCCCTCTATCTGTCTTTCTCTCTGTGTCTGTCACTCTCAAATAAATAAACAAATAAATTAAAAAAATTTAAAAAAAAAAAGGAAAGAAAATTGAGCTGAAGAATGCAGCTCAGTTGATAAAGTGCTCACCCAGCATGCATGAAGCCCTGGGTTCGATCCTTGCCACCACATTTAACCAGACATAGTGATAACCTGTCTGTAACTCCAGCACTTGGGAGGTGGAGGCAAGAGGATCAAGCATTTAAAGTCATCCTCAGCTACATATTGAGTTTGAGGCAGAACTGGGCTATATGAGACACTGTCTCAAAAAAGAAGGGAGCTGGAGAGATGGCTTAGTGGTTAAGGAGCTTGCCTGTGAAGCCTAAGGGCCCATGTTCGACTCTCTAGATCCCACATTAGCCAGATGCACAAAGGTGAGGCAAGAGCAAGGTCATATATGCCCACTAAGTGGCACAAACATCTGGAGTTCAACTGCAGTGGCTGAGGCCCTGGTGCCAATTTTCTCTCTCTCTAAAAATAAGAAAAAAAATTAAAAAGAAGAAAGGGGAGGGGAAGGGAGGGAAGGGGTGGAGAGAGAATGGAAGAGGGGAGAGAGAGAATCTACCCCACTACAGCCATGCCTGCAGGAAAGGGAAGCAGACAGTCACGGTGTGAGCCTGAAAAAAGGCCCTGGCATCCGAATTCTGTCTTCTCTCTAAGAGCTATTAGGAACTTTTGTGGAAATCACAAATATGTTACAATATACTGTCAGATGAGGAGAAAGAATGCAAGGGCATCCGAAAGGTTTTAAGCTCTTTACTGGAAAAATAAAACACCTACTTGCTCTGGAGGGTGGGCTGGTGCAGTGGAAGGGGTTGTGGAAGGTGAGGCGTCTGCAGGTGTGGGGTCCTTATGCTCCAGCATCTATGTGGAACACCAAGGACCTTTTCTTCTGACAGTTATGGCCTGGGGAAACATGGGGATCCTGAACAGACGGTTTGGCAAGGGAAGCCTTAAGCCTAACGCTGAGCTGCAGTCCCCGAGCAGGAAATGTCAGCGAAAGGACAAACGTCCAGGCTCTATTCCTGGTCCTCCCATGTCAATTCCCCTCTAAATTCTTCCCCAGCTCCCAGAGATGGTGACTGGGCACCGCAGACATGCGAAAGACCAAGAAGCCCTTCTGAAAATGCATGGGTGGCGGCTGCACTTGGCCCTGAATGAGGAACTATCCTTTCATACCCAGAGCTGGTACCGAGGGACAAAAGCGGGCACAAGTGCAGCTGGCACGGGAGAGCAAGGAGGGCCGTCTACCACCCAGCAAGCACGCGAGAGCAGCTGGAGGAGCAGAGGGGCCGCCTTCGTGCCAGGCTTCCAGCGGGGCCCGCTCCGCTCGGCTCCTCAGAACAAACTGACCAAGGGCCGAGATCAGCGCGAGCCAGCGGGAAAAGACCCGTCGAGGTTCCGGTCGGTGCAAACCCAAATCCGCAGCAGAAATGCGCTCTGCCCTTCGATGCCCAAAGACCGGTTAAATCTGCCTGAGAAAGAGGGGGTGGAGGCAAAATGAACATACACTGAGAATCACTTTTTCCCATCAGGGAACTGGCTTAGAAGAATACAAATAAAATATAATATACAAATAATAAAAATAACTGGTGGCTGGAAACTAGTGGACAGGCTGAAGTCTAGGATACTGGCTCACACCACCTGTAAACAGGAGGCGGCATCAGGCGCAGCAGACTGCACAGCCTTTAGGTCCCATCAGAGGGCAGAGGAGGCCAGAAAACCACCTACAGAAAGTGGAAGGGGTCAGAGTCGACACCGAGTGTGGGCCCTGAGCTGAGTGCCACGGGCCTGGGGTAGGAAGGCAGCAATAACTAAATCAGAGCGAGCCCCACCCCGTGACGCAGCCGGGGAGGCGCACATCTAAACCCCAGCACTGGAGAGGCCGAGACAGGCACATCCCCGGGACTCACTGGCCAGTGAACCTAGCCTATCGATGAGGTCCAGATCAATGAGAAGCCGCGTTTCAAAAAGAGGTGGAGGGCTGGAGAGATGGCTTAGCGGTTAAGCGCTTGCCTGTGAAGCCTAAGGACCCCGGTTCGAGGCTCGGTTCCCCAGGTCCCACGTTAGCCAGATGCATAAGGGGGCGCATGCGTCTGGAGTTCATTTGCAGAGGCTGGAAGCCCTGGCGTGCCCATTCTCTCTCTCTCCCTCTATCTGTATTTCTCTCTGTGTCTGTCGCTCTCAAATAAATAAAAAAATTTAAAAAAATTTAAAAAAATTAAAAAAAAAGAGGTGGACATGTTCCTAGGGATGACACCCAAGGTTGTCCTCTGCCCCTCTTGCACATGCACATGTGCATGCGTGTGCACACACACACACTCACACACACACAGTAAAAGTCTTTCTGAAAGCTGCCATCTGACCTGAGCTGCCTCTTTAGCAAAGGGGAGCAAGGGGAAAAAAAGACCATGTGAGGAGCTGGAGAGATGGCTCAGCAGCTACGGTGCTTGCCTGAAAAGCCTAAGGACCCAGGTTTGATTCTCCAGTACCCATGTAAGGCCAGATGCACAAGGTGGTACATGCGTCTGGAGTTTGTTTATAGTAGCTAGGGCCCTGGCATACCCATTCTATCTATCTGCCTATTTTTTTTTTCTCTCTCTCTATCAAATAAACACATAATTTTTTTTAAAGGCTATGTGAGGGCTGGAGAGATGGCTTAACCGTTAAGCACTTGCCTGTGAAGCCTAAGGACCCCTGTTCAAGGCTTGATTCCCCAGGACCCATGTAAACCAGATGCACAAGGGGGTGCACGTGTCTGGAGTTCGTTTGCAGTGACTGGAGGCCCTGGTGTGCCCATTCTTTCTCTCTCTCTCTCTGCCTATTTCTCTCTTTGTCATTCTCAAATAAATAAATAAATAAATATAAAAACAAAAAATTTATTAAAAAGGCTATGTGAAAACCCTAGAATTTCTTGTTCTAGAAATTTCAAGAGACACTTCCAAGGAAGGGGTGGGAGAATGTGTAGACTGTGGTGACCAGTACAATAGAGTTCAGGAGCAAATTCTAAGGACAGAGTGAGCCAAGGCCAGGGTTGGGCTGAGGGACATTGTGACATCCTTGGAGAGGCCTGAACGCACTCAGGAAGAGCCCTCCAAAAGGCAGCGTGTCTACTAAAGCGGCATGGAAATGAAGCTATTTTGCAATACCTGTTGTGCTGTGTGGTGATGGCACCAGCTTCAGTAACAGAAAGTAATCATCCGTTTCAGAGTAGTAGAGACGTCCATTCAAAGTCCATCGTGATATGCCTGTCACTGCCAGTCTGTCAGATCGGAGGATTCCCGCTGCTTCTCTCCCCCATGGAAGAGCCACTGATGGCGGTGGGACTACCTTCCGGCTTTCTGGCCTCTGCTGAGGCGGCCCTTGCCTGGCAGAATGACTTCTCCCAGGTTTTCTCCTTCTTGGACTTTTCCTAGAAACTAAGACACAAGAATTTTCTTTCTCAGCTGTTCCCAATACTATCTTGATTTTTTTTTTTTTATTCTGTATATTGGACTTTCTTGTTTTGGTTTTTGGAGGTAGCATCTCAGGCTAGCTCAGGCTGACCTGGAATTCACTATGGAGTCTCAGGCTGGCCTTGAACTCATGAAGATCCTCCCACCTCTGCCTCCCAAGTGCTGGGATTAAAGGCGTGCACACCATGCCTGGCTGGACATTTTTAATTTGTGGGGGAAAAGAAGCGTGCGTGACATGAACTTCACCGCTGTCCATGTCTACGCGCCCGGGTCAGTGGTCTTAAGTGCACCTGCTCTACTGCACTAGCTTTGCCCCTCCACAGCATGTTCGTCTAGGAACTGAAAGTCTACCCAGGAAACACTCACCCTACCCTCCATTGCTGCCTCCCACCGCTCCAGGCACCCACAGTCTGCTCTCTATGTGACAGTGTACATAGATTGTCTACTTGACAGGACCTAGAATCACCTGTGAGGGATTGTATAGCTCGGGTTACCTTCTGGACGTGTCTGTGAGGGGCTATCTTGATTAACTAAAGGTGGGAAGACTCACCTGAACCCCATGAGCAGTACTAGCCTACGGGCTGATATCCTGGATATATAAAAAGGAGAAGGGCTGGAGAGATGGCTTAGCGGTTAAGCGCTTGCCTGTGAAGCCTAACGACCCCAGTTCGAGGCTCCATTCCCCAGGACCCACGTTAGCCAGATGCACAAAGGGGTGCACGCATCTGGAGTTCCTTTGCAGGGGCTGGAGGCCCTGGTGTGCCCATATTCTCTCTATCTGTCGCCCTGAAATAAATAAATAAATAAAAATAAACAAAAAATTAATAAAATATAAAAAGGGGAGGACTGGGTGAGCAGCAGTGTTCATCCCTTTCTGCTCCCTCCCACCGTGCTTTCCCCTGAGGATAGACTCGACCCTCTGGAACTGGGAGCTGAATTAAGTTGCTTCTGGTCGTGTATTTCTGTCCCAGCCATGAGAATGTTACTGATGGACACAGCAGAAAGATGTCAGCAAGTAAAATCACACTGCTTATATAGCTGTGTCCATGAGATCTCCAAGCTTCCTCTGTGTTGTGGCACGTGGCAGAATTTCTATCTTCTGTAAAGCTGGGTAATGTTCTACTGTATATTATATTTACACCACATTTTGTTTTTCCTCTTACATGTATATAGACACTTGGATGGTTGCCACTTTGGGGACACTGCTGCTATGAACAAAGGGGTACACATAATCTTCAGGTTGTTGCTTTTGATTATTTGGGGCTTATGGCCAAAAGTATAATTGCTTCATATTATAGTGACTCTGTGTTGAATTTTAGCAAGAATCCTGCTGTTTTCCTCAGTACTGAACCCATTTTCATTCCCGCTAACAGTGCACGAGCCTCCCAACTTCTCCACATCCTCACCAACACTTGCAATTTTCTTCTATTCTTTCTCTTTATATTTTTACTTTGTTTTTTGGTTTTTCAAGGTAGGGTCTCACTCTAGTCCAGGCTGACCTGGAACTCACTACGTAGTCTCAGGGTGGCCTCGAACTCACAGCAATACTCCCACCTCTGCCTCCCGAGTGCTGGGATTAAAGGTGTGCGCCACCACACCCGGCCTTTCTCGTTTTAAATGAGGGCCATCCTAATGGGTGCTAACTAAGTTTTCATTGTGGTCTTCTCTTGAATTTAAAAGAAAATTGGCTTCTGGAGGGCCTGGGGATATAGCTCCGCTGGGAGAGTGTTTGCCTAGCATATGCAATGCCCTCGGTTTGATCCCTAGCACCATATAACTCCACAATGCTAGCTAGCACTCTGAAGGTAGTCATCCTTGACTAAGTAAATGTTGCAGTCAGCTTCACGCGGCTGTCAGAAAACACCCAACAAAGAGCAGCTTGTAGAAGGAAAGGGTTTATTTTGTTTGCAGACTCAAGGGGAAGCTCCATGGTAGCAGGGGAAAATGACGGCATGAGCAGAGGGTGGACATCACCTCCTGGCCAACATCAGATGGACAACAGCAACAGGAGAGTGTGCCAAACACTGGCAAGACGAAGCTGGTTATAACACCCGTAAGTCCACCCCCAGCAACACCTCACCTCCAGGAGGCTCCAATTCCCAAATCGTCACCAGCTGAGGACCCAGCAGTCAGAACACGTACATTTATGAGGAACACCTGAATCAAGCCACCGCACCAGAGAATTAAAAGCCAGCCTGAGCTAAAAAAAAAAAAAAAAAAAAAAAAAAAAAAAGACTTTTGGTCCTTTCAAGACCCCAAGACCCCAGTGGAGAAAGGGCCTTGCCAGCATGCCCGCACCAGGGCATCGCGCCCACCCCCGCTGTCTCCGTGGTATTCCTATGCGTCTCTTTCGTGGGAGGCACCTGTCCTGTCACTGGCTCTTCAGTTCTGTTGTTTATTTGACAGTTCAAGGAGGGAGAAGAACGGAGTGCGATGCCCATCCCTTCCGTCCTCAAATGGTCAGCTAAGGCCCAGAGGGGAAAGTCCTCCCGGATTGGTGGCCGGTGACGTCACTCGGCGAGCTGTGCAAAAGCAGCGGCGCCTGTTCGGAGCGTGCGCAGAAGGGACACGGCGGGGACACTGGCTCTTCTGGCCTGCTGCGATGATGGCTGCTCCGGCCTTTGCCTCTCGGCCTCCCTCCCGTGCACGGTTTGGGATCCTAAAAGCCTTTCACCTCCCCAACAGCTAAACTCTTGTAAATGAAAGGGGCCTGGGCTCCGAAAGCAGGAACTCAGCTATGAATTTGACTGTTCTTTCAGAATACAACCAACTGCTTTGTTCTGTCCCGGTTATTCTGGGATGTCTCTTCACATGACATACGCATGTCCCCAAGGCAACAAAGGGCCGTAGAACTAATGATCCGGTGGAGCCATGAGAGCTCTGCATCTGTCACCTCGGTCTTTCCAGCCACACGGGAAGGAAGGCCTTCCCTGCTGGACTGAACAGGTCTGTCCTTTGACTCTGAGGCCACTTGCTGGTTTTCTGCGAGAAGAAAATAAAGAAGCAGGCTTAATGCTGCCAGGAGGTCATCTCGGGCTGGAGAAATGGCTTCACGGTTAAGGTGCTTGCCTGCAAAGCCAAAGGACCCACATTTGACTCCCCAGATCCCATGTAAGCCAGACGCACAAGGTGACGCGAACACAAGCTTGCACATGCGCACAAGGTGGCACACACATCTGGAGTTCGATTGCAGTGGCTGGAGGCCCTGGCGCACAAATTCTGTCTCTCACTCAAAAAAAAAATAAATAAATAAAAACATTTAAGCCAGCGAGTTCAAGGCCACAATAGTGAGACCCTGCTCCCCCCCACCACCAAAAAAAAACCGCCACTCTCTTCCCTCATGCAAAGTTCTTTGGAGTTTCTGAGAAGACGGCAATGGAGTTCTTGCATTTCTTTAGGCTGACTCCAAATTCTACTGTGTTGAAGAGCCCTCACACCTCTGGTTTAAAGATCTTCAGTGTTGGGCTGCATTAAGTCAACAGAATCCATTCTAATTTTGGATAAAACCTAGTACCTTCGACACTATAGAGCAGACCTGTTTTGAGTGAGGTGACATTTAGGCCTGTCTGAATGACTTGAGACTCAGGATACTAAACCTTCTATTCAAAAGCCATGGGGCTCTCCAGTAGAAATACCAACTCTCACATTTGATGGGTGGGTAGAATCATCTAGAGAGTTAAATGACCAACCCAGATGTCTTGATTTCAGGCTTGATTCTTTCCCCTTATACATACTGAGATTGTTGGAAGCCATGGACAGCAGGAACCAAAGCAGATGAGTGAGTAGGAAGTAAACAGGATTAAAAGGTGGACATAAGCAACATATTTGGGGAAAAAGGAATTAATAAATAGCATGCGTTTGTTATTTTTGCATTACTGAGAAGAAATACTGACAGAAATGACTTCGGGGGAGAAATATTTATTTTGACTTACGGTTTCAGAAGGTCTCAGGCCTCAAGGTGTGGCAATGGGAGTGCATAGTGGAGGCTCTGTGCATCAAGGAAGATCAAGAAGCAGACAGCGGGTGAAACCAGGGACTGGACTTGAACCCTCAAAGACCTGCTCCTAGTGACCTACTTCTACCAGCTATGTGCCACCTAGTAAAGGCTCCACAGCTTCCCAACAGAGCACTGCCAGCTGGGAAACAAACATTCAAAGCATGAGCTTATGGGGGGACATGTCAGATTCAAGCTATTCCAAACATTTCTGACTGAAGGAGAAACAGTTTCTTCATCTGCAAAAGGCAATGCAAACAAAAGGAAAGAGACCTCTGTCTTGTGAGTTAGAGGAAGAGGGAAGATGATGCTCTGTTTTGTTTTGGGCAAGAAGATACCATCTCCTAGGTTACAAATGGAACTGAATTACTGAAATACTGACATAGGCATTTTGTGAAACACTGTTTCCTAAGTCAGAGGTACTTGAGTCTTTCTCTGGAGTTTTTGTTAATCAATCTTTATAGTTCCTGGACCAAATAGTCAACATGGTAACGTTGTGACCAGAGAGTCCCCTGTTGTCATTATTAATTTTACATGTCCATTACAGGTGCCTTGGTTGAGCGTTGTTTCATGGCATGTCTGGAGACCTTAACTGGGTCTGGACTCAGGTCTTCATGCCTATGGGCAAGTGCTTTACCAACTGAGTTCCAACCAAGCCAACTCCCTGGTCCTCATACATTTTTTTAATGTGAATCTTTTTTAATATTTTATTTTCTTATTTATTTATTTGAGAGAGAGAGAGAAAGAGGCAGGCTGGTAGAGAGAGAATGGACATGCCAGAGACTCTAACCCCTGCAAACGAATTCCACATGCATGTGCCGCCTTGTGTATCTGGTTTTATGTGCGTCTTGGGCAATTGAACCTGGGTCCTTTGGCTTTGCAGGCAAGCACCTTAACCGTAAGCCATCTCTCCAACCCTCTCCTTGTACGTTTTAATATGTTGTAATGGTCTGTTTCTCTGGGGAATCGTAACTAATAAGCTATCTTTCCCCTAGTTATCGTGAATACAGGGGAAGTCTTCAACATACCTGAGAAAGCGTTCATGCTATAGGGTGAAAGTGCATGTGTAGTGTGAGGTAGCCAGTGTGTATTCTAATCTTCATAGAGCAAAGCTAGCCACACCTAGAGGAGATTTCAAAGCCCAATTCAAGGTCACTGCCTATGTCTTAAAAACTCCTGAGTGTTAGGCGAGACCATGCTCAGAACAAAGGACCTAACAAGATGGCCATGCCTGCCAATAAGCTTATCACCCACATTCCTGAGCATGATGGGGGGTGACCAGCAGTTTCAAGACTCCCCTGCCAGCCAATGGCTGGCCCCCTTCCCTGGTTAGAATCTTATAAGAAGATCTCTGCTTTCCTCCATCCTTGAAATAGTTACTTTCCTCAGCCTGCCCTTGGTTTGTAGCTAACCCGTCATCTCTCCCCACCCTCCGCTTTAAAACACCTATACACTAGGTCCCGGATGCGCCTTCCCTGGCCTCACATCTTGGGACCAGTGAACCTCACAGGAGAGCTGTGCCAATAAACCTGAACTAGCTTTACTGAGCTGGTCTCATCTGGATCCTTGCGTCGGTCAAGCCTTTCACTGAGTGCTAGAGGAGTAATGTTTCTGGAAACAATCTGGCAATAAGTACCAGAAACTGTCAAGGATATTCCTCACCTTTGATCTTGCATCTCCATTTCTAAGAACTTAGAGAAATGTCAGTGATGTGCAGGGAGTTTCATGCAAAAGCTTGTTCACTGTAGCATTATTTATTATATTAAAAATTAGGGGGCTAGAGAGATGGCTTTGTGGTTAAGGCGCTTGCCAGAGAAGTCTAAGGACCCACATTTGACTCTCCAGATCCCAAGTTAGCCAGATGCATAAAGATGAGGCAAGCACAAGGTCACACATGCCCACTAGGTGGCGCAAGCATTTGATTGCAGTGACTGAGGCCCTGGTCTGCCAATTGTCTCTTCCTCTCTCTGTCTCTCACTCTCTGTAAAAAAAAATATTTAAAAACTAGGAATACTTTCAATGTCTGTCAAGAGGTACTGGTTAAATAAGTGATGACAAACCTGCAGGACAAAATAGCATGATGTCATTAAGTTGTAATTGTAGGAAAACATTTCATGTCATAGAAATATCTATGAATTATTAGGGGAAAAGAGGAAAGTTACAAAATATCACACTGTATTTTTCCAAGTTTACATATTATAAAATACATGTTTAAAATACAGATAACAAGCCTGGCATGGTGGTGCGCGCCTTTAATCCCAGCACTCGGGAGGCAGAGGTAAGAGGATCACTGTGAGTTCAAGAATACCCTGAGACTCCGTAGTGAATTCCAGGTCAGCCTGAGCTAGAGTGAGACCCTACCTTGAAAAAAAAGCAGATACTAAATATAAGGTGAGACCTCTCTTTTTCTTTTTTTAATTTTTTAATTTATTATTTTTATTTATTTATTTGAGAGTGACAGACAGAGAAAGAGGCAGGTAGAGAGAGAGAGAGAGAGAATGGGCATGCCAGGACCTCCAGCCACTGCAGACGAACTCCAGATGCGTGCGCCCCTTATGCATCTGGCTAACATGAGTCCTGGGGAATTGAGCCTCGAACTGGGGTCCTTAGGCTTCACAGGCAAGCGCTTAACCGCTAAGCCATCTCTCCAGCCCTCTCTTTTTCTTAAGATATAGTTATAACTGACTTGATCATCAACTTCATGTAGTATGAGGCTTTCCTAAAAGACCCAGGACTCTCATGTATAGGAGAACATACTTGTGTCATTATGGCTGTGACAAGTTGATCCATATATGCAACTTAGTCATTTTATTTATCTATTTATTTGTTTGTTTATTTATTTATTTGCAAGCAGAGAGAGATAGAAGAGAGACAGACAGAGACAGTGGGTAACCCAGGGCCTCCAGCCACTGCCGATGGACTCCAGATACATATACCACCTTGTACATCTGGCTTTACATGAGCACTAGAGAATTGAACTCGGGTCCTTAGGCTCTCCAGGCAAGTGCCTTAACCACTAAGCCATCTCTCCAGCTCTTCAGCCTCATTTTTAATTTATGTTACTATATAATTATGTACAGACACCCACAGAGACTGAGAGACATATGCACTAATACAAAACTTTTGGGGAGGTAGAGGGGTGGAGAAAGAGAAGAAGGAGAGTATATATTAACTTTCAAGATTTTCTTCTTTCTTTCTTTCCTTCTTTCCTTTCTTTTTTCTCCTTCCCTCCTTTCTTCCTTCCTTTCATCCTATTTATTTTTTGAGACAGAGTCTCACCATGTTGTCCAGGCTGATCTCAAATTCATAAACCATTTTAACTATCTCTACCAACTTCTGTTCACTATACGTCTTCAAATTCTACCGCTTTCATTTCCATTTATTTAATATGCAATCCAGTTTGTTCAAATATTCAGGTCAATTCAAAATTATAAAAGTCTTTTATAGAAAGATTGTGGAGGTAGCTCAGTTGGTAGAATGGTGGCCTAGAACACACAGAGCCCTGGGTTCAATCCAAGCGCTGCTGAAATTGGGTATGGTAGCCCATGCCTGTAATCCCAGCACTCAGATGAAATCATAAGTTCAAGGTCATTCTTGACTGCATAGCGAGTTCAAGACAAGCTGGAATGCATGAAAATCTGTCTCAAAATAAAAAAGAAAGGAAGGAAGGTAAGGAGGACTAGAAGGAAAAAGACGCGATGGAGAGAGGAAGAAAGGAAGAAAGGAGAGAGAGAGAAAAAAAGATACTGGCCTGGAAAGGTAAAGCGGGGGCTGGAGAGATGGCTTAGTGGTTAAGGCGCTTGCCTGCAAAGCCAAAGGATCCCGGTTCAATTCTCCAGGACCCACATAAGCCAGATGCACAAGGGGTGCATGCATCTGGAATTCCTTTGCAGTGGCTGGAGGCCCTGGTGTGTCTGTTCTCTCTCTTTCTCTCTCTCTCTGTGATATATATATATTAAGGCCAGTCTGTTGGGCTTGCCTCAAAAAAAAGAAAGGTAAAGCAGACTCCGGAGAGTAGTGGAATGGTAAGTGAAGATGTGAAGAGTGGACCCTGGTGTGCACGTGGCCATTGTGATGTGACCTTTGTGATACAGACACCCTTGCACTCATTATAGTTCACTCTTGGCACAAGAAGAAATATGCCACTTAGCCCCGGCAACAGAACTGTCGCAGTCCATTTGTATAGAACTTCCCACGTTAACAGTGGAAGGAGTTTAGGGCTTGGGGTGAAGCTGCCCAGGAAACACCTACCCGGCATGTGCGAGGCCCTGTCTCCTATGCAACACCAAAGCACCCATCACCAACACAGTCCACAGTTCAAACAAGCTAGTGACAGAGATTTTCCACCAACACACCTGATATTAAAAGAGGGAAATGGGCTTGGTGAGCTACTAGGTACAGTGCTTGCTTAACATGCACAGAGCCTTGGGTTTGGTTCCCAGCACCAGGGAAGCCAGGTGTGGAGGAATACAACCGCAATCCCAGAACTCAAAAGGTGGAGGCAGGAGAATCAGAAGTGCAAGGTCATTTCAACTACATAGCGAGGCCAGCATGAGCCACATGAAACCCTGCCTCAAAAAAAAAAAAAAAAAGGCTGAAGAGAAGGCTCAGCAGTTAAGATGTTTGCCTGCTAAGCCTAACAACACTAGCTCAATTCCCCAGTAGCCAGATGCACAGTGGGGCCCACTCATTTGGAGTTCATTTGCAGTGGCTAGAGGCCCTGGTGTGCCCATTCTGTCTCTCTTCTCTGTCTCCCTCTGCTTGCAAATAATTAAAAATATTAGAAGACAAAAAAAAAAAAAAAGCAGTAGTGTTTCTACATGTACACTGGGTCTTCGGAGGGCTAGGGAGAAGGCAGGAAGGTCAGTGGGTAAAGCGCTTGCTGACCAAGCCTGGCGACTTGCGTTCAGACCCACAGAACCTGCATTAAGCGGGATGTGCAGTGTGGGCATCTGTGGCACATACAGGAAGCAAGATAGAGATCAGGGAATCCTCAAGCTCAGGGACAGCTAGCCGGGCATATGCGGTGGCAAAAGTGACCCAAGCAAGGTAAAAGGGAACAAGTAAAACCCAAAGGGTGTCACATGGTGTCCACACGCCACGCCATGGCATGCTCACACCTGCATACACACACACACACACACACACACACACAGTTAAACCAAAAGACCTTCAAACAACACAAATAGTTAAAATAAAAATTAGAAAAAAAAATACAAGACCCAGGGCTCTGATAGGAGAGTTGAAATTCTATGATCTGCTCTTGGGTTTTTTCTCTCTAAATAGCACTTCCTGTGTGAAAGGAGAAAGCTCAAGAGGCTGTCCATCCCCCACGCACAGCCCCAGCTCTGTCTCCCCCAAAGGCTCACATCTTAACATCACATCCACGGCTTGAATCACAGGGTCCCTTGTTCACAGAAAGCTGGTGTCATACTCTCTTATTTTGCCCAATAAATGGTCCTTTACATTTCTTCCCCTGTCACCCACAGCCAGTCAATGTGATCAGTGAGACCGCGTTCAAGACGGAGCTCCGTTACCTTGGAAATCGCTTAGAAACTCATGTTTCTAGTGTAGCCCGCGTACCTCTGCTTGATTAGGCCCCCCCATGTGTCTTTAGAGGGAACTGCCATTCAAGTTCTGGGAAATGTCAGCATCTTCCTGTTTTGAATCAATAATTCACTCTAACTTTTTGACAGTGAGCGCCTGCAAAATCTAAAGCGTCAGGAAGCAGATACGAAAGTGCCAAACTGGGGGCTGGAGAGATGGCTCAGTGGTTAAGCGCTTGCTGTGAAGCCTAAGGACCCTGGTTCGAGGCTCGATTCCCCAGTACCCATGTTAGCCAGATGCACAAGGGGGCGCATACATCTGGAGTTTGTTTGCAGTGGCTGGAGGCCCTGTGGCACCCATTCTCTCTCTCTCTCTCTGTTGCTAATAAAGAAATAAAAGAAAAATTTTTTTACGTGGCAAGAGTGTGGACCTTGCCCTCAAGAGCCCCACAGTGACATAGACAAGAGCATGCATTTGGAAGGAAACTAAAAAAGAGCTGGAGCCAGGTGGGTGTAGTGATGAACACCTGTGATCCTGGCACTCAGGAGGCAGAGGCAGGAGGATTGGGAGTTCAAGGTCATCCTCAGCTACATGGCAAGTTCAAGGCCAGCCTAGGCTACTTGAGACCATGTTGAGAGAGAGAGAGAAGGGTGGAAGGGCTTCAGAGATATAACATTTGGTATGGGCTTTAACACTTGACATGATATAGGGCCAATCATTTATAATCCCAGCACTCAAGACAGAGACAGGGGGAAGATACAGAGTTAAGGCCAGCCTAGGCAACATAATAAGGCCCTGCCTCCAAAACCCATAGGCTGGAGATGTAGCTCAGGTAGAGCACTTGATAGGATGTAGAAGGTCCTGGGTTCAAACCCCAGCACAAACACACACACACACACACACACACACACACACACACACACACACACAGAGAAACGTGGTCAGGGCTTTGCTTGTCAAACTAAAGAACTTCTGTTTATCTATGCGGGGTAGTTTGAGTCAGATGTCCTTCATAAACTCATGCGTTTTCAATGCTTGGTCCCCAGCCAGTGGCAGTTTGGGAGACAGGCCCTTGCCGGAGGAGGTACGTTGACTTTGGGGTGCTATAGGCAGCTCCTCCTTTCCAGAGCCCAGCTCACTCTGCTGTGGCAGAGGTGATGTCCAGCCTCTGCTTTACTATCCTTTCCCTGCCATCATGAAGCTTCCCTTTGAAACCATAAGCCAAAACAAAAGCAAATCATCATCATCATCATCATCATCATCATAGTCCCTTTCCTCCCATCAACTGGTTTGGGTCATGGGGTTTCACCCCGGCACTGAGAAGGTTAACTATAACACTAGGTGACATAACAGAAGCTGGAGAAGTGAGGCTCATTTTTATTTACCTACTTATTCACAAATAATGTGCCTATTGGTGTCAGGGGCAATGAGTTGAGTTCACAGCGGTGAGGAAAACACACACCAGCTTTTCTAATAATTTACTGAAGAATTAAGAGAAAGACAACCAGGAAATATACCTACGTGGCTGGGGAGGTAGCTCCGTGGGTCAAGTGCTGTCGCACCGAGTCCAGTACCTGTCATCGCTAGGTGTGGTGGCACTCACCCAGTGCTGGAGGGGCGGCAGCAGGGGACCCCAGGGCTGGCAGCTTGCTGGTTCACCTGCATCAGTAAGCTCTAGGTTCAGCAAGAGGCCTCATCCCCAAAAGCAAAGTGGAGATGGGGCTGGAGAAATGGCCCAGCTCGCTCACAAAGCCTGAGGGCCAGGTTTGGTTCCCCGGCTCCCAGGTAAAGCCGAGTGCACAAAGTGCTGCGGGCTTCTGGCATTCCTTTGCCTCTGCAGGAGGCCCTGACGTGCCCATTCTTTCCCTCTTGCTCCCTCTTTCTCTCTCTCTCTCTAAAATAAATAAATAAATAAATATTTTAGAAAAATAAGGTGGAGGTCTGCAGAGATTGCTTAGCTGTTAGGGCACTTGACTGCAAAACCTAAAGACCCAGGTTCGATTCTCCAGGACCCACGTCAGCCAGGTGCACAAGGCGGCGCACGCTTCTGGAGTTCGTTTGCAGAGGCTGGAGGCCCTGGTGGGCCCATCCTCTCTCCCTGCTGCCCCCGCCAATAAGTAAAATATTAAAAGTAATAATAATAAGGTGGAGAGGCTGTTCGCTTGTGCCGGGGAGTACCCGCAGCCATGGCAAGTCAGTTGTAGCAAATCTAGCAGCTGCTGCAGGCTGAGAAGCGGGCAACAGAGAAGGTGCCTAAGGCCCACAAGCAAAAAACAACTGAAGGCTGAAGCAGGCCAGAAAAAAAAGGCCCTGGCTGAGATCAAACAGTACCGACTACAGAGGGAGAATGAGTTCAAGGCCAAGGAAGCTGCTGTGGCCTGAGGAGGAGGAAGATGGTCGTCCTCCAGGGCTACTGCCAGAGAACAGGGATGAAGTCCTGCATACCATCCGGCCAGACAGTCACGGAAACTACCCCAGAAACGGATAGAAGAGGGAGGTGCCTATGCCATGGGCTGGCATTGAGGACCTCAGGGAACAGGCAGCCTTGAAAGCCAGCATTCTTATGGAAGGCATTTAAGCATTTTCCTTCACTGCAGTACATCCCCTCACTTTTTGTAGAGTAGCAACTCTAGATTTGTACAGACTTAGTACTTATCCAATGAATTGTCACCTTGTGTGTCTTGGAAATTTAAAGAGTATGTCATCTCTGTCTATGTGTTTTTGCTTAGGCAACATGTATCAAGGCTTTTTCTTAGTCTAGTGGGAAAAAAAAAAAACAATTATTTGAGGAGAGAAAGGGATTAAATTTTTCCCTCACCTTTCTTAAAGGTCAGGGACTTTATCTATGAAAAAGTAGTAAATCGTTCATTGTAACTTGTATAAAGCAGCAGTCAGCCTTCAAGTAATCTATTCTGGCAGAAGACTAAAGCAGTAAGTAGTAATATACTTGTTTGGGCTGCTGTTAATTGATCTTATTCAAAATTACTAGATAATGGGACTCAAGAACTTGTTAGATGCTGCTTGGTATACTAGTAATCATTTAAAAGTGAAGACTTTGTCTTGTGTTTTCAAAAATGTATATAATAAGAGCTGGAAAGAGGGCTTAGCAGTTAAGGTGCTTGCCTGCAAAGCCTAAGAACACATGTTTGAATCTCCAGGTCCCACATAGTTAGGCACACAGTGACGTAAGTGTCGCGTATGCACACAAGGGGGCTCACACATCTGAAGTTCATTCGCAGTGGCTGAAAGGCCCTGGCACATCCATTCTCTCCCTTCCTCCCTCCCTCCCTCTCTCAAAAATCAAATTCTCTACCAAAAGTGAGAGTAGCATTAATATAAGGGTATGAACATTAAGAGAAGTGCTTACTGGGCAGTTTGATGAGCATAGTATATACATTTAGCCAGACAGCAGCCGATGTTACACCCCTACGGCTCATGACTACCCTGTTTTAAGTTTTCAGTATCAGGGATGTATTCCCTCCCATGGAGCAGGCCTCCAGTCCAATTGGAGGGCAGTTGGTTTCCACCATGACAGACATGCACTATTGCACCCATTGGCTCATTTGGCCTGGCTGGCCAAATATAAGGCTTGCAGTGTCCACTGTTGAGTATCTTCCCTGGTGATTTCTCTCTCTCCCATTGAACTGCATGCAGAATGGCTTTTTCCAGCTTTCTGTCAGCTGGTCTACATGAAGGAGGTTATCAGTTCAGCCCCAGCAGGATTTCTCAGTGGCCTTGCAGCCCAAGTATGTGGAGTCTTCAGCAATAGGGTCTTGCCATCTATTCCTGGTGGGATCATGCCATCATTTCTCCTGCCATCATGGAGCTTTGCTTCAAGTCTGTAAGCCAAAATAAATCTTTTTCCCCGCCAGTTGCTCTTGCTCGGGTGTTTTCTGCCAGCAATGGGAACCTGACTACCTTGTACACTTTGAATACATACAACTTTTATTTGTCAATTATCCTGCAAACAAAAAAACAAGGAAGCTGGGCAAAGGGGGCTGGCACGGCAGGTGGGCAGCGGTAGTGACAGGGTCACATGGAGGGGACTGTAGTTCCCACTAGCTTCATGGCTCATGGGAATGAGCCTCGATTTTAAGCTCTGTGGGGAGTAGCTAACAACTTGCTCCACCTGCAATTTAGAGGCATCATTCTGGAAACAGTGTAGAGAACGTACTAGAAAGGGCCTAGGCTCTTCCTTATCTGTGGCCATGACACCATGAAGCCACACTTCATCATGGTGTTTATGTCATGCTCCCATATTCCTCGCTGTCGAGTATACTGTTTAAGACGTAGAATCAGACTGAAGAAAATGCGCTAAGCAAGAACAGGAAGTGATGGTCATGCATGCATCCCCCCTTCCACCGCCCCACCATTTATTTTCCAACTTAATTTTCACCCAACTTGAGGCATGGGTCCTCATAAAGAAAATGAAGTGTGAGCCGGGCGTGGTGGCGCACACCTTTAATCCCAGCACTCGGGAGGCAGAGGTAGGAGGATCGCAGTGAGTTCGAGGCCACCCTGAGACTACATAGTGAATTCCAGGTCAGCCTGAGCTAGAGTGAGATTCTACCTAGACTACTGCATTATAAATAAAATGTAAGCACTGGAAAACATCCGCAGCTCTGTGAAGCCACAAAAGCCTGAGGGTGAAAGGTGCTTGGCCCTCCTATGGCTTTGGTTAAGCGCCCACATGGAGAGGAAGATGGGGCTGGCTAGACAGGGAGTCAGCCAGAGACCAGGGTGATCTTTCACCGGATCTAAGTTCCTATGTCTCTCCGCTGCACCGCTGAACTGTGCCATCCCATGCCTTATTAAAAGAATCTGTAACAATTTTTTAAAAGGGGTATAAGAATCACTCCAAAAGAAGCTAACACTCTGCCCTGTACTTTTCTTTCTGTGCACCCTGAGGTCTAAATCTTCCTTCGCACTACATCAAACAGGACACAAGAGGCTCCCTAGACCTGTCTCTCCGTTCTGCCAAGCGCCCCTGGGTCTTTAAAGGAAGTGTGGAGCTGTAGCAAAGGCATGTCTGTACAGAAAGACACGCCGCCCAGGACAAGAGCATCTAAATCAAGGCCGTGAGACGCCTGCTAGCTACCTGGAAATCAAATTGTGTCTGGGAGAAGGGTCGTGCAGAAAGCAGATTAGAAGGGTACTGAACAAGAAAGAAGAAAGACAGGCAGGCCCGGCAAAAATTAATGGGCGGCAGAGGAGGCCCAGAGAAGCAGCCTGAATCCGCGCTGTTTAAACTGACCTAGCTTTCCAGCAAGTTGTATCAGCTGCTGCCTGGACAAATGCAATGGCCGCCCATCTCCACTTCCTTCTGGGTGTAAAAGTTGTTTCTGGAACTTTCCAATTATGAATGCTATGATGCTCAGGCTGTTAGAACTCCCAATTTTGCCCTTTCCCCAAACTCCATTTGATGACCCGCCTTCCACATCCACATCCACATCTTTTTATGAGTTTAAAACACATATATATATATATATATATATATATATATATATACACATACATACATACATATATGTATATATATATATATATATATATATATATATATATATATACACACACACACACACACACACACACATATATATATTTGCAAGCAGAGAGAGAACTAAAGAGAAAGAGAATGGGCACACCAGAGCCTCTAGCCACTGCAAACGAACTCCACACACATGTACCCCTTGTGCAGCTGGCTTACGTGGGTCCTGGGGAATCGAACCTGTGTCCTTTGGCTTTGCAGGCAAGTGCCTTAACTACTAAACTATCTCTCCAGCCTTAATTTTTAATAATATATCTTGTCAGAAAGAGAGAGAGAAAACGAATATGGGTGTGCCAAGTCCACCAGCCACTGCAAATGAACTCCAGACACATGGTTCACCTTGTGTATCCGGCTTACGTGAGTACTGGGGCATCGAACCTGTGTCCTTAAGCTTTGCAGGCAAGCGCCTTAACAGCTAAGCTGTCTCTCCAGCCCTGTTATTTATTCATTCATTTATTTATTTATTTTGAGACAGGGTCTCATGCAACCCTTGGCTGCCCTCTAACTTGCTGTGTAGCCAGTAAGATCCTGAGAGCTGAGACCATTTCTCATGCCAGCCCCGGGTCTCCCTGGGCTGCCCTAGGCGCGTGTAGAAAAGCCAGGCTACCCTCGGAGCTCCAGGAGAGCGGTCAAGCAGCCCCGCACCTCGGCCGTGCCCTGCGAGCGTCCCCCATGGGTGGCGTGGGCGAGGCAACGTGTGGCACAGCTCACGCCACCCGTCTCCTGATGACACTGTCCTGCTGCACCGGGCGTGCTCCTGGTGTGGGTGCAGAAAGAAACAGGTCAGCCCAGGTTCCCCTCCCTTCAGCTCGCCCACAGCCTCGCTAAACCAAACCAACCCCGGAACTGGCCCAGGTAGTGACCGCGGCCTTCACCTCAGGGGCGGGACCAGGGCTCTGGCAGGCGGGCAGGGGGCGTGCCTAGCTCCTGGGGCGGGGCCCGGAGGCTCCAGAGGCGTGGCTCCGGGCGTGAGCTGGGGCGGGGCTAGTGCTCAGGGGGCGGGGCCCGAGCTCCAGGGACGTTGTTAGGGGCGGGGCCCGAGCTCCAGGGGCGTCGTTAGGGGCGTGGCTCGTGCACGAGTCGGGGGCGTGGCCCCGAGGCTCAGAGGCGTTGTCAGGGGCGTGGCTCCCGCACGAGTCGGGGCGTGGCTAGGTCCTGGGGCGTGGCTTACGGGTGTGAGCCAGGCTGTGGCTAGGATTGGGGGCGTGGCTAGGTCCTGGGGCGTGGCTTACGGGTGTGAGCCAGGCTGTGGCTAGGATTGGGGGCGTGGCTCCAGGCACGAGGGGCGTGGTCAGGGCTCTGGGGCGGGGCTCAGCGTCTTCGGGCGGGGCCTCCTCTTCCGAGTCTCAGGGAGGCGGGTGCCGGGGCAGTGCAGCCTAGGAGAGGAGTTCTGGGCGAGGGCCGCAGGCGTGCTGGCCCGGCCAGACCGTGTCTCCCCGCCCTGTGAGCCTCCAGAGCCTGCCAGGTCCGGAAGCCCTGGTGTCCGGCCCGATCCTGCCAGTGTGTTACTGTCATGGCCGTCGTCGCGGGTGTGCGAGTCTTTGGGTCGAAAGGTCCCAGCTGGCTCCGGTGCGGCCGGTGGGCCCCGCTCTCCGCGGGCTTCTGCAGCCCGGGAGCGGCAGCGACCCCGCGGCGGGAGGCGGAGGCGCCGCGGCCCACCAGCAGCCGGCAGCGGGACGGCATCAGGTCAGCCCGCGGGCCGGGCGAGGGCGCTTCCTGGGGGGCTGGGCGCCAGGACCAGAGGACGGAAGAGGCCCGGGCCCCGCCGCCGGGAGGGCGGGCCGGGGCTAGGGGTGCTCGCATCTGTCTGTCCTCGCTGCCGCTGACCGCTCAGTCCCTGCCCGTCTGATCGATTTCATTCCTTTAGCGGTGGCCTCCCGCTAAAGTGCGAAGTGACTCTGCAGGTGTCCCTTGCTGGCGCACCCCTGTGAGTGGAGCTGCCTGGGGTGGCCCCAGCACTCCTAAACCCTCCTGGCACCCGAACCCAGCCAGTTTTGGAACTTCCTGCTGGTGTGGACAGCTCTGCCAATCCGCCCGCAGCAGTTAATGGCCTTCCGAGAAAGCCCTTCGCTAGTAGTAGGCTTAGCTGAGCTGCACCGAGGTGGAGGCAAGTCAACGAATAGGTTAAAGGACACACCTCCCTGAGCAACAAAACCCCAAAACCTTAAAGGTACATGTCAGCACAGCCTGCAGATGAAGGAGGAAAAATACGCTGACTTCCAGCTCGCCCCCACCCAAACCTGCCCATTTGCTTGGCCAGCAAAGATACAAAAAGAGGAATGCTTCCAACTGTATGAATCAAGTTACATACAAATCAGTCTGGCTAATGAAGGGCTGGATTTCTCCACTGCAACAAGTGTCCCTACCCAAGACGTGGAAATCCATGTTAGACTTTTTAATTCTCACCCGGCCTCTTTAGCTGTCCCCACTTCTTTCCAGCCTCCTCTCATCCCCTGCACCCCTCCACACCACTTCCTCCCGCTGCCCTACATAAGGCTTGACACCCAGCTCTGCAGACAGCCCATCAAATGTACCTATAGTCTGTCTGTCCCTTCACTCCCTACAGACAAGTGCTCTTGGCCAGTCTTAGGCCTAGGGATGCCCACTGCAGGGCCAGAAATTTAAAAGGTCATGGGGCTTGGGAGGGATTAATTCCATTCCCTGTGGACTCTTGCCCCTCAATAGGAACACATCAGAAGAAGGCCAGAGCAAGGCTCTGCAGGACCCACATTAAGACCTTTTCTGTGGGGGTCGGGCTTTCTAGGTAGGCTGACCTGGAATTCACAATGTAGTCTTAGGGTGGCCTCGAACTCACAGCAATCCACCTATACCTGCCTCTGAGAAAGTGCCCGGAAAGGAAGATGGGAAAAGTACACTTGGGCAGAGCACTCTAGTGACATCCAAAAAGTGCCATACCTGGAGCTCTGGAGAGGCCTGTGCACCAGGGATAACGACTGGGAGCCCTCAGCACGAGGGACCAGCTGATTGTCAAGACCATTCACTAAGTTGCCTGGAAAGTATGTATGTAGCCACAAGAGGGCTACGGATAAAACTGAAGGTCATGGGTATCTGGGGACTAGCAGAAGGCGAGGAGCCCACAAAGGAAATCAAGAAAGGGCTGGAGAGATGGCTTAGCAATTAAGGCATTTACCTTTAGAGCCTAAGGACTCAGGCTCAACTCCCCAGTACCCACGAAATCTAGACGTACAAAGTGGCCCATGTGTCTGGAGTTGCTTTGCAGTGGCTAGAGGCCCTGGCATGCCCATTCTCTCTCTTTCTCTCTCTCCCTCTTTATCTTGCTTAAATAAATTAATTAATTTTCAAAAAGAAATCAAGAAGGAATGATTAGGGGAAAAAAAACTATAAAAATATAAAGAAAGACTGTGTTTCCAGAGGGGAAAGGGGCACAGATGACCAGTGGACCTGGCATTTAGGAGATGACCAGTGGGAAGGGTTTCAGAGCAGTGATGGGCATAGAGGCCTGTATGGGATTGCAGAGTAAACTAGCAAGTAGGAACAACCTGGCAGTGTGGGGCCCTTGTGCTGAAGTAAAGGCATCTGAAGGAGTCTGCAGAAACTTGCCCCAGACCTCAGAATTTAACTTACACACATGTCAACAGAGGAGTGGCAGCTTTTTAGGTTTTCCCACCACAAGCACCTCACGATTCTTTTACTTACTTATTTATTTGTTGAGAGAGAAATAGGCAGACAGTGAGAATGGGCATGCCATGGCCTTCAGCCACTGTAAACAAACTCCAGAAGCATGTGCCACCTTGTGCATCTAGCTTATGTGGGTCCTGAGGAATTGAACCTGGGTCCTTTGGCTTCACAGGCAGACACCTTAACTGCTAAGCCATCTCCCCACCCCTCACCTCACTATTCTGTTGGAAGCCTAGAAACAGTGTCCTCACTACCACCACTCCCCCAGATAGAGGTTTCAGAGTATCAGCTGATCAGCTACAAGTAAATTTTTGTGTGCACACACGTGCATGTATGTGGGTAGATGTATGCAATGTGGTATGTGATGTGTGGTGTGTGGACCTGTGCACGTGGAGGCCAGAGGAAAACTTCATGTGTCCTTCATATGGCAGTCCTCCTACCTCAGCTTCACAAGTGCCAAGATGAATGTCATGTGCCACCACATCCAGCTTTGATTCAACTGTGTCTCTCTTTGAAACTGGGTTTCTCCTCATCCCATTCCTGCTGTCCTCAGTAAGCCCCAGCCATTCTCTAGTATCAGCCCCCTGTAGACTGGGGCTGTAGACATGCATGGCCACACCCAGCTCCCCCCTCTCTCTCTATATATATATATATTATTTTTTAAAATTTATTTCAGAGGCAGAGGGAGGGAGAATGGGAGCACCAGGGCCTCCAGCCGCTGCAAACAAACTCCAGATGCATGTGTCACCTTGTGCATCTGCCTTATGTGGATCCTGGGAATTGAACCTGGGTCCTTTGACTTTGCAGAGAAGCTCCTTAACCACTAAGCCATCTCTCCAGCCCACACCCAGCTTTTTTTTTTTTTAATTTTTTATTTATTTATTTGAGAGCGACAGACACAGAGAGAAAGACAGATAGAGGGAGAGAGAATGGGCGCGCCAGGGCCTCCAGCCTCTGCAAACGCACTCCAGACGCATGCGCCCCCTTGTGCATCTGGCTAACGTGGGACCTGGGGAACCGAGCCTCGAACCGGAGTCCTTAGGCTTCACAGGCAAACGCTTAACTACTAACCCATCTCTCCAGCCCCACACCCAGCTTTTTAACATGGGTTCAGTGGGATAGAACTTGTTGATCTCTAGCCCATAAGACCCTCATGCTTAAGTGGCAAGCACCCTTAGCCACTGAGCCATCTCTCAGCCTTTACAGGTAATTGTTATACTTGGGAGAGAACATATTTGTGAGAAACAATATGACAGCTACCTGAAAGTCACAGCAAAATTAAAACAGCATCCCAAAGAATACAGTTATTCTTATTGCACAGAAATATATTTACTCATCAAAGTTGTTTTTTATTACTTATTTATTTATTTGTGAATGATGGAGTCGGGGAATGGGCGCACCAGGCCCTCCAGCCACTGAAAATGAACTCCAGATACGTGTGCCACCTTGTGCATCTGACTTATGTGGGTACTGGGGAATCAAGCTTCAAACCAGGGTCCTTAGGCTTCACAGGCAAGCGCTTAACTGCTAAGCCATCTCTCCAGCCCCAAAGCTGATTTAAAAACAGAAACTTCTTCAGAATGCTATTGGTGGAGGATCCAAGTTGACCACATAGTAACTGGAATATCAGATTCAGAAGAGAATGAGAAAAGTCAAAAGCATGTGGATGGAGACTGATGGGAAATATAAAATGTGTAGTAATAGTCTGGTGCTGGGTTACATTTCTGTTTGTTTAGCTATTTATTTATTGGTTTTTTAAGGTAGGGTCTCACTCTAGTCCAGGCTGACCTGGAATTCACTGTGTAGTCTCAGGATGACCTCGAACTCATGGTGATCCTCCACCTTTGCCTCCTGAGTGCTGGGATTAAAGGCGTGTGCCACCCCACCTGGCTTAATTTTCTGTTTCTTATGGCAGCAAAAGTCACACATTTCTAAATAAGGTGGTATGATGACAATGCAGGTTGTTTTAATTTTTTTTTGTTTATTTATTTATTTCAGAGCAACAGAGAGAGAGAGAAAGAGGCAGATAGAGGAGAATGGGCGTGCCAGGGCCTCCAGCCACTGCAAATGAACTCCAGACGCATGTGCCCCCTTGTGCATCTGGCTTACATGGGTCCTGGGGAATCAAACCTTGAACCTAGATCCTTAGGCTTCACAGGAAAACAGTTAACCACAAAGCCATCTCCCCAGCGCCAGTGCAGATTGTTTTATGCAGATCACAGACACTTTAAAATAGCCAACAGGCCAGGCATAGTGGCACACTCTAATCCCAGCACTCCAGAGGCAGAAGCAGTTGGATCGCTGTGAGTTCAAGGCCAGCCTGAGACTACATAGTCAATTCCAGGTCAGCCTGGGCTAGAATGAGACCTTACCTAAAAATAAAATAAAATAAAATAAAAATAAAGAGAGAGTGGGAGAGAACTGGAGAAATAGATGGCTTAGCAGTTAAGGCATTTGCCTGCAAAGCCAAAGGACTCAGGCTCAATTCCTGAAGACCCACGTAAACCAGATGCACAAGGTGGCTCAGACATCTAGAGTTCATCTGCAGTGGCTGGAGGCCCTGGTGCTCCCATTCTCTCTCTCCCTCCCTCTCTCTCAAATAAATTGAAAAATTTAAAAGAAAAACAAATAGCAATCAGGCCCCGTGGATGCTAGCTTTTTGAGGTGATGTCTTGTCATATGGCTTTGTCCCTTTTGTTCTTCCTCCACCATCTATTCTCAGCCTGTGCAAATTATCTCGCAGAATTACAGGATGTCACTATAAGACATAAATACATGCTGCCATGTATGCATCTTGGCCTCAGCTGACTTTTCTTTGGGGTTGGTAGGAGATTTGGGGCAGCATTTTCATTCATGGCTCCTTTCCTAACCTCATTGTAAAGGACGTGCCAGGAAAGAAGTTGGAGAGGGGTCTTGTTTGTCAGACTTGCCTGGCCCTGCCACCGTCGCTGCCCCCACACAGAATTCACATCCTCTATGGGAGGAGATGACTCTGGAACGGCTGTGACTTGCCCCTTCTGTGGAGGTGGCAGTCATGGTTTCTGACAGCAAATGTGGAAAGAAGCAGAAACAAATCAAGGGACCAGGCAGAAAAACGAGCCCGCTTTTCAGCTGGTCTTTTTCTTGTTTTGACTCAGCCATCACTCCAGAGGCGGATGGACCCTCTAAATTGGCACTGAGCCCTGGCAGTTCTCTTTTCCTGAATTCTAAAATCGCTCCCAAATTAGAAAGGAATTGCAGGGGTCCTCACTTGTTTTGACTGGTGCATGACCCAAGGATTATCAAATGTTTTTCACAGGAACATTGTCTTGAGCAATCCCAAGAAGAGGAATACGCTGTCACTCGCAACACTGAGATCTCTCCGAAGTGACATTCTTCATGAAGCCGAGAGCAAAGACCTGAAAGTCATTATAATTTCAGGTATTTTTTCTGATATCTGTCACCAGTATTTCAGAGTGCCCAGAAGAGGTGTCTTAAAAATCACTGGTTAGGGCTGGAGAGATGGCTTAGCGGTTAAGCGCTTGCCTGTGAAGCCTAAGGACCCAGGTTCGAGGCTCAGTTCCCCAGGTCCCACGTTAGCCAGATGCACAAGGGGGCGCACGTGTCTGGAGTTCGTTTGCAGAGGCTGGAAGCCCTGGCGCGCCCATTCTCTCTCTCCCTCTATCTGTCTCTCTCTGTGTCTGTCGCTCTCAAATAAAAAAAAAAAAAAAATCACTGGTTGACTGGAACATTCCCTCCTCGCCTACCTGAAGAATCACTTTGAGCTTCTTTGCAGAATGTTTGAAACGTTTGTGTAACTATTATGATTAATTATGGGCATTTTTAAAGATATTTTTTATTTACTTGAGAGAAAGAGAAAGAGGCAGATAGAGAGAGAGAGTGTGGCACACCAGGGCCTTCAGCTGCTGCAAATGAACTCCAGATGCGTGTGCTGCCTTTGCATCTCGCTTACATGGGTCCTAGGGAATCAAACATGGATCCTTTGGCCTCACAGGCAAGTGCCTCAACCACTGAGCCATGTCTCCAGCCCCTAATTGTGGGCGTTTTGAACAAAGAGTCCTGCTGAAAAAGAAACTTGTCAATTTCTCTTCATTAGATACTAAATATCAGCTCACTTTTCCATACTAGTATCAAAATTAGAGAACTAGAGGTGAAATTAGCTCAGTGATAGTGTAGTGCTGCTAAAAAATAAATAAATAAATGATATATATATATTTTTAATGATTAAATAATCTGTTTCTTCACAGACCTGATAAAATGGATTTGATCATTAGTCTTCTTGGTAGGTTGCATAGTCAGGACCAGGGCTGTTGGAGCATCTAACTGGTCTACCCTTTCTGTTCTTACCAAACCTTGCCCCTGATATCTGCAGTGCCACCTTCAATGTTGCCCAGAAGCATGCCGTACTTTTCCCCTTCCTTCCCTTCCTTCCTTCTTCCACTAAGCGTTTTTATAGCATTATCTCTTTTTTTAAAAAATTTATTTATTTGAGAGCGACAGACACAGAGAGAAAGACAGGTAGAGGGAGAGAGAGAGAATGGGCGCGCCAGGGCTTCCAGCCTCTGCAAACGAACTCCAGACGCGTGCGCCCCCTTGTGCATCTGGCTAACGTGGGACCTGGGGAACCGAGCCTCGAACCGGGGTCCTTAGGCTTCACAGGCAAGCGCTTAACCGCTAAGCCATCTCTCCAGCCCAGCATTATCTCTTTACATGACAGTATGGTGCTACAGAAAATAGAATGAGAGCCTCTTTGAGCGCCTGCAGGAAAACATGCCGATGCTCTGACGCTTTGTTTGTTTGGGGATCCGTATTTCTAGGGGCTGAGACATAGAGCATCACCTTCTTAGCAATGGCCAAGCAGAAGCTTTCAGTTGTTTTATATGAGGAAGGGAAAAGTCAAACTTACAGCTTGCAGCAGCTACATGATGAATAACCAGAATGCAACAACAGCTGCTAACTTCTGAACTGCATAGCTTCCTCACTTGTTAATAAATAAATAAATAAATAGAATGCTGCCAGGCGTGGGGGCATGGTGACGCATGTCTTTAATCCCAGCACTTGGGAGGCAGAGGTAGGAGGATCGCTGTGAATTCGAGGCCGTCCTGAGACTACATAGTGAATTTCAGGTCAGTCTGGGCTAAAGTGAAACCCTACCTTAAAAAAAAAAAAAAAAAAAAAAGTGCTGACTGCCGAAAGGGAAACATGACAATGTTTTCTCAGCTTATCAACAGGACATTTTGTTGATGAGGACAATGACAGCAGCCACACCTTCAGCTCCATCCTCTGTAAAAACAAGAGCTTGAGCCACGTGGCTCCCAAGTTCTGTTCACACTCACTCTAACCAGTGCTAAGTGACGGCAGCATTGCTTATGGATGGTGGATTTCAAAGAGCCTGCACAAGTCAATGTGCTTCGGACAGACTGAGGGCAAAAATGAAAGCAGACCAGAGAGGCAGCTCTACAAAAAGCACCTTTGCCTTGTAATTGCATATTGTCATCAGTTGCCACCAGGGACTTTAGGATACAAATGCCTCGCCCTGGGTCATCATCACAATGTTCTGTATGTAACTTTCCAAGTGAACTTGATTCTTGTCAAAATTGGGTCAGTAACTTTCTCTGAGTGCCCAGCATAGATGTGACTGGTCACTAAAGTTGTTTGGTAGATACATAAGCGAAGTGCCCAACTCTGCTTGTTGATATCTTTCTCCTTTCTTTCCTCCACTGGAAACATGCAGCCGAGGGCCCCGTATTTTCTGCTGGGCATGACTTGAAGGAGCTGACTGATGAGCAGAGCCCTGATTATCACACTGAAGTGTTTCAGACTTGTTCTGAGGTAAGGACGCGGGTCAACACTGACATCATGAGAACAACGGTTGTGTTAAATACTGAGCCGGCCTTCTAGTGCACAGATAAGGCTGTATCTATGAGGCCTCACCACCACGGAGCCCCCGGAAACTGTGATCATTGCTAAGACCTTCACCCAAGGAATGCTTTGATTTAGACTTTTAAGAAGTGGCCATAAGTGGTACTGACTTTAGTACCAAAGAAAATAAAATATACAGCTCTACTTGTGACTCACGCCTATAATCTTAGCAATGGGAATCTGAGATAAGATTACTGTAACATGGGGGGGGAGGGAATTACCATGGGATTTTTTTTATAATCATGGAAAATGCTAATAAAAATTTAAAATAAAATAAAATAAAATAAAATAAAAACACTTCTTCAAAAAAAAGATTACTGTAATATTGAGGCCAGCCTGGTCTACAGAGTGAATTCTAGGTTAGCCTGGGCTAGAGTAAGACCCTGCATCACAAAACCCAGAAGGGAGTGGAGAGATGGCACAATGGTTAAAAGTGCTTGCTTGCAAAACCTGATGGCCTAGGTCCCCAGTACCCACGTAAAGCCAGATTCACCAGTTGGCGAATGCATCTGAAGTTTGTTTGCAGTGGCAAGAGACCCTGGCATTCCCATTCTTATTCTTTCTCTCCCTCTCTCTCTCTGTCTGTTTGCAAATAAACAAAAATATATTTTTAAAAATTTTTACTTTTATTTGAGAGTGACAGGCAGACAAAGAGATAGAGAGGCAAATAGATAGAGAGAATGGGCGCACCAGGACCTCCAGCCACTGCAAACGAACTCCAGATGCATGTGCTACCTTGTGCATCTGGCTTATGTTGGTCCTGGGGAATTGAGCCTCAAACAGAGGTTCTTAGGCTTCACAGGCAAGTGGTTAACTGCTAAGCCAACTCTCCAGCCCAACAAAAACATTTTTTAAAAACTCAGAAAATATTTAATAAAATAATAAAATAAAAATAATGGTACCCAAAGTCACCATCTCATATTTCAAGGGGTGCCTTGGTACACAGGTTTTGAATTTAGAGATAAAATCAGGGATATATAGGCTGGACATGGTGGAGCATGCCTTTAATCCCAGTGCTCAGGAGGCAGAGGTAGGAGGATCACTGTGAGTTCAAGGCCACCCTGAGACTATATAGTGAATTTCAGGTCAGCCTGAACTTCAGTGAAACCCTACCTCAAAAAAACAAAAAAGAAAAGAAAAAATCAGGGATGTGTATCTTCAAACAGAGAGAACCTAAGATTATAATAATTAAAAAAAATTAAACAGCCAGGTGTGATGGCACACACCTTTAATACCAGCATTGAAGAAGCAGAAGTAGGAGGATCACTGTGAGTTTGAGGCCAGCCTGGGGCTACAGATTGAGTGACAGATCAGCCTGGACTACACTGAGACCCTACCTCAAAAACAAAACAAAACAACAACAAAAAGAACCAAAAAGAAAAAATATGTATATAAAAAAATCAAAGTAAACAGGGTGAAGGAGATAGACACTGAGGACACTCAACACCTTCCAAAGCAGAGATCCAGAGGCTCCTAAGTGCCTATCACTGAAGTAGATAAAATGATCCCAGCATGGCTCAGGGAATTTTGCAGAAGAGGAGGCAGAAAGATTGTTAGAGCCACAAGTTGGGACATTTTTCACAGAGACATTGCTCCCCCCCATAATGCATGACCCATAATCCCCATGGGGTTGACCTGCATCCCCAATGAGGAAGGCCTCCTCAGAAAAGGGGCAGGGAGGAGGGAACGGATGGTACCAATATGTGTTGCTTGCATACTAAATATGTCCAGAGCCAATAAAAAAATACAAAAAAATTAAAGTAAACAACCCAGTAAAAAAGGACAGAATGTTCATAATTGGAGATAATTCTAATGGTTTTAAAAGTTTTCAACAAATACTTGTAATTATCACCTCCAGCAAAAGACAATTAACCTCTCCAATTTTACTTTTCTACCTTTTTCTGTACATTAAGGAGAAAACTCACCAACCGCCGCAGAGAAAGAAGGGGCCCAAGTTTTAGATGATTTACAAGTGCGTTAAGTGAAGTCCCTAGATAATAAAAAGCTTTAGTATTGAATCCAGTTTTAAGTAAAACACTGTTCATTTTGTGAGCATTCATTAAGCATCTACTTTAAGCATAATGCTTCAAGATTTTGAGGGAAATGTAGAAGAAAAATGTTTTCTACCAAACTGGAAATGATATATTACATAATTTCATAGCTCAACCCCAAGATTAATTCAATATTTTATTCACTCACTGGTATATATGGTCATTAACAATTCAAGAAATATTTATATTATATCATGTAGGTAGGACAGAGGTAAACAACATGGGTGTGTCAAGGTGACTAATACACATTCATTTTTTAAAACTTTTTTATTGGGCTGGAGAGATGACTTAGTAGTTAAGGCACTTGCCTGCAAAGCCAAAGGACTAGGTTCAATTCCCCTATACCCAGGTAAAGCCAGATACACAAAGTGACTCATGCATCTGGAGTTTGTCTTCAGTGGCAGAGGACCTGGTGTGCCCATTCTCTCAAGTTTTTCTCAAACGGCAATCCTCCTACCTCTGCCTCCCGAGTGCTGGGATTGAAGGCGTGCGCCACCACACCCAGCTTATATAAAAATAATAATAAATAAATAAAACCTTTTTTACGTTGGGCTAGAGAGATTGCTTAGCAGTTAAGGCACTTGCCTGAGAAGGCTTAAGGACCCAGGTTCGATTCTCCAGGTCCTGTGTAAGGCAGATGCACAAGGTGGTGCATGCATCTGGAGTTTGTTTACAGTGGCTAGAGGCCCTGGTGCACCCATATTCTCTCTTTCTCTCTCCTCCCTCTCTGTCTCTAATAAATAAATAAAAATTTAGACAAAGAAAAAGCCAGGCATAGTGGCACCCACCCTTAATCCCATCACTTGGGAGGCAGAGGTAGGAGGATCTCCAAGAGTTCAAGGCCACCTGGAGACTATATAGTGAATTCCAGGACAGCCTGAGCTAAAGTGAAACTTTTTTTTTAAATATTTTTTAATTAATTTATTTATTTAAGAGCGACAGACACAGAGAGAAAGACAGATAGAGGGAGAGAGAGAGAATGGGCGCGCCAGGGCTTCCAGCCTCTGCAAACGAACTCCAGACGCGTGGGCCCCCTTGTGCATCTGGCTAACGTGGGACCTGGGGAACCAAGCCTCGAACCGGGGTCCTTAGGCTTCACAGGCAAGCGCTTAACCGCTAAGCCATCTCTCCAGCCCTAAAGTGAAACTTTTTATTGATCCTTTTTATGCATGTATGCAATGTATTTTGATCATATTCCCCTCCCATTACCTTCTCTTGTCTCCCTTTCTTCATCACCTTTCCGCTGAATCTCTTTCTTCTCTTTCCAACTAGTCTCTCCTCTACTTTGTTGTCTCTTTGTCCTCTCTCCTGCACTGTGACAGAAGGTTGACAGACACAAGACTGTGCAGATCTTACATGCAACAGCCACTTCCATCTTTGGGAGACAGTGTTCCAAAGCCCTCCTTCCCATCCTGTGGCCCTCACGTTCTTCTGGCTCCCCTCTTCCACAATGCATTCTGAGCCTTGGAGGCAGCAATATAGATGCCTTGTTTAGCAATGAGCTCTCAAGAGTCACTTATTCTTAGCACTTTGATGGGGTTTGAGTCTCCCCAATAATGACTGTTAACTGTAAAAAGAAGCTTCTCTGACCAGTGATGAGATCAGCACAAATCTTTGGACATAAATATAAGTAGTTAGAGGGCAGTTTGACAGCCACAAGTTCATTTTAGCCAAACAACAACAGTAGCTGCCTTCCGAGGACCCATGACCTTCCCAGCCATACGCTTTTGACTAGATTTTCGATACTAGGCGAGCTCGCTCCCATGGAGCAAGCTTTTACTCCAAGCAGAGGACAGTTGGTTGTCCCATTACGGTCCTACCACGACTGCACCAGTGAGCCAGTCAGGTGTGCAGCTCTCTGGGTTCACTGGTGGATCAGACCGTTGATGGCTTGTCTCCTCCAGAAGCCCGCCTGGCACTTTTCAGCACGATGACAACCAGCCAGCAGAAGGAGTGTCTAGCTCAGCTCCTGCTTGATTTCTCAGCGTCCTACGCTGTGGTGCTGAGACACATTCTTGACCAAAAATGGTTTTCCTTACTCTTCTAAAACCAAGCAGATCAGAATTGACAGAAGTTTGTTTCTCTCTTTTTTTGGGGGGGCGGGGGAGGGTTCGAGGTAGGGTCTCACTGTAGCCCAGGCTGACCTGCAATTCATTATGCAGTCTCAGGGTGGCCTCGAACTCACGGCAGTCCTCCTACCTCTGCCTCCCGAGTGCTGGGATTAAAGGCGTGTGCCACCACGCCTGGTTTAGAATTTTGTTTTTCTAACTTTATGGAAGAACAACTGAGAAAAGTGATTTATCTAAAGCTTTATGAGGAGGCAGAAGAAAGCCAAGACTTAAAAACATTTTTTTAGTTTCTTTTTTTTTTTTTCAAGGTAAGGTTTCACTCTAGCCCAGGCTGACATGGAATTCACTATAGTCAGTCTCAGGCTGGCCTTGAACTCAAAGTGATCCTCCTACCTCTACCTCCCGAGTGCTGGGATTAAAGGCATGCGCCACCATGCTCGGATATTTTTTTTAAGGCAAGGTCTTATGTAGCCCAGGCTGGCCTCAAACTCAATATATAATATAGTCAATAACTAACGTTGGTCTTAACTCCTGATCCTCCTGCCTCCACCTCCCAAGTGCTAAGATTACAAGTACATACCACATACCCAGCCAAGATTCAGATCTTTTGTTTCCTACCTTAATGATGTTTTCATAACATTCTGTTCTTTGACTTGCCAAGGCTTGGTGATATTTTTTATATGTACCTGGGTTGTAGGAAGGAGCCAGAGGAAGCCAGAGGACAACCTAGGACTGTGCTCCTCAGGAATGTCATTCACGTGTGAGACACGTTTGTTTATTGGCTAGACTGGCTGGCCCGTGAGCTCCAGGGATCTTCCTGTCTCCTGCTCCCCAGAACTGGGACTCCAAGCATGTGCCACCTCATGTAGCATTTTAACATGGGTTAAGGGGATTGAACGCAGGTCCCTATGCCTGCAAGGTAAGCACTTCACTGACTCAGCTATAGTCAGTAAGTCAGTAAGTATAGTCCTAAGACTTGGTGCTTTAAAAACCATTTTTTTCTATCTTTTTTTAAAAAAATATTTTATTTATTTATTTGAGAGACAGAATGGGGGAGAGAGGGAGAATAAGGACACACCAGGGCCTCCAGCCACTGCAAACTCCAGACACATGTGCCACCTTGTGCATCTGGCTTATGTGGGTCCTGAGGAATTAAACGTGGGTCATTTGGCTTTGCAGGAAAGTGCCTTACCTACTAAGCCATCTCTCCAGCCCTAAAAAACCTTTTAAATTATTTTTTGTGCTGGGCATGGTGGCGCATGCCTTTAATCACAGCACTCAGGAGGCAGAGGTAGGAGGCTCACCGAGAGTTCAAGGCCAGCCCAAGACTACATAGTGAATTCCAGGTCAGCCTGGACTAGACTGAGATCCTACCTCAATCCCCCCCCCTCAAAAAAAAATGTATTCTGTATGTATGCTAAGGCTGAAGCTCAATGTAGGATGTAGCAGGCACAAGGCCCTGGCCTTATTCTACTACACTGGGCGGGTGTGGGGGGGGAATACTAATTCTCAGTATGTTTGGCTAAAATAGAAAGACAAAAAGACTCAGAAGAATTCTGATAACCTTCCCTAAAGAGTCTGCATCTATTGCTGTGCTGTGAGTGGTACCAGGGTGAACTGAGATCTGTGGTTAGGTGCTCTCCCACGGAGTTCTACCCCTTCTGAGATCTGAACAGGTTAGCAAAAACTGCATAGAAACCTGGGTTTCCTCAGAAGATAAAGACCAGGTATCTTGGAAGCTTCCAGCCCATGGATGCCTATGGCTTCCTGAAAAGACTCAGTACATATACAAGACTTAGTCCTAAAATAAGATAAGAGTGCAAGAATATTGATTTCTTTTTTAATATTTTATTTATTTATTAGAGAGAGAGAAAGTGAGTGAATGGGCCCAACAGAGCCTTATATCATTGCAGACACTCCTCATGCATGGACCACCTTGTGCATTTGGCTTACATGGGTACATGGGGAATTGAACCTGGGTCCTTTGGTTTCGTGGGCAAGCGCCTTAACTGCTAAGCGATCTCTCCAGCCCCAGAATATTGATTTCTTTACCACTGTTTCTAAGAAATTCAAATTGTTGAATGTGTTGATATGTTACTCAGTGATAGAGTGTTTATCTAGCATGTACAAGGTCCTAGGTTTAATCCCTAGGTCCGTGTTCAATTTTGTAGTAGTGCCACACAAAAAAAAATGTCTTGAATAAATATGAGCATCAAGAACTTGTGTAAGGTTTCAATTTCCAGGTGAAATCAACAAGCAGATTGGAACAGAATGAGCTAGATATTTCATTGTTTAGTTCATGCTCAAGAAAATTTGATTTTATAAAGTAAGATAAAGATCTCTGCATTAGCTCAGCAGCTACAAACTAGAGCAAATTTGTTACAGACAACACATCCTCCTTGACAGTTAATTATTTACCAATCAGGAGCAGGGCAGATTGGACTAGAAGGAGAACTCAGTTATGAGTGAGATAAAGTGACCTTCTGGGATGGTCACGTGTTGGCCTCCACCAGAGTTACCTCTTGTTTCTATTCTATCATGTTGACAACTGGAGATGGAAACCCTTTCTGAAGGAAATCTTTGTCTTTCTTCTTACATCCCACCAGTGAAATGACAGTGGATCACTTGCAAAACCAATATGGAACTGACAATAATGCTGTTAAATGAGGCTAGGGCAGAGTTCAATGTATGTCATGTTTTGGAACAAGCAGAACCCAAAACAGTGCTTAATTGAGGAAGATCAGATAGGTGGCATTTATTCTTTTTTTAAACTATATTTATTTATTTGTTTATTTGAGAGAGAGAGAGAAAATAGGTGCCCCAGGGAGAACTCCAGATGTGTGCACCCTCTTGTGCATCTAGCTGATGTGGGTCCTGGGGAGTTGAACCTGGTTCCTTTGGCTTTGCAGACAAGTGCCTTAACCACTAAGCCATCTCTCCAGCACAGGTGGCATTTATTCTTGACTCTCCTGGGTTTGATTATCCTAGCTTGTTCGTTAGCTAGCTTCCCTTTGTTTTTTTTCTGAACTGCTTTCCAACTTTACTTAAAATATTTTGAATTATGAAAATAATTACACAGATTTTTGAAAAACGCCACATGATAATCATATCACCCAGAAAAACTGTAATTAATACTTTGCTATATATTTTTTTAATTTTTTAGTTTATTTATTTATTTACAAGCAGAGAGAGAGAATGGGCACTCCAGGGCCTCTAGCCACTGCAAACAAACTCTAGACACATGCGCCCCCTTGAGCATCTGGCATACATGGGTAGTAAGGAATCAAACCTGGGTCCTTTGGATTTGCAGGCAAGCGCCTTAACTGCTAAGCCATCCCTCCAGCCTGCTAAGCCATCTCTCTTGCCCACTTTGATATATTATTACTATTATTATCATTATTAATTGTTTTTTTTTTTTGAGGTAGGGTCTCACTCTAGCTTAGGCTGACCTGGAATTTACTATGTAGTCTCAGGGTGGCCTTGAACTCATGGTGATCCTCCTACCTCTGCCTCCCAAGTGCTAGGATTAAAGGCATGCACCACCATGCCCGGCTTTGCTATATTATTTTTATAATTTTCCCCTAAGTACATATTTGTTCAAATAACTTTTATAAATGTGATTATAGTATATAGCTTATGTAGTATATCAGATGCTTAATATGTGCCAGGTAATATTTCATATGCTCTAGCTATATTGGTTTATGTAACTGTCGTGTTCTGTTAGATTGGTGCTAATATTATACCCATCCTGCTGATGTGGAAACTGAAGGGTTGGGTGTCTTGTTCAGGTTAGGGGATGAGTAACCAACAGGCTGGGCCACAGATCCCAGCAGCCTCGCTCTAGAACCTTATGTAAGCCCTGGCACACAGGCTGGGTTTTACCTTGGGAAATTTCATTTCCATGTGAATGGCACATTCCGTGAAATAAATATAGCTTACTTTACATAGCCCTTGTATTTGTCAGCTTTGTCTTGCTACAGTGAAATATTTGAGGCAAATAACTTATAAAAAGAGGAGATGGGGACTGAGGAGATGGCTCAGTTGGCATCGCACGTACTCCACAAGCATGAGGGCTCGAGTGCAGACCCCCAAACGCCCAGGCTATTGCCAGGTGGATGTGGATGCCACCGGTGACGTCAGCAGGTGGGTGGTGTCGATGGAACTCCCAGGACAAGCTAGCTATCTAGGCTAGTTGAATCAGCAAGCGCTAGGCTCAAGGGAGTGACCCTGCCTCAGGAAAATAAAGAGGAGTGATTGAGGAAGATATTGCTGGCTTCCACGTGTACGTCCACACATGTACACATACACAGTGTATATCACATACACTCACATTAAAAAATGGGGGGCTGGAGAACATGGCTTAGAGGTTAAGGCATTTGCCTGTAAAGCCAAAGGACCCCAGTTTGATTCCCAGGACCCACATAAGCTGGATGCACAAGGAGGCACATGTGTCTGGAGTTCATTTGCAGTGGCTGGAGGCCCTGGCATGCCCATTCTCTCTCTCTCTCTCTCTCTCTCTCTCTCTCTCTCTCTCTCTAATAAATAAATAATAATTAAGAAAAGAAAAAAAAAAAAGAAACAAATTCAGGCATGGTAGCCCATGCCTTTAATCCCAGCACTCAGGAGGCAGAGAAGCCATGAGTTCAAGGCTACCATGAGACTACATAGTGTCAGCCTGAGCTAGAGTGAGACCATATCTAGAAAAACAACAACAAATAAAATAAAGAAACAAAATATTTATTTAGCTTATGGTTCTGGAGTTTCAAGTCCAAGATTTGGCAGCCCCATTGCTTTGAGTCCCTGTTGAAGGAAGCAGATCACAATGGCCACAGAGCACGTCAGGGCGAACTGAACATCATGTGCCAGGAAGCAGAGAGAGGAGACCAGGTGCCCGCCACAGCCCCATGGGTGGATCGTGTGAGTCCCGAAGGAGTTCTGTCACCTCCCAGTGTGACCAGGCTGGGGATGAGTCTGACACATGGCCTTCTGGGGACACGCACCCAAACCGTACCAGCCATACCATTGACCTGTTTTTGTACATTTGAATTATAAAGTTTTATACCATAAAATAATGGTTTGTTGCTCATGATTGGCCATAGGACTTTTAACCTATCTCAGATTATGTCTTAGAAGCCGGACTCCTAGATCAAAGGTATAATTATTTTAATGATGCTGAATACATACCATGTAGCTTAAGTATTATTTTTCTATCTCCTTTTTTTTTTTTTTTTTTAATTCTAGCCCTTCAGGGATGGCTGACAGGATCATAGGCTGTTCAACTGTGATCTGTAATCTCATGAACTGGCTTTTGATAAGTAACTCTAATTCTCTGGGTGCTGGAACAATACTCAAAACTAACACAAAAGCTTTTCTTTCTTTGCAACAAAACATTAGAAGGTCTTCTGAACTCTTCCCCTATCACTGTAGCTCTCTGAATAAGATTCATTACTAACCTACCTCTTTTGTCTCTCCTTGGATTGCAGAAACCTGCTTATTCGTGAGCAATTTTGTATACATATGTGTCTATCTGCATTTTTCTGGGGAGAAGATAATTAACATCTGTTATATTCTCAAAAGATGGCCCATCTACCCAAAAGAAAGAAAAGACTACTATAAAATATGATAGAGTGGCCTTAAAATGCAATCACACACTCTTTAACAATAGGATAGGTTTGGAGAAGGGCGTGTGAATGTGATGTTTATCACTGGGCCAACGTCATAGAGTGTGTTTATCCAAACCTAGATGTAGCCTTCTCCACGCCTAGGTACACAGTATGGAGATGGGACAGCCACAGTAAGGTTAAATAGTATAAATGGCTGGCTGGCTGGCTGGATGGATGGATGGATAGATAGATAGATAGATAGATAAAGATAGATGATTAATGGAGAGAGAGAGAGAGAGAGAAATATATGACTAGCCATTCTGCACTGAGGCTATATGGGAACAGATAAGACAGACCACTCTATACCCAGGTTACATGGTATATAGATAGTAAAGCCCACTCCATACATTCGCTAGAAAATCTATAGATGAGACTGCCCATTCCACACCTAGGCTACATGGTATATACATGGAACGCCTAGGTTGTTTGGTATATAGCTGGTACAGTTGGCTTCACACCAAGGCTTCTGAGTAGATAAACGAGAGAGCCCATGCCATACCTAGGCTACATGGTTTATAGCTGGCAGGCACGGTTAGATAAAGTACAAGTACCATACTGCAAGGAAAGACTGGTCAACATGAGGTGTATGAGACTCATACTAGTAACCATGGCATACAGGTTTACAGGATCTTTTTAATCGGGCTGGAGAGATGGCTCAGTGGTCAAAGCACTTGCCTGCAAAACCGAATTACCCAGGTTCAGTTCCTCAGGACCCACGTAAAGCCAGATGCACAAAGTGGCGCATGTGTCTGGAGTTTGTTTGCAGTGGCTGGAGGCCCTGGCACACCCATTCTCTCTGTCTGTCTGTCTTCCCCCCACCCCTGCTTGTAAATAAATAACTCAAAATCAAAATCACAAGTATATTTTCCCAGCTTCTCAGCTGGCTGAGGCAGGAGGTTACATATTCAAGGCCTGTCTGAGCTTGCAGAGTTTGAAGTCAGCTTTGGTTACTTAATGAGATCCTGTCTTAAAGTATTATAATAATAATAATAACAATAATAAGGCATACTGGGGGCTAGAGAGATGGCTCAGTGGTTAAAGGCACTTGCCTGCACAGCTTGATGTTCCTGGTTGGATTCACTAGTACCCACATAGGGCCAAATGCACAAAGTGGCACATGCGTCTGGAGTTCGTTTGTAGCAACAGGAGACCCTGGTATGTCTAAACTCACTCATTCTCTTGCTCTTTCAAATTGATAACTAAGGGCTGGATAGATGGCTTAGCGGCCAAGGTCCTTGCCTGTAAAGCCAAAGGACCCAGGTTTGATTCCTCAGGACCCACGTAAGCCAGATGCACAAAATGGTACATGCGTCTGGAGTTTGTTTGTAGCAGCTGGAGGCCCTGGCACATCTATTCTCTCTCTCTCAAATAAATAAAATAAAATAAAATAAAATAAAATAAAATAAAATAAAATAAAATAAAATAAAATAAAAGTGATAAGGAAATAGCACATTAAAAATCAAATAAATGAATATTTTTTTTAAAAAAAGGGCTGGACTGGGCATGGTATGCCACACCTTTAATCTCAGCACTCAGGAGGCAGAGGTAAGAGGATTGCTGTGAGTTCAATGCCAGCCTGAGACTACATAGTGAATTCCAGATCAGCCTGGGCTAGAATGAGACCCTTTCTTGAAAAAATCAAAATAAATAAATAAAGAAGGGCTCAACACAATGGCTCACACCTTTTATCCCAGTACTCAGGAGGCTGAGGTAGGAGGATCGCTTTGGGTTTGAGGTCAGCCTAGGCTATAGAGGTTCTAGGTCAACTCAGGCTAGAGTGAGAATCTACTTCCAAAAAACAACAACAAAGGAATTATAGGGGACTGGGGAGATGGCTAAGTGTTTGAAGGTGCTTGTTTGCAAAGCCTAATTAGTGGCCAGGGTTCACTTCCTCAGTACCCATGTAAAGCCAGATACACAAAGTGTCACATGTATCTGGAGTTAAGTTGCAATGGCAAGAGGCCTGTGTACCAGTTCCCCCTCTCTCTGATTCTCTTTCTCTCCTTGTAGATTAATTAAAAATATTAAAAAATAAAAATAAAAAAGAGGCTGGAGAGATGGCTTAGTGGTTAAGCGCTTGCCTGTGAAGCCTAAGGACCCTGGTTCGAGGCTCGGTTCCCCAGGTCCCACGTTAGCCAGATGCACAAGGGGGCGCACGCGTCTGGAGTTTGTTTGCAGTGGCTGGAAGCCCTGGCGCGCCCATTCTCTCTCTCTCTCTCTCTCTCTCTCTCTCTCCCCCTCTTTCTCTCTCTGTCACTCTCAAATAAATAAATAAAAATGAACACAAAAAAATTTAAAAACAAACAAACAAAAAAAAGAATTATAGGACTGGAGAGATGGCGTAGCAGTTGAGGCGCTTGCCTGCAAAGGCTAAGAATGCATGTTCAAATATCCAGGTCCCACGCAGCCAGACGCAAAAGTGGCACAAGCATGCAATGTCTCACATGCATACGAAGGTGCCCATGCATCTGGAGTTTGTTCATAGCAGCTGGAGGCCCTGGCACGCTCGTTCTCTCTCTCTCTCAAAAATAAATAATAAAGGAATTATAAAAAAGGGTCTGAGGATGCAGAGTGCTTGCCTGGTATGCACAAAGTCTTGGGTTCGATGTCCAGCACTGCAAAAATAAGAAGTGTAATAAAGTGGATGCATAAAGTAAAAGCACAGCCATTTATGTCATCGTTATTATGCACCGTCCATAATTAATTGTGCCATACTGCCATTCAGCCAGGCACAGTGGGTTTGTTTCCAACACTATCATGTGACACAATGCACTAGGACAGTTCAGTGGCTCTGCGGTCGCTTTTTCAGCTCGATCATAATCTTATAGGACCACCACCATCAGCAAAAATGCTGTTAGGCTGTGCCTGACTGTATAATTGGTTATTTTAGGGGGAAAGAGCCAACAAATATCAAGTGTTTATGAATATAAAAGATAAGTTTCCGAGACAAAACCTTCAAATCTGTGAAGGTCATTTTTCTTTGAATTGCTGCCTTGGGGAAAAGCCCAGATGTATTTCCTATCTTCCCTCCCTCCCTGCCAAGGTTCAAAGAGCAATAATTTAGAAATCGAAGTTGCTATGGCAACACAATCTGTTTAGAGTTCCATGAAAAAATAAGCTTCAAAAAATAAGTTCAAATTCTGGCAGGTTTTCAGCAGTGAGGGTCATATGAACACAGTTTTGCCTCCTCTCTATGCCAAGGGCTCCATTTTAGGAATTTTGCTTATTCTGAAGACAGCAGGGTGTCCCCCTCCCCATCTTAATAGAATTGTGGAGTATGCATGCAGTAATTTGAGAAGGAATTACTGAGGAAATTGCCTTCAAGTCCCTTTCCCACCTTAATTTTTCAAGGAAGCACCAAATGCCAATTTCAGACTTTTAACACCAGGGCTTCCCACAGGCACAGGAGAACAGAATGATTTGTAAAGGGGTTTGTTTGCTCCCCAGGGACAGACATCCACAGTTATTCAGTGGGGTGCTAGGGAAGCAGGAGGAGAGAATTGTCGCCTCACAGAGCTGGGCTTAGACTCCACTGCCACCACGAACCTGTCACACAGCCTTGGGCAAGTGACTTCCCTCCTCCCAGCTTCAGGTCTGCCTTACTGAATAGCATTCCTTCCTCATGCGTTTCTAGAAAAACCAAATTATACAGTCTTTTCGAGGCAGGCATTTAATACAAATTAAGGCTTTTTGCACTTGTTACTTTCTTTTTTTTTCTTCCTAAACTCTGATGAACTATCCATAGGAAAAGTGCCGTAGACACCAAAGTTATGTAAAATGACGGTATTCCCCCGGCTCCTTGATCTGCATGCCAGTGAGGTGGGTGTGTCTGTCCTGCAGGTGATGATGCTGATCCGGAGCCATCCTGTCCCCATCATTGCCATGGTCGATGGCTTGGCCACAGCTGCTGGCTGCCAGCTGGTTGCAAGCTGCGATATTGCTGTGGCGAGTGACAAGTCGTCCTTTGCCACTCCTGGGGTGAACGTCGGGCTCTTCTGCTCCACCCCTGCAGTTGCCCTGGCGAGAGCCGTGCCCAGAAAGGTAATTGAACTTCTTTGTGGTGCTCAGGAGGTTCCAGAAAGTATCTTTGAGGGCTGGAGAGATGGCTTAGCGGTTAAGCGCTTGCCTGTGAAGCCTAAGGACCCCAGTTCGAGGCTCGGTTCCCCAGGACCCACGTTAGCCAGATGCACAAGGGGGCGCACGTGTCTGGAGTTCATTTGGAGGCCCTGGCATGTCCATTCTCTCCCCCTCTCTCTCTCTCTCTCTCTCTCTTTCTCTGATGCTCTCAAATAAATAAATAAAAATGAACAAAAAAAATTTTTTTTAAGTAGCTTTGAGCCGGGTGTGGGGGCACATGCCTTTAATCCCAACACTCGGGAAGCAGAGGTAGGAGGATTGCAATGAGTTCAAGGCCACCCTGAGACTACATAGTGATTCCAGGTCAGCCTGGGCTAGAGTGAGACCTTACCTCAAAGAAGAGGAGGAGGAGGAGGAGGAGGAAGAAAAAGTATCTTCTAGGGCTTGGGAGATGGCTCAGTGAAGTGGGTGAAGGGTTTGCCACACAAACAAACGTGGGTTCAGATCCCCAGCACCCATGCTGGGCACGGCGGACCTGCCTGCAATCCCAGCTGGAGAGGTGGAGACAGTCAGGGCTTGCTGCCTGGCCAGGCTAGCCAAATGGGTGAGTTCCAAACTGTGAGAGACCCTGTCTCAAAATATAAGATGGGGAGCAACTAACATGGGCCTTTGGCCTCCACACACTTGTGCACCCACACACATAAAAACATGTGCGCACACTCACCCACACCAAACAAGAGACAAAAACTGTTTTGTATTGAAACGGTGTGCCCACTGGCTATCTGGCTAGACATGCCATGTTGTTTTGTATACGAGGGGCAGAATTAGGTCACTGCCTCTTCCTCTATAGCTGCTCACCCCAAGTGTCAGCTTGTAAACTCACTGCATCTCAATCTTGCACACCCTTCAGTGCCACTAGTCGGGTGTTTTGTGTTCACACAAGCATAGTCGTGTTTATAATTGTACTTGAAGTGCAATGAAGGCTTAGTTTTGTTGCCCATGAGCTATGTAGCAAGCTGACATGATGTCAGCATCAATCAAGAGGCTGGGATTGTGCCCCGGCTAACAACTTTTGATAGTCCTCTTTCCAGGAAGGATTTAAAGTAGCTGATTTCTTTCTTTTCTTTTTTTTTCTTAAAGTTTTTTAAAAAATATTTATTTATATATTTATTTGAGAGAGAGAGAGAGGGAAAGAGGCAGACAGAGAGAGAAAGAGAGAGAATGGTCCTCTAGACACTGCAAACAAATTCCAGACGCATGCACCACCTTGTGCATCTGGCTTACGTTGGTACTGGGGAATTGAACCTGGGTCTTTTGGCTTTGTAGGCAAACACCTTAACTGCTAAGCCACCTTTCCAGCCCTCTTTTCTTTTTTAAATATTATAACAGATTCTTTTATTACCATTTCTCTAGGGCCTTCCTCAGTGGGATTATGGGATTCACTATGGGGGTCATGAAGGCCTCAGTCAGTCCCTATGAGGTAGTGGGGTAGACTGTGTCTCTGGGTATTCCCACTCACTCTGTGGCTCTTACAATCTCTGCTCCCTCTTCCACAATGTTCTGATCCATGGAAGGCCTGTTGGCAGTCTGAGTTAGTGCTGAGATCTTTGTAGCCTCTGGATTTCTGCTTTGATAGGTTGTGCTTGATCACTGTGTCTGCCGCCATCACCCTGGAGCTGGGTGTCAGGCTACCAGTAAGAGCAGTGTTCATGGTGCTGCTTCTACTGCAAGTTCTCCTGGGCCCTGCAGATGTGGAAGAAGTGGCAAGTCTCACAGTTGGCAGTTGGCGATCTTGTCTTATCAATATAGCTTATTTCTGGTGTTGAGTTGACATTGGTTGCATTTCAATACCAGGAATATCCCATAGTATGCTCAATCTGCCCAGGGAGGAGCTATGTGACCAAGTTGCCTTGTCATTCCTAAGTACAATGAAGTGTATTTTCATCACATACCTTTCTTCTTCCCTGAGACCTCAAAGAATAATATTTGGGAGCGTCCCTTATGTGGAAACCAACAGTGTCTGTTTTAGAAGTGAACTTTGCTCTCAGCTGGAAATTTTTTTTAAGGGCTGGAGGGATGGCTTAGCAGTTAAGGTGTTTGTCTGCAAAGCCAAAGGACCCAGGTTTGATTCCCCAGCACCCACATAAGACAGATGCACAAGGTGGCACATGCGTCTGAAGTTCATTTGTAGTGGCTGGATGCCCTGGCATGCCCATTCTCTCTCTTTTCCTCTCCCTCTCTCTGCCTCTTTCTCTCTCTCTCTGTCTGTTGCTCTCAAATAAATAAATAAAAATCAAAAAGAGGAGTGTGTGTGTGTGTGTGTGTGTGTGTGTGTGTGTGTGTGTGTGTAGTTCCAGCATGCAGACATCACATTTCTGACAGCAGGATAGCAGTGGTTTCCACACTGTAAAAGGTGACAGCTTGTACAAGAGTCTTCCAACCAAGGGAGGATTTCTTATCCTGTCAACATAGATACTCACCTTAAGTGTGTGCAGATTTATTCAGTAAATATTTCCTAGGTCACTGCTTTGAACCAGACATAAATTATAATGTAGCACAAATCTATTGTCAGAGTTTACTAATAAAATCAAACCATGAGGTCTTCTGTAGCAAGCTGGAAGGTTCCATGACAAGGCATTTAAAACCCTGAACACTGCCCAGCTGTCATGGTAAGAATCCAGTCTTAAAATAAACAAGCCAACTTTCTCAAGCAAGGCTCATCAAGTGACTCCTTGGCTAGAGAGATGGCTTAGTAGTTAAGGTAACTGCTTGCAAGCCTGCTGGCCCAGGTTTGATTCCCCAGTACCCGTGTAGAGCCAGATGCACAAAGTGGCACATGCATCTGGAGTTCATTTGCAGTGGCAAGAAGCCCTAGCATGCCCATTCTCTCTCTTTCTCTCTCTCCCTGCTTGCAAATAATAATAAATAATGTAAAGAAAAACTGATCCCTAGAAACTTCACACATTGTTTTTGAAAAGCCCAATTCTCAGAACCATATTGCATAACTGAAAGATTAAGGGACAGGGATGTTCTAAGAACCAGGGTAGTTTTTTCCTCTCAAAGACACTGTCGTCAGGAAACAGGCCACAAGAATCTCCTGGATTGTCCAACTCAGATTCCCATTCTGACTCCCAGAAGTAGGCCTCTGAGTCAGTGGACTCCAGAGATCAGTTGTGTGTGTGTGTTTCTAGTCATCTCTGTAAAAAGAGTTCAGAGTTCTAACAATAGATGTCTTTGCACATTGGCCTTTTTAGTGCTGGGCTAGTTGGGGGTCTGAATCAATAATACAGTTTGGAGCTGGAGAGATTAAATAACTTAATTAGATTAATTAATTAATTAAAGGCACTTGCTTGCAAAGCTCAGTGGTCTGGGTTCGATTCCCCAATACCCACGTAAAGCCAGATACACAAAGTAGTGCATATCTCTGGAATTCATTTGCAGTTCTCTCTCTCTCTGTGTATGTGTGTGTGTGTCCCCTTTTTCTGTGCCTGCTTGCAAATAAATAAATTGAAATATTTTTAAAAGAATAGTTTAGGGCCTGGGAAGATGGCTCAGCATTTACAAGTGCAAAGCCTGCTGACTCAGCTCCAATTCCCAAGCTGCTTATATAAAGCCAGACACAAAAGGAGCCCAAGCATTTGTCATTCACACACACACATGAAAATAGGTAAATCTTTTAAAAATTGTTTTAATTTATTTTCAAGCAGAGAGAGATTGAGAGAGAGAGACAGCAAGATAGAGAGAGAAAGAATGGGCACGCCAGGGTCTCTAGCCACTGCAAATGAACTCCAGATACATGCGCCACCATGTGCATCTGGATGGGTACTGGGGAATCGAACCTGGGTCCTTAGGCTTCACAGGCAAGAGCCTTAACCATCTCTCTAGACCCAAATTATATATATATATAATATTTTCATTCATTTGCAAGCAGAGAGAGAAAGAGAATGAAAGAATGGGTATGCCAGGGCCTTTATATTTATCTATTGGAGACAGAAGAAACACAGTGAGTATGGGCGTGCCAGTGCCTCCTGCCACTGCAAAGAACTACAGGTGTATATTCCACTTTGTGCACCTGGCTTTTCATGGGCACTGGGGAATAGAAAGAATTCAGTTTGAAGCCAACAATGAGAAGTGGCTCATTTGTGATTATCATTGCTATTGATAAAGGGGATTTTGTGAGAACTTCATGTCAGAACTGAAGACCTTTTCCCAGTTTTTGTATTTTTTTTTAATATTTTTTGTTCATTTTTATTTATTTATTTGAGAGTGATGGGGGGGGGGAGAGAGAGAGGCACAGATAGAGAGAGAATGGGCGCGCCAGGGCTTCCAGCCTCTGCAAACAAACTCCAGACGCGTGCGCTCCCTTGTGCATCTGGCTAACGTGGGACCTGGGGAATCGAGCCTCGAACCAGGGTTCTTAGGGTTCACAGGCAAGCGCTTAACCGCTAAGCCATCTCTCCAGCCCCAGTTTTTGTATATTCAGAGCTCACCTGCGAGCCCTACTTATGAGGAAAACTTGAAATGCATAAAAATCTAAACCTTAGCAGAAGCACTTTTTTTTTTTTGGAGGCAAATCCAACAGACTGGCCTTTTTTTTTCCTCAATGAGAGTAAGAGTGAGAGAGAATTGGTGCACCAGAGCTTCCAGCCACTGTAATCGAACTCTAGCTGTGTGCACCACCGTGTGCGCATGTGCAACCTTGCACAGGCGTCACCTTATGTGGCTGGCTTACATGGGATCTGGGGAGTAGAGCATGGGTCCTTAGGCTTCACAGGCAAGCGCCTTAACCACTACGCCTTCTCTCCAGGCCCAGAAGCACTTTTGGTTGACTGCTCACATAGGAACACATGGTGCCCAGGTGCAATCAATGTGGGCATGTGGTAGGCACATGTCCCCATGCTTATCCTCAGGGAAGAAAGCAGGTGCTTTTGCAAACTGGCCTTGATAGGTGGTCTCAGCCCTTGTCAGATAGGCCCTTGACATATGTTGGGTATCCCTGCCCTCTGCTGGTCATTCTGGCAAACTGCTCGGCTGTTCCAGAAAGGAATGGCTGGTTTGTTTAGAACAGTTGTGGTAACAGTCCAGCCCACTGAGGCAGAGCGTGAGTGATGATCCTCATTTGCAAAGCGCTTCTTCTTCTGCATGACTCAATGCGTATTCATTGTGCCACATACATACCCCAGGCGCCTTGTCAGCCAGAGCTGGTTTCAGGGGGAACTCAGAACCGGCGCCACAGGCAGCTGATATCCTTGAAGAACTGCGGGGGGGGGGGGGGGGACAACAGAATTGCTTTTCCCAAACTTTCACCACAATAGAAATCCCTGCTTCTACCTTTCCTCAGTTTTAACTGTGTGTGTCTGTGGAGTTTAATTTCCTGCTCATGCAGCTCAGTAAGAGGTCCAAGCCGCGGAGTTCTTGACCCTCACTCAAGCCAGCGTGGGCAGAAAGCCCGAGGAAAGACAGTCAGGCCAGCCTCGCCGTGACCGTGACCGTGACCGTGACCGTGACCGTGACCGCAGCGGAGCAAGGCCTCCCATGGTCTGCGGAGTTTGGGAAGTGCAGTCTTAGAGCACGTGCAACTCAACAGCGCCCCGGCCTAGGGAGAGGGCTCCATCAACAATGCCTAAAGACCTGAGTTTGTTCCCCAGAACCTAGGCAAAAACAGCAGTTGACGCCGGCCAGGTGTGGTGGCGCACACCTTTAATCCCAGCACTCAGGAGGCAGAGCTAGGAGGAGTGCTGTGAGTTCAAGGCCAGCCTGAGACTACATTGTGAATTCCAGGTCAGCCTGAGCTAGAGTGAGACCCTACCTGAAAAAGCCAAAAGAAAAAAAGAAAGAAAGAAAAGGGTGGGCAGAGAGAGAGAGACAGAGAGAGTTGTTCCTGAGGATGACACTTGTGATGGTTTACATTGATTGTCGACTTGACCTGACTAGAGTCACCTGCGAGGTATTATCTTGATTAACTGAGATGAGGAGACCCATCTTAACTACCGTCAGCCCAGTTCTGTGGCCAGGTCCCGGGCTGTGGAAAGGGGAGAGAGCTGGCTGACAGCAGCCGTCCTCACTCTGCCTCCTCACTGCACTGACTGTGACCAGCTGCTTCCAGATCCTGCTGCCAGGCCTTCCGTGCCATGGTGGATACTGGGCCCTGGACCTGCAAGCTGCAATAAACCCTTTCTCCCCCGAACTGAGTGTTGTCAGGTAAAATAGAAGCAATGAGAAAGGAGCTAATACAACACCTGAGATTGTCCTCTAGCCTCATGCAAACAAATGTGTTCACCTTTTCTGAGACAGGGTCTCTCATGGGCCTGGAGCTGGCCAACTAGACTAGCCAGCCAGAAAGCTTGAGGGAGCCAGCTGTCTGCCTCTCCAGTGTTGGGATTACAGGTAGATGCAAATACACACACACACACACACACAGAGAGAGAGAGAGAGAGAGAGAGAGAGAGAGAGAGACAGAGATTTAGGGGATCAAACTCAGTTCTCATGCTTCTAAGGCAAGCACTTTACCATACCAACTTAACTATTTCTCCAGCCTCACCCCGTTTTGTTTTGTTTTGCTTTGTTTTTGTTTCTGTTTTTTCGAGGTAGGGTCTCACTCTATCCTAGGCTGACCTGGAATTCACTATGGAGTCTCAGGGTGGCCTCGAACTCATGGTGATTCTCCTACTTGTGCTTCCCAAGCGCTGGGATTAAAGGCATGCGCCACTACGCCCGGCCCTTTTCTGTTATACTGACTATTTCTTTGCGTTTACTTATGTGTGTGGGGGGGTGGATGTGGGTACGAATGCACACATACCATGGCATGTACGTGGACATCAGAGGACAACCTCGAGGCGTCTGTGCTGTTTTCTTTTTTTTTCATCCTCTTTCAGACAGTCTCTTGTCACTGCAAACAAACTCCAGATGAGCGGGCCTCAGAGCCCTGGGTGTTCCTGACAGCACTTTGCGTCTCTCTGGCTTTATGAGGGTGCAGAGGAGGACTGAACTCCCAGCAGTAGGCTTGGCCAGCAAGGACTGTCAACTGCTCAGTCAACTCCCTAGCACCACCCCCTTCTTTAACGAAAATTCCCCTGATCGAAAGAAGTGCTAATTTACTACCTTCTTAGGGTAACCAGGGAAGCACCACTCTGGATGGCGACATGAAAACATGAGTGATTAGGGCAAGGGCAAAGGTGTATTTTTTTTTTTCTTTCATCTGAGCTTTCTGCGGACATGCTCTGTAGAGACTTAAATGCTAAGGAAGGATGACGCTGGCTAGCTGGAAAACCAACAGGCTTTTCCCTAGGAAACGCTGCACTCTAATCTGTCAGATGATCTGTATAAATCAACATGTTGCTTAGTAATGTAACCCCATTAGGCAGATGAGAAGACCGAGGCCCAACAAAGGGAATGAACTTGGTAGGATGATGCAGGAAGCCAGCACTGCACTGAGCCTTGCTCCAGCCCGGTCTTCCTTGCAGAGTCCTGTTAGTCCCATTAAAACCTTGACCTTGGTTGGAGGGAAGGGAGCCAGGATTGTAGAAACAGTGCCTGTCAGCTGGTTTAGTGTTTTATACCCAAACTGATGGAGGAGGCTGATCTACTTTAGCCTCGTGCCTCGATTCCCAAGGGCCCCTCCCTCCCATACCCAACCACTGTAAGCGACCTGTCTCCTTTCTGCCCACCCAGCCGCTTTGCCACCTGCCTGGGATCCTCCACTTTTGTTCTCAACAGTTGACATCCCTGGGACTCATGCAGGGCACACTGGCTTTGTTCTCTGCATAGGTGTGAGTAGGGAGTGCAGAGGTCAGAGTCTGACCCCAGACCCGAGACCCAGCAGAGGCCCCCATTATCACAGTGCAAAGGCCGGGCAGGAGGCTTCCTCTCACCGGCAACGTGGCACGAGGCAGGGGTTGAGAGCTTTGGCCTCCTGTGCCGCCCCCTTCACAGTGGACTTCCTTTATGTGAAATCCGAAATATGGGTAGGTAGATTGAAATAAAACCTACTAATTAATGATTAGGATTATTAACTATGTGATAGTAAAAGAAGTTTGTAACAGATAATAAAAACAAGATCACTTAGCCAGGCATGGTGGTGCACACCTTTAATCCCAGCACTCAGGAGGCAGAGGTTCTCCATGAGTTCGAGGCCACCCTGAATTCCAGGTCAGCCTGGGCTAGAGTGAGACCCTACCTCTAAAAACCAAAAAAAAAACAAGATCACAAGAGACTTGGCCAGAGTATGTGCTTTTTTTAAACTGTCCTTTGGCAAGGTAGCATATAGAATATTCCAGAAAAAGGAATAACTTTCATGTTTTAAAATAATTCCATGGGAGGTGACTTGTAAGTTCAGTGTCCTTACACAGACGATAGAAGAGCCTGGGCTGGTGTCTGTCCAAATTTTTAAAATATTTTATTTTTATTTATTTGACAGAGAAAGTGGGGGAGAGAGTATGGACATGCCAGGGCCTCCAGCTACTGAAAATGAACTCCAGATGCATGCGCCCCCTTGTGTATCTGGCTGACATGCGTCCTAGGGAATCAAACCTGGGTTCTTTGGCTTTGCAAGCAAATGTCTTAACTGCTAAGCCATCCCTCCAGCCTGTCTGTCCACATTTTAATTCTTGTTTCTGAAGTAGTCTCACTATATAAACCAAATTGGCCCTCAAGTTAAGCTATGACTCAGGCTGACCTGGAACTCACAACCCTCCTGCCTCTGCCACCCAAATGCTGAGATGTGTGTGTCACCATGTCTGGCCCATTACAGCCTTCAGGATGTAATAGTGGCTGTGAGTAATTGGTCTGACCTGGCTGACCCTTTGACCCTGCTGATCCTCTGACCATCTCTGTGTGGATATATGGCCACCTGTCTTTCTTTGATTGGATGATTGACAGACTCACAGGAAATGTCTGTTCTGCCCAATTAAAATCTCTCGTGTCCTAGCTCAAATTTATTTTTGTTTATTGTTGGGTCCTACAATAGCATTCAACCCTTGATATAGAAGAGAATTTAAGATTACTACATCCTTGTTCCTGCTTATGAGCAGATCCTGCTCTTCCCAACAGAGGAGAACCCTTCCTAGATCCCTTCTGCAGGGATTAGAATCCCACCTATCTCCCAAAATGACCCAGTTCAGGGATTTATAAGATGATTTTATTTATGTAATATTCCTGTGTCTTAGTGAGCCCAGGGTGCCAAAAAAGACACCACACACTGGGTATCATCAGAAACAGATATTTAGGGCAGGAGAAATGGCTTAGTGATTAAGGTGCTTGCCTGCAAAACCTAAGGACCCCGGTTCAATTCCCCAGGACCCACATAAGCCAGATGCACAAGGTGGTGCCTGCTTTTGGAGTTCCTTGTGTGCCCATACTCTCTATCTCTGTATCTCAAATAATAATAATAATAATAATAATAATAATAATAATAATAATAAAGAACAGATATTTATTTCTCACAGTTCTGGAGACTAGAAGTCCCAGAGGAAGGTGCTAGCTACTCAGTTCCTGGTGACGACCTTCCTCCAGGCTTGTAGACAGCTGCCTTCTCACTGGGTCCCGATACCATAGAGAAAGAGCAGACTCTGGTGTGTCTTCTTGTAAGGACACTAGTCTGAGCATATTGGGACCCCATCCTTATGACCTCAGTTAGCATTTCTTACCTCCTTCTAGGCCCCATCTCCAAACACTGGGTGTTAGGGCTTCCGCATATGAACTTAGGGTCTGAGACTTTTAATATGGAGGCAGTGGAAGCAGAGACTGGAAGGAGATGAAGACCCAGCCACAAGAACACCCAGAGGAGCAGGGAGAAAGCAAGGGTGAGGCCCCAAGGCGAGAATGCACTGGGCATGCTTGAGGGACAGCCACCAGGGTTGCTGGAGTGGAGGACAGAGGGAGAGGACACTCCCTGCACTGGTATCCACGTGACCAGGAGGACCACTGTGAACTACTCATGGGCCTAGGGATGCTGGCTTTGCAAGAAGCACAGCCCAGGGTCCAGCATTGCCAGGCTCTAGAACACGGGCTGCGGGGAGACCGTACCTCGTGTTGCTGAAACCTTGGCTTCCGGCCCAGGGGGAGCATTGTAGTTACCTTGGCATTGCTGGGACAAAACACCCAACCAAGAGCAGCGGATAAGAGGAAAGGATTTCTTTTGGCTTACAGTTTCGAGGGGGATGCTTCATGATAGCAGGGGACAGATGGTCTTAGAGCAGAGGCTGGGCGTAGCTCCTGGCAACAGCAGGTGGGAGAGAGGAGCGAAACAGGGAGCAGAGCGCTAGCAAGGGGTGGCTGGCTGTAACAACACCCCTAAGCCCGCCGTCAGCAACACACCTCCTCCAGCAAGGCTCTATGTCCACAGCTGCCACCTGCTGGTGACCAAGCATTCAGAACACGAGTTGACCAGGGACATCTGATTCAAACCACCACAGGTAGTGTTCACATTGGACCCACCACCCCCGCCCCCCGGCCATTAGATGGGCTGCAGTTCTGTGATTGCCCTCAAAAGAGGTAGACAGAATCCCCCACGTCAAGGAGGCCTGCTGATCCAATCTGTGGAGACGTGAGAAAGAACGCAGGCAGTTCCCTCCCCTCCCAGGCCACTTGTGCTTTCTTTGCTCTTGGAAAGATCTGATCTCCTGCCTGGCAGGGGTTAGGGGGTTGACAACATCAGCGGTGACAGATGACATGTCATTTGAGGAAGGAGATACCTGGGCTGAGTGTAGGTCTGCCAGGGCGGCAGCCGTCTCAGCACTGAAATAGAGATGGGAGCTGAGGGAGTCATGGGATATGGAGAGAGCCTTGCTGACCTCGTGTGTCCCTCCCTCAGGTGGCCTTGGAGATGCTTTTTACCGGGGAGCCCATTTCTGCTCAAGAGGCTTTGCGCCACGGGCTGATCAACAGAGTGGTGCCAGGGGAGCAGCTGGAGGCAGAGACCATGAGAATAGCGAGGAAGATCGCCTCCCTGAGCCGCTCTGTGGTAGCCTTGGGCAAGGCCACTTTCTACAAGCAGCTGTCCCAGGACCTGAGGACAGCGTATGTCCTCGCCTCCCAGACCATGGTGGACAACCTAGCCCTGCGGGATGGGCAGGAGGGAATCAAGGCCTTCATTCAGAAGAGAAAACCCAGCTGGTCTCAATGAGCCACAAGAAGAAGGGCGGCCAGTGGGCAGCACTCAGGAAGCCCCCAGGTCCCAGCGCCCGTCTTCCCCCCCCCCCAGCCACACCGCTGCCTGTTGGCTGGAACAGAAGTCAGCTGTTTTGGTAGCATCGACATCGGTTTCATTCCCTGGGAAAAGGAGGAAGAAAGAGTAAATGAATCACGAGCTCTCTGGTAGGTCAGCGTGCACTGGAGTGGGCCAGCTGTGGCAGAAGGCCTGGTATCTGACATAGTCCTTCACAGCCCCTTAAAGAGAGGGGCTACTTGCACCCAGGCGGCAATCAAGCGAGGCGTGAAGGAAGGTTGCCACTCTCCTGGTCAGCAGCATCCTCCAAAGCCAGGCCATCCTGGTTGCTCATGGCAGTGCAACATTTCAAATCTCTCTGAGGTCTTTTCCGCACCGAAATTCTCCTTGATTCTATTGGAAAATAATCATGCCTGTGGCTTTGAAATAATCTTATGTGATTTGAATAAATTAAATATTTATAGAGATGGGTCATTTTTCTTTCCAACCAGACTGCAAGCTCAGAGCAGGGGAACAAAAGTCGGTTAACGTTCTCTTTGTATGTCTGCTCTGACCGACATACATTAAATGCCTCATGTTCTCCAGTGAATGTCTTTGCCCTGCTAGGAACTGTGAAATCAGAACACTGAAAACAGTAGGAAAGAGACTAGAGAGATAGCTTAGTAGGCAAAGCACTTAGCTCAGATAGGACGCCCTGGGGTCAATCCCTAGTGCCCACATGCCAATGCTGGGGATGCCTGTAAAGTCGTAGCTGTGAAGGTGGAGAGAAGGACTGCTGGAGGCAGTTTAGCCTAGTTGGTCAACTCTAGGCCAGTTACAGACTCTGCCTCAAAAAGAGGTGACCAGCATTCAGCACTGTTGATAATACTTGAAGCCGTCCTGTGTCTGCACATGCGTATGTACACAGGGCCATGTGCAACCCTACACACTGCGCCCACACATACTAACATGCATACATACAGGCATGCACTCCACACGTGCACGCATGCACAGTCCCGGGGAAGAGTGAGAGCCATAGAACAGACGCTGCCCATCAAGAGTCATCTCTTCACATACTGTCTGAGCTACGCTCAGCTTCTAGAAGACCCAGAGTATCACGGTCACTTAAGTGCCCCAGCTGAGCAAATGTTTGGACAAAAACATATTATTTGTGGCTTATGCTATGGGACTCAAGAAATGTTCCAAATCATCTTCAAGCTTACTTCTAAAGATGTTTTATTTTTGTTTTAATTTTTATTTTCTTTCTTATTTTTTCAGTGTTAGGGACTGAACCCAAGGTCTCATGCATACTAGGCAGGCACTCTACAACTGGGCTACACTACTGTCCCGGATTATTTTTTTTGGGGGGGAGGGGGATGGCCTAAGAGTAGAGTATGCCGTAACTTGGATTAGTGCCAACTCCAGAGATAAAGAAACATATAGAGCCAGGCATAGTGGTACACTCCTGTAATTCCAGCTGCTCAGAAGACTGAGGCAGGAGAATCACAAGTTCAAGACCAGCCTGAATAGTGAGACTGTTTCAAAACAAAAATTAAAAAAAAAAAAAAGACAAGAGTTAAAGCTTCATAGTATAGCATTTGCCTAGCAGTCATGAAATTTTGGATTTGACCTTCAGTACCACCAAAGGTGGGGGGGAAGAATGACGTGGATCTAGCCTGGGGTTTCCACTCTAATTGCTGGGGTAGGGTGTCTTGTGGTATGGGTGCCCGCGAATGGTGTCACAGGTTTCTCCTGAGATGGGGAGTTTCCTCCTCCAGATTTAGAAAAGTAGAAGAGTATGTTCTCAATAAGGAAGTGCTGAGGTAGGAGGATCCCCATGAGTTCAAGGCCATCCTGAGACTACATCATGAATTCCAGGTCAACCTGGGCTAGAGAGAGACCCTACCTCAAAAAAACAAACACAAACAAGGAAGTGTTTTTAGCAGGTCTCATGAGCAGAAAACAATCCAAGCTTCCAACTCCTGGAGACCCAGAATGTGCCAAGCACCTCTGCTCATTCATTGGTCTCCTGTTGGTGGCAGAGCAAGAGAGATGGCTCAGTCAGTAAGTGGCAGGAGGATCTGCATTGAGTCCCTAACATTCACATAAAAAGCTAAGTGTGGGGGCTGGAGAGATGGGTTAGCAGTTAAGGCACTCGCCCATGAAGCCTAAGGACCCAGATTTGACTCCCCAGATCCCATGTAAGCCAGATGCACAAGGTAACACACATGCATAAGGTCATGCATGCACAGAAGGTGGAACGTGTGTCTGGAGTTCAATTGCAGTGGCTAGAAGCTCTGGTGCGCCAATTCTCTCTCTCTCTTTCTGTCTCTCATTTTAAAAAGTCAAGTATTTTGGTATGCAAGTGTGATCCCAACACGTCCCTGGTCTTGCTGGATAGCTTTTTCAGCCAAATGAGTGAGCCCTGTGGTCAGTGAGATCCTATGTCAGAAAATAACGTGGAGAGTCACTGAGGGAGACACCTGATGTCAACTTTTGGTCTCCACACACGTGTGCCCACACACATATGCACACAAGACCATACACATATGCAAAAATGTCAGTAGAGTACATCCTATGATGATGATCTCCATCTTCCAGGTGGGTAGTTGACTATAACATCCTTGTCCAAAGTCAAACAACTTGGACTGGGCTGTGAGGATTCCAGACACATCTACCTGGTAGAGCCATAGATATCCACTCCCCTGCCCCTTTACCCCATAGGAAATGTTCCAAAGCATCAGAGTAGAAGCCAGAAAGGAAAACGCTCAGATCCTAACCCTAATAATCATTGTCCTGGCGAATCAGGTCCCTGATGCTAGTCTACATATGTTACTAGGGGCTGAGCAGAGTTTGGAGATGTACCCAGAGCTGACCTTGATTAGGTATGCATCACTGTTCCCTGGGATGGTGTGAGCCTGGCCTGGGCTCAAAGAGGAAAATGGCCACCCATTTCCATGACGAAGTTCCCACACGAGAGACTGGACCAAGTACTCCTAACTTGCCAGTGCACGAGGGGACACCAGACCTGATTATTGGCAGACCGAGTTTCTACTGCTAGGCTGATGCACAGCCTAGTTGGAAGTTTCTCCCTTGTGGAAGCTGGGTTACTGGGGTTCACCTTCTGTGGGCCTGCTGTGAAAGTCATCGCCTGCATGTACTGGCTACACAGTGTGAAGGGGAGGGTGGCAGATATTCTCTGGGATTTGGAGAGAGCACAAAGCTTTCTCACACACTTGACAAATGAAAACAAACATGTCCCATTTCAGTGTGACTATGTTCAAGGCCAACCTAAGCTAGAGACCTGGTCTCATTAAAAAAAATGTTAGAATTCTTCAGCCATACACTTAAAGTACATAATGCAATGGTTCTTATTCATAGCTATATCATATAATACAATTAATTTTAGAACATTACAAGTTTATTTATTTATTTGTATTATGGGGAGAGGCGTACCAGGGTGTCTTGCCACTGCAGATGAATGCCCATTCAGCTTTACATGGGTGGGGACTTGAACCCAGGCAGACAGGCTTTGCTTTTAAGTGCTGAGCCGTCTCCTCAGCCCCAATTTTAGAAGGTTTTTATCATCCCCTGTAATGTACTTTTCTTGTTGCTGTGACCAAATACTTAAAAACAAGTAACAACTTAAGGGAGAAGGAGTTTATTCTACCTGACAGTTTGAGAGGATACAGTCGATCATGGCAATGAAGACATAGTGGCAGAAACCCAGGTGGCTGGTCACAGGTTTCCTGCCTGTGGGTACAACAGGAAATGTGAGGACACCGAGAGGACAGGAATTAAGGTAAATAAACCTCAAGCACTGGCCCCCTTCTAAAGTTTCCACAACTTTCCAAAAACAATGCCAAGTGTTCAAACATGTGAGATTGTATAGGATATTGGACATTCATATCACAACACTCCCCCAGAGGAACCTCATACCCACTAGCAACCATTCTCCATTTCCTCTCACGTCACCTATCCCTGAGCCTCCGGTGGTTACTGTGACCTGGACTGGCTCATCTCTACCTTCCTCCTCTCACCCCATGCTCACGTGACTGCTGCCTGGAATCACTTCCCAAAGACGTCTCCCTCATGTGAGTCTTTTCATTCAGCTTGACCACCAGATGACTACGGCATAAGAAGCTGACTCATTCCGCACTCCCTTAGCAAAAAAAGTTGAAAACCAGCTTTAGCCACAGGTGTGCGTGTTACCGTGAAGCAATAGGACTGGTTGCTGAATGAATGAGCAAGACGGGGCAAAGACAAATCCACTTGGCCCATTAGTGAGCAAAGGGCACCATCACTGCAAAGCTTGCAGACCTCACACACAGAGCTGTAAGAGAGTAAAAAGACAGAGACCCAGCCGGCACTGCCACCCAAAACAGGATCCCCTAGCCAAAGCTAGATTGGCCTCCCTGGTGACATTTCCCCTAAACTACCAAGGTAAGCCAGCCATAAATGCTGTAGACTTTCTGGAAGCTTCTTATCTATGCTTAGGAAAAGACAGAGCAGGGACACTCCCTCCCCCGCCCCCCACAGCTCCCGTCCAGAGTCCCCTTGAGAAGGAATTTATGAGCTGCTGCGGTTCACTCCCTTCCTTGGCATTTATTGGCTTTTTGATGAATGTTAGAGCAATTTTTCTGTCAACAGCTTCTCATTAGGAACCTGGCGATGTTCCTTCTGACCATTATTTTGCTCAATATCATGCCTGGTCACTGTAAGCACAAGAGGGTCTGCTTAGAAGCCGTTCATCTTTGCAGCCGCAAAGCCTGAGTAATGCACTTAACACTTCTCCAGGGCGCTGACCGCTGCCCCAGGACCCGCACTGCACAGCACCAGGGATGGAGATAAACAGCCAGGCTGGAAGCAATGGCGCGTCCCATGGCATTTGGCCTCTCCTGTCCTCTAAAGACTGATCTCAGCTTTGATTCTATTTCTTTTTAAAATAAATTTGGGCGATCTTGCTTGTGAAATAGTCATTAGAACTTACACTTTTTTCTAAATGACAAGTTCTTACAGAAGTCTAAAGCTAGCAGGTGTTGGAAAAGGGTATCTTGTTTTCTTAATGGGATGTCTGTTTCAGCCCTCAAACGTATCTTTAAAATATAATTGTGGCATGGGAAAGCATGGACGTGTCTCCTGAGGCTTCTTTCTTTTCAGTATCTACTAAAGTACGCCCTCCTCCAGCACCAATGCCAGCAGACACATAAATTAAGCCTAGAATCAAACATTTCTAAATGTTTTCTGTGAATAATTTCAAACATATGGAAAATTTGAGAGAAGCTGTAATAAGTTACTAAACATTCATTAGCCTATTTTTTGTTTTTGCTTTTGTTTTTGAGTTAGGGTCTTGCTTTACCCAGGCTGACCTGGAATTCACTATGTAGTCTCAGGGTGGCCTCGAACTCACAGCGATCCTCCTACCTCTTCCTCCCAAGTGCTGGGATTAAAGGCGTGTGCCACCACGCCTGGTCATTAGCCTGTGTTTACAATAACCAAAAAATGGCCAATCTCTCTACTTCTATATACTCCCGCCACATCCTAGACTATTCTAAAGCAATTGCAGGCCACATGTTTATTTTTATTTATTTACTTATTTGAAAGAGAGAAAGAGACAGATAGATAGAGAAAGAATGGGCCCTTTAGGGTCTCCAGCCTGCAAACAAACTCCAGATGCATTTGTGACCTTGTGCATCTGTCTTACCTGAGTCCTGGGGAATGGAACCTGGGTTCTTTGGCTTTGTAAGCAACAGCCTTAACTGCTAAGCCATCTCTCTAGCCCCACATTGCAGAAGTGGCAGAAGAATGTAAGAGCCAAAGTAAGGGGATGGTTGCTTACAATGCTGTCTTGCAAACACAAAGCGACCTTGATAGTCATATGCGCACAGTGACTGATGTTACCTACAGGAGATTTGCATAACAGGAGAGAAAGCAAAAAAAGGTGAATGGAAGGAAATCAAAATAGAAGACAGACTAGCTGGAAAGAAGAAGGGATTCGGGGGAAGGAAAAAGTGAGGGTGGTGGGAGGGGATTATGATCTTGGCATATTGTCTGTATCTATGGAAGTTGTCAATAAAAGGTTTAAAAAAAATTAGGCACGGAAGCCATTGACCAGATAACTCAGATAGCCACTCTGTTGTCACACTACCTGTCTTCTCAGGCCACCTTGGACTCACTTTGCCTAGGTGCTGACTCAGTAGTGTCTATGGAACCCCATCCTTGCACACTCATCATGGAAGTGCAAAGGACTTTAAGGCAAGCCTAAGCCATCAGAGCGTGAGGATAGGTGGATAAGAGCTTATGTATTAAATATTTTATTTATGTATTTAAGAGAGACGGAGAAAGAAGATGGGCACACCAGAGCCTCTAGCCACTGCAAACGAACTCTGGATACATGCACCACTTTGTGCATCTGGCTTTACGTGGGTACTGGGGAATTGAGCCCAGGTTGTTAGGCTTTACAGGCAAGTGTCTTAACCTCTGAGCCATCTCTCCAGCCCCCAAGCCCAGGTCTTTATGCTTGCAAAGAAAGCCCTTTGCCAACTGAGCTCTCTCCCAACCCCCCTAATTTCTTCATTTTTTCTATTTTTGGTAGTTTTGAGGTAGTGTCTCTAGCCCAGGATGACCTAGAACTCACTCTATAGTCCCAGGCTGGCCTCTAGCTCACAGTGATCCTCCTACCTCTGCCTCCAAGTGCTGGGATTAAAAGTGTGCACCATCATGCCAGACCTCTTAATTGCTTAGCTCAGTAAACTTTGGGTCTGAAGTTCATTTGCAGCAGCAGGGGCTGTCATACCCATATTCTCTCTCTCTCATAAACAAATTAATTTTTTTTTAAATTTTCATTAGCATTTTCCATGATTATAAAAAAAAATCCCGTGTTAATACCCTCCCTCCCCCACTTTCTCCTTTGAAATTCCATTCTCCATCATATTACCTCCCCATAACAATCATTGTACTTACATATATACAATATCAACCTATTATAAAATATTTTTTTAAAAAAAGATTAACCATCACAAATCTACCCTTGTCAAGTTGACACTCAAGCTCATGGCCATCTCACAAGGCAGCGTGTATGCAGTCTAACTTTACACATCTCCATAGTCTTAGCTATTCAAAAGTACCAAGTCTCACCTGATGCTCAAGGCAATCTCTTAACCACCGTCCCCTGTGACATTTGTTAAAAAGCAACACACTTCTAGCATATGATGACACAGAGTAAGCACTCCCAGTTCAAAAGGAAGGATGGGAGCATAGCAAGAAAAGATCAGGGCTGGTGAGATGGCTTAGTGGTTAAGGCTCCTGCCTATGAAGCCTAAGGACCAAGGTTCAATCTCTCTCCAGATCCCACTTAAGCCAGATGCACAAAGGTGAGGCAAGCGCAAGGTCGCACGTGCCCACCAGGTGGCACAAGTGTCTGGCGTTTGAGTTCAGTGGCTCAGGCCCTGGCACGCCAATTATCTCTGTGTCTCTTCCGCTCCCTCTCTTTCTATCTCTTCTCTTTCTCTCTCTCTCTCTCTCTCTAAAAATAAAAGAAAAAAAGAAAAGATCAGACTGAAGCAGGAACCTAAAATCCAGCGTGGCAAACACCAAGCCCACTGGTGCATCCCAGTGTGTGGGGCTGGTGGTGGCTTCATCTGGGCTCCCAGGGTGCTCCTCCAGCTCCTGGCAGGGCATGCGTGATGTCAGCTCCGGGGCAATATGAGCATGTGGCAGCTTGCTCACAACTTGGTGGACCAGGAGACAGAGAGCCATGAATGCTGGTGCTCTATGCACTTTCTCCTTCCTTCTTCCATCCAAGGCTAAAACCCAGGGGAGGGTGTTACCAGCACCCGGGATGGGCCTTTCCCCACTGATAGTCCTCGCTGCAAGGCCCTCACAGACACAGGAGAAGGTGTGCCTCCATATCCTAGGTGACTCTAAGTCCAGTAAGGGTAGCAGTGAAGATTAACTACTGTGGCCTAAGGGCATTGTTTCTGAGTCACTACACGGGGTGCACTGGATTTCCCTTCTCCACGTGGGCAGGGTCACCCATCCCATTACCACTAAGCCTGAATAGGACAGAAGAAATGGAGAAGGGTCTCCAGTCCTCGGGTTGTTACTTTATACAGCTGATATTCTTGGGTTTAGAGTCTGCAGGTAGCAGATTGTACGACTTCTCTCCCTCCAAACCCTAGAAGCCAATTCCTTGTAATGAATCTGTCTCATTCTCGCTCTCCCTCTCTAGATTTATTTCAGCTCACAGTTCCAGGAAACAGAGAAGAGAAGGCATGTGACAGGAGCTAACCTAACCAGAATCATCCCTCATCTGCAGGCCCAGAGGCTGGCCTAATCTATACAATCCCTCACAGGTGATTCTAGTCCAAGTTGACAGTCAACATCAGCTATCCCATGAACATAAAGACCACGGTCAGGGTCACACCAGCTCACAGGGACACGTGCAGAGAGGAAGTACACTCAGATGAATAGTCGTGGGGAAACAAGAGGAGGAAACCAGAGCCTACAGAGGCCAAAATCTAGCCGAGCCCATCAAACTGTGAAGCTGAAACAGCCCAGCAGAGCTCTTCTATAGTGAGCTAATCTGGAAAGACCTCCCTCCCCTGCCAGAGGTAGTCATGGATGTGGACTTCACGGGGGCAGGGATAAACCTGACCCAGGGGTCTTCTCACGGCCAACACAATTTCTGAAGGGTGGCAGCTAAAGGCAATAGCTGGACGAAGTTTTGTTTTCCTAGAGAAGGCCTTCGTGTGCCCCTCACAGTAACCAGAAAACACTCATAACAACATGGAGACAAAACTAAGATATATTTAGGGCACAAAAAGCAGGCCATGGTTTTGGGTATCATATAACAGTAGCTAGACAGAGCAAACCGTGAGACTAGTTTGTACTGGAGATTGAACCCAGGGCCTGGCACATACTATACAAATGCTATTCCACTGAGATGTGTCTCTAGACCCCTCATTTTTTGTTGTTGTTGTTGTTTTCGAGGTAGGGTCTCACTCTAGCTAGACCTCTATTTTTTTTTTTTAGCATTCTCGTCGTAATTCCACAAAAAGTGAAATATAACAAGAAAATATTCCAAAATATTCGTAGCAGTTTTTGTTTTAAATATTTTCTCTTATTTATTTAAGAGAGAGAGAGAGAGAACATGTGGGTACACCAGGCCTCTTGCCACTAAAAGTAAAACCTAGATGCACTAAAAGTAAACCCTCCACTGTGTGCACTGGTTTACGTGGAAACTGGGGAATTGAACCCAGGCCCACAGACTTTACAAGCAAGTGCCTTTAACCACTGAGCCCTTCAGCCTTGGTTTGGTTTTTGAGCTAGAGGCTTGCTGTGTAGCCCAGGCTGGCCACAAGCTCATGATCCTCTTGTCTCAGTATTCCAAGTTCTGGGATTACAGATGTGTATCACCATCTATGGCATCATTTTTTTTTTTCCTGGAAGTAAGACTGAACATAATTTTTTCTGTATTTTCCAAGTTTTCTGTCATTTTTAAATAATTGAAAAAAGTCTTAAAGCAGCACTCGTGAGGTCACGGTGGAAAGTTGCCATGAGTTCGAGGCCATCCTGGGACTACACCCAGAGTGAGTTCCAGGTCAGCCTGGGCTAGAGTGAGCCTTGAACCCACCCCCTCCAAAGAAAAGAGAGAGAACGAAGGAACAAAATCATTTAATTATAATCAAATATCATATACATTTTTAAGGATACCACCTAAGTAAGCATTGCTATATTAAACCAATATATCCCCACCCTTGGGAAAAAGTCAGCGGCACTTCCTTCTCCCCCACAACTGGTGCAGCAATTACAGGCTCTTCCAGCAGAGGGCGACGATTGTTTAGATCTAGATAGAAATCTTAACTAACTTGCTTCGTGTTACCTGACTGGAAAAATCATTTTGTTGTTTTTCCTTTTGCTTTTTGGTGATGCTGGGGATTCAAGCTAGCACCAGGTGAGACAATCACTCTGCCACTGAGCTGTATCCTTAGACCCAGTTTGATGTTTTTCTTTTAAGATTTACTTTTATTTATTAGAGACGGAGAGAGGCAGAAAGAGAATGGGTGTGCCAGGGCTTCTGGCCATTGCAAACGAACTCCACATGCATGCACCACATGTGCAGCTGGCTTTGTGGGACCAGGAGAATGGAACCTGGGCCCTTGGGCCTTGCAGGCATGCACCTGAACTGCTAAGCCATCTCTCTAGCCTGATTTGTTGTTGTTGTTCATTTTTATTTATTTGAGAGTGAGAGAGAGAGAGAGAGAATAGGCGTGCCGGGGCCCCCAGCCACCGAAAAACAAACTCCAGATGCATGTGCCCCCTTGTGCACCTAGCTAACTTGGGTCCTGGGGAATCGAGCCTCGAACCGGGGTTCTTAGGCTTCATAGGGAAGTGCTTAATCACTAAGCCATCTCTCCAGCCCTTACTTTTAGTTTTTAAAAACACATTTATTTGCAAGCAGAGAGAGGTAGAGAGGAGACAGAACAGACATGCCTGGAGAGCCACCGTAAACAAACTCCAGATGTATGTGCCACCTCATGCATCTGGTTTTAACTGGGCACTAGGGAGTAAAACTCTTGTAGTTGGGCTTTACAGGCAAGTGCCTTAACCACTAAGCCATCTATCTCTCCAGTCCCTGAATTTTTTTTAAATTTTTTTTGAAAATATTTTATTTTTATTTGACAGAGAGAGAGGAGAGAGAGAGAGAGAGAGAGAGAGAGAATGGGTGCACCAGGGCCTCCAGCTGCAAATGAATTCCAGACACATGTGCCACCTTATGATCTGGCTAAAGTGGGCCCGGGGGAGTCAAACCTGGGTCTTTTGGCTTTGTAGGCAAACACCTTCACCACTAAGCCATCCCTCCAGCTCTAAAAAATGTTTTTACTTATTTACTTGCAAGAAGAGAGGGAGGCGAGGGAGAGAGAATGGGTGTGCCAGGGCTTCCAGCCTCTCACATGAACTCTAGACACATGCGCTACTTTGTGCATCTGGGTTTTACATGGGTACTTGGGAACTGAACCCAGGTCATTAGGCTCTGCAGGCCCTGAATTTTTTAAATTAATTTTTTAATTTTTATTAACATTTTCCATGATTATAAAAAAATATCCCATGGTAATTCCCTCCCTCCCCCTACCCCCGACACTTTCCCTTTTGAAATTCCATTCAGTCCCTGAACTTTTAAGAAAATATATTTTTTTTAAAATTTATAATTTTTAATTATTTATTTATTTATTTGCAAGCAGAGGCAAGAGAGATATGAGAGAGACAAACAGAGAGAGAGCGGGCGCCCCAGGCCCTGTAGCCACCGCAAACGAACTCCAGGCACTTGTGCCTTTGGCTTACATAGGTCCTGGAAAATTGAACCTGGGTCCTTTGGCTTCATAGGCAAATACCTTAACAGCTAAGCCACCTCTCCAGCCCTAAAATTTTTTTATTTGTGTTTATTAGAGAGAGAGAGAGAGAGGGAATGAATGATATGGGGGCTACAGGGCTCCTGCCCCTACAAACGAACTCCAGAGACAGGTGCCATTTTGCACATCTGGCTTTGCATGGGTACTGGGGAAGTGAACCTGGGCCATCAGGCTTTGAAAGTGTGAGCCTTTTGCTGCTGAGCCATCTCCCCACCTCCCCTTTTATTTTATTTTACTGGGGGGGGGATTGGGTTGAGGTGGGGGCTCACTATAGCCCAGGCTAACCTGGAACTCACAGTGATCCTCCTACCTCTGCCTCCCCAGGGCTGGGACTAAAGGTGTGCACCACCACACCCAGCCCACTTTTATTTTATGTTATTTTATTATTATTGTTATTATTATTAATGAGACAGAGAGGGTGGGGAGGGGATTGGCACACCAGGGCCTCCAGCCACTGCAATCGAACTCAAGATCCGTGTGCCGCCTTGTGCGTATGTGCGACCTTGCACAGGCATCACCTTGCTGGGCTTATGTGGGGTCTGGGGAGTGGAACATGGGTCCTTAGGCTTTGCAGGCAAGTGCCTAAACCGCTAAGCCGTCTCTGTAGCCCCCATATTTATTTATTTATTTTTGTTTTTTGAGGTAAGGTCTCTCTGACCTGGAATTCACTATGTAGTCTCAGGGTGGCCTCGAACTCACAATAATCCACCTACTCTGCCTCCTGCATGCTGGGATTAAAGGCGTGCACTACCACACCCGGCTCACTTTTATTTTGTAAAAACATTTTTTAATTTTTTGAAGTAAGGTCTTGCTTTAGTCCAGGCAAACCTGGAATTCACCCTGTAGTCTCAGGGTGGACTAAACCTCAGGACAATACTATCTAGGCCTCCCAAAGTGCTGGGAAAAAAGGCGTGCACCGCCACGCCCGGCCCACTTTTATTTTTAATCCTGAGACTATGTCACTGTTCTAGAAGGTCAGATAGTAGAGTTAGATGGCAGTCCCGCTGAAGAGGAATACGCCCATCTGTATCCACGCACAGTTTTCTTATCCTGATTTTCAGTAGAACCGGTGGACTTGGGGCACACTGTGAATGTGCTTCTAAACTTCACTCCTGGGGCGGGCACTGCCAGGAGGCTCCAGGGCCTCTCGCCCACAGCGCCAAGGGTATTCAAGAACAGCACTTGGAGTGGGTGCTGTCCTGGGTGTGGTAACCCATGGCGCAGTATTTCTGGCCTTCTCCACTGTTGTCAGTCCCTATGGCCCTTGAGTAAGTCTGACTCCTGCTTTGGGGGGTTATTGTCCACAGGCAGCGTTCACTGAGAGAGAGCTCCTGGGCTGTGGGCTGAGTTCTCACAGCACTGTAGACCCAAGGCCACCTTGGAGCAGAACTCAGCACCTTGGATTTTTCCTTTTATTTATTTTTTAAAAAAATATTTTTTTATTATATATTTTATTTACTTATTTGAGAGAGAGAGAAAGAGGCAGATAGAGAGTGGGTACACCAGGGCCTCTAGCCACTGCAAACAAACTCCAGACACATGCGCCACCTTGTGCATCTGGCTTACATGGGTCCTGGGGTATTGAACCTTGGTCCTTAGGGTTTGCAGGCAAGTGCTTTAACTGCTAAGCTATCGCTCTAGCCATCTTTCCTTGTATTTTGAGATAGGGTCTCTCACTCTGTAGCCAGGCTGGCCTCAACTTTAGGGTGCTCTTCCTACCTCAAACTCTCTGTTGCTGGGTACAGACCTGGGCCACCACATCCTGCTAAAACCTCCTTCCTCCAAAGAGAGCTCTCTCAGAAAGCTATAGAGAGAAGTAAGTATATTTGTATTCTCAAAGATGTCCAGAGAGCAGAAGTCTCTTACCATCTGTCTTGGGGCTAGGGTTTGGACAGCTCTCCCTTGAAGGGGCCACATGGTAAAGGCTTCACCACTGGTCTTCAGTGTTACTGGGAAGAGGCGGGGCATAGTAGAAGGAAGTTAAGTCTTTAGGGGCATTCTCATGTTTTGAAACTTCTTTTTTTTTTTTTTTTTTTTTCTGGGAAAAAAGATTTACTTTGGTTTACAGGCTCCAGGGGAAGCTCCACGATGGCAGGGGGAAACGATGGCATGAGCAGAGGGTGGACATCACCCCCTGGCCAACATAAGGTGGACAACAGCAATAGGAGAGTTCACTGGCATGGGGAAACTGGTTATAACACCCATAAGCCTGCCCCCAACAATACACTCCTTCCAGGAGGCATCAATTTCCAAATATCCATCAGCTGGAACCTAGCATTCAGAATATCTAAGTTTATGGGGGACACCTGAATCAAACCACCACATTTCTCCCTGACCCCCATAAACTGACAACCATACATGATGTAAAATGCAATGCATTCATCTAACTTTAAAAGTCCCATAGTTTTTTATCAATTCCAATGATGTTCATATATCCCCATAGTCCAAATCTTTTAACTGAGGCATAATACCAAAAAATAACCTCAAAAAAACCATAATGGCACAGAATAAATATTCACACTGCAAAAGATGGCATTGGGCATAGCAAAGAAACATTCAACCAATACCAGATTTAAAACAACCAGGGCAAACATCAAACTCTGTAGCTTCAAGTCCAGCGACTCTAGCCAGTGAGAAATCGCCAAGTCCAATAATTCTAACCAGCAACAATTCTCTGCCATTCCAATTCTGCCCCTCCAGCTAGACTACTCAGAGCGCTGGAAAACTTCATAGGGGCCCACAGCTCTCCTTGGCAGCCATCTCGTGGTCCCAGCATCTCCACTGGGTTTCCACTGCAACCCACGGCTCATCCTCATGGCCCCATGGGGTCTCCATGCAGGCATCCAGCAAACCTGCTTCACACTGCCCATGGCCATTTCCAAATCAGAACACTATGATGCAAACTCAATGACCCTCTCCTTCCTGCATTTCTTATACTCCACAATGCCAGGTAGGGTGCCAATTTGTTTATCCAGGGGGGAATAAAGCAGACTTTGAAGAACAGGACACTCCTTGAGCACTCAGGCCCCTTTAAAAGAGTCTACATTCTTCCTGTTGCCCCAGCATAGGTCAGCTATCCCAGTCTCAAAGGTTGTAATCTCTCAATTTCAGCTGAATGGGCTGCAGTTCACCCAAAGATTTTTTTTTTTTTTTTGTACAATTCAGAAAACCAAACTTTATTAGAACAACTTTCCTGAATTTATACTGAGGAAATTATTTGAATTGACTTCTTTAAAAGCACTCTTCCAAATAATTTTAGTGAAGCCATGCATGGCATTTATGTTATATCTAAGTTGAGACAAAAAGGAGATATGGATTTAAGTCCTCTGTATTTAGTTTAAATGACTTCCCCAATATTAAAGTAAGTTATATTTTTTTGGGGGGGGGCATGGGCACCTTTTTTAAAATTAGTTTTCTATTCTGCAAGTACAGGCAGTTTGGTACCATTATTAAGTTCATCTGTGACCTACCCCCTCCCCATTGGCCCCTCCTTGTTGGTGTATATGGGTCGTGCATTGTGCAGTTACCCCACAGTTATTGGTACGATAAATGTCTCTGCATATCATGACCCAACATGTGGCTCTGACATTCTTTCCACCCCCTCTTCTGCAAAATTTCCCTGAGCCATGTTGGGTTCATTTTTGGTCTGCTTCAGTGATGAGGTGTTGGGGGCCTCTGGCTCTCTGATTTGGTAGGTGTTGATTTTTCTCTGTGTTGGTCTCCTTCCCCCTTGTGCTGGTATCCAGTTCATCAGGAAAACAGTATCCTTGCTTGTTTCGCCAATTTTCCTTAGTTTCAGCTGGGGCCCTTTGGAGGTATGATGGGGTGGCTCTCTCCTGAGGATCTGCATCTATCTGAAAAAGAGAACCAGATTCTCCAACAGAGAGTAAGTTAGCACCAGGACAAATGAGATAGCCCTTACTTTTTTAATAGAGAGTTTAATAGGTGTAGGCCCTCTTGTAGCCCATGATTGATGGTAGCTTGATATTGGAGAGTGGGCTTATGTTTGGAAACTTCTTTTATTTAACTTAAATAATTTATTTGAGAGAGAGGGAGATAAGGAGATAGAGAGAAAGAAAGAGAGAGAAAGAATGGATGTATCAGGGCCTCTATCCACTGCAAAAGAACTCCAGACACATGTGCCACCATGTGCACCTGGCTTACGTGGATACTGGGAAATTCAAACCTGGGTCATTAGGCTTCGCAGGCAAGTGCCTTAAATGCTAAACTATCTCTCCAGCCCCATTCTGATTTTTTATGATGATTTTTATTATCGTGAACTTTACAGTATGAAGATTTTGCATAGTGGCCATATTCCCATTGTGTAACACTCTTATGTCTCCTCTCTCCCACCCCCATTCCATTGAGAACCCTCCTCAGTGGGGTGTTAGTGTTCGCTGAAGGGTCATGAATGCACCTGTCACTCTCAGTGGGTGAGGGACAATGTCTCTGGATACACCTTCCCATCCTATGGCTCTTAACATCATCGCCTCCTGTTCTGGAATGTTTCCTGAGCCTTAGTGGTTGTGTTATAAGTCTCTTTTAGTGTTGAGTTCTCTGCATACTCTAAATTTCTTCTTTGATGAGTTTTGAGTCTCCTTGATGTCTACCACCATCTCCCTGAAGGAGGTTGTCAGGCCAGCAGTGAGAGCAGCACCTGTTTAAATTGCCACTTTCTCTCTGGCGTCTCCTGGGTCGGGGCATTTGCTTAAAAGAACAACTGGGTCATCACTCTTCCCTGTCTCTTTGCTTCCTGGCCTCCAGGAGTTGAGCAGCTTTCTCCACCACATGTTCTCGCTCTGATGTACTCACTGACTCACCACAGGCCCCCAAACAACAAAACTGACCACAGCCTGAAACGTCTGAAGCTGTGGGCCAAAATATAAACCCCTCCTCTTGATAAGCAGACCGTCTTTGGTGTCTGTTATACTAACAGAAAGCTAACACACTTGAACATCCTGACTCCCGCATTCCTCTCCCAGGCCTCTAGCCTCTGGGAGAGTGGGGAAGACAATGTCACCTTCAGCTCCAGCTCACCCTGCGCTGCTCATCACAGGAACACAGCAACTCATTTCTCTAGCACATCAAAGCCTGAGAAAACGATCAAAGCGGTCCCCCAAGCAAACCGGCTTCTTGGTAACAAGGAAGAATTTTCTCAATTTGGTTTGCAGTGCTCATCTCATTTTGCAGATGAGGGTACTCAGTGATGGTCCCCAAACATCGCAGATAGTAAGTGATGGAAGCAGGACCCAAACTCCAGAAACAATGCTGATCTGCCAAGACAACCCGCCCCTTAGGCACTGAGAGACAATGCTGAGAGTCCATGACCCCTCCATGGGCTCACAGAATGCTTTAATATCCATTTCTTTTTTAAATTTTTAAAAAATATTTTACTTAGGCTGGGGAGATGGCTTAGTGGTTAAAACACTTGCTGACAAAGCCAAAGGACCCAGGTTTAATTCCCCAGGACCTACATAAAGCCAGATGCACAACTTAGTGCATGTGTCTGTAGTTCATGAGTTCCTTTGCAGTGGCTAGAGGCCCTGGCATACTCATTCTCTCTCTCTGCCTCTTTCTCGTTCTCTGTCTGTCAAATTAATAAAATATTTTATTGTTTTTATTTATTTACAACCAGAGAGAGACAGAAAGAGATAGAAAGAGAATGGGCACACCAGGGCTTTTAGCTGCTGCAAACAAACTCCAGATGTACTTTGTGCATCTGGCTACTGGGGAATCAAATCCAGGTCCATAGGCTTTTCAGGCAAGTGCTTAACCACTGAGCCATCTTTCCAGCCCACTTTAATAGCCATTTCTTTTAAGTCAGAAGAGTGCCATCCCAAAAATATTTGACTTAAATGAAAAATTTAAATGGTATTTAAAAGCATAAAAATTATATTCATTTTTATATCATGTGATGTCTTGATACATGTATACATCATCTAATGTTTAAAGCAGGTTAAACCTATCTACCTCCTTAAAAGTTTATCATTTCTTTATGGTGTAAACAGCCCAAATCCTTTCATTCAGGTCGTTTGTTTGTTTGTTTGTTTGTTTGTGAGAGAGAAAGAGAGAATGGGCATGCCAGGGTCTTCAGCTGCTGTGAACAAACTCCAGATGCATTGCCCTCTTGTGGTGCATGTGTGACATTGCCTGCTTGCATCACTGTGTCTGGTTACATGGAACTTGAAGATTCAAACATGGGTTGTTAGGCTTCATAGGCAAGCGCCTTAACTGCTAAGCCATCTCACTTGACCTAGGCTCCATCTTGGTTGGTTAAACAGAAAGTTAACCCCAGATCTGGAGAGATGGCTTATCAGTTAAGGCACTTGCCTGCAAAGCCTAATGACCCGGGTTCAATTCCCCAGTACCCATGTAAAGCCAGATGCACAAATTGGTGCATGTAGCTGGAGTTTGTTTGTAGCAGCTGGAGGCCCTGGCATGCCCATTCTCTCTTTGTCTCCCTGCTCTCGCTCTCTCTCTCTCTCTCTCTCTCTCTGTTTGCAAATAAATAGATTTTTAAAAAAGTTAACCCAATTCTAGAAAGAAAAATTAATTAAAGTACAGCTCTAGTCCATTGTGAGGTCAGTGGTATCATGTTCATATATTCACTGAACAAACATTTCAAATGGCTTGGTATAAATGGAAAACAAAAGTTAAGATATATTGCTAAGCTTTCAGTTTGATTCACCATATTAGCTCCAAATCATGAAAACAAAAGCTTGTGTTTTTTTAAATACATTTTTGTTTATTTTTATTTGTTTATTTGAGAGCGGCAGACAGAGAGAGAAAGAGGTAGGTAGATAGAGAGAGGATGGGTGTGCCAAGGCCTCCAGCCACTGCAAATGAACTTCAGATGCATGTGTCACCTTGTGCATCTGGCTTATGTGGGATTTGGAGAATCGAGCCTCAAACCAGGTCCTAAGGCTTCACAGGCAAGTGCTTAACCGCTAAGCCATCTCTCTAGCCCCAGAAGCTTGTTTTTATAGTTTTACTCTCACTAGTCCATTGTGGATTAGTGAAACGATTTATAGCTGGAATATTTTTAGTGCCCTTCTTCTTCTTCTTCTTCTTTTTTTTTCTTCTTGGTTTTTCAAGGTAGGGTTTCACTCTATCCCAGGCTGACCTGGAATTCACTACATAGTCTCAGTGGCCTCGAACTCATGGCGATCCTCCTACCTCTGTCTCTCAGTGCTGGGATTAAGGCATGCACCACCACGCCTGGCTATTTTTAGTGTTTAACGGGAATGCTGGTCTAAACAATCAAGGGGGAAGGGTGGAGTTCTCTGAGCATTCTCTCCTACATCTCACCTCCTCTCTTGGCCTTTTGCTTGAATTCATGCAGAATATTCTGGAGTCCTGCTCTGATGCAATCTCGTCTCTTGCTGGTGGCGTTGCTGAGCAATGGAGGGAATTTCTGTCTGACTGCTTGGGTTTGGATCCCTTTCTTGGATTGAGCGTGATTATTTCTGTTTTGGTTTTCCCTTAGTTCTTTCCTGAGACCAGGAAGGAGGAGGATTCCTCATCAGGAGGCTTGGCAAACTGATGAGGCAAGGAAGAGCGGCGGGCTTTGGTGACAGCTCACTGCTCCGTTGAGCCTGACGCTGCTTGGTCGGCTCCGCCTGCTGCTAAGCTATATTTCTCCTCCATTGACTTTGAAGCACTCATTTTAGCGGAGACATGAATAATGAATATAAATGGGTTTTTTAAGAAAAACACTGGATGGGGATATATTTTCCTATCTCTGTTTTGCTTGTTCTTGTGTTCAGTTTCTGGTCCCTCTGCCTGGAAGCCTCTTCTTCAGTGGTTACCATTAACGAGTTCTTGATTTCAGAGCTCAGCTATTTAATTAGAGATACACTTCCCTGGTCACCCAGGCTGGGATTCACCTGTTCACTCCATCTCAGCATCCTATCTGTGGCCTCTTCATAGTGCTGACAGGTCTGGTTTTCTTTCTTTTTTCTCTTTGCCTCTCCCTTCTTTCCTCCCCCTCTTCCTTGTCCAGTTAATTACACTCGAGTAGAAGCTGCCTTCTTTCTTGTGCTTATCTGTGTGTGCAAGCACGGGCCTGGCACCGCACGGTCGGTGAGGAGGAAGGCGAGAGGGGAGCTCGCCACGCACAGGGCTTCTCGCCGGGGCTGCGGTCTGTCTTTGCGTGCAGAGCTCCGGACACAAGAGGACTGTGGAAGGAATCAAGGCCACTGCAGAACAAGTCTTAAACAGGCGGGAAGAGAAAATGAAAGAATAAAGCAACGAGGAAGCTTGGCAATTCAGCACTTTTCCTTGGCAAAAGTGTCCCCAATAGCAGTCTTACTTGCACAGGGTATGATGTACCTGATACTTCCTCTTCCTCCTCCTCCTCCTCCTTCTCCTTCTTCCCCTCCTCCTCCTCCTTTTTCTTTTTGTTTTTTTGAGGTTAGGGTCTCACTCTAGCCCAGGCTGACCTGGAATTCACTATGTTGTCTCGGGGTGGCCTCGAACTCACGGTGATCCTCCTACCTCCGCCTCCTGAGTGCTGGGATTAAAGGTGTGCGCCACCACACCCGGCCGTCGTACCTTCTTAAACCACATTTGTGGTCATCTATCTCATACTTGCCATCATGTGGAACATATTCTACACGTCATGTATGCCTCATGCTATGTCTTCATGTGAACTGAGAATGGGGAAGGTGGCCTTGCCGTTGGAGGGTTGCCTGGGGAACATGATCCTCTGGGATGGTCAGAATTCCTTTTTTTTTTTTTTTTTTAATGTTTATTTATTTTTATTTGAAAGTGACAGAGAAAGAGGCAGAGAGAGAGAGAATGGGCATGCCAGGACTTCCAGCCACTGCAAACGAACTCCAGATGCGTGCGCCCCCTTGTGTATCTGGCTAACGTGGGACCTGGGGAATCAAGCCTTGAACCAGGGTCCTTCGGCTTCACAGGCAAGCGCTTAACCACTAAGCCATCTCTCCAGCCCTGAATTCCTTTATACCTGGAAAGGCAAGAGCCAGAATTAGCCTGAGAGTGGGCGAGAGGGTGCAGACAAGCTGAATAAGGGAGGCAGGGAGTGGTTTGGAAAGAGCTCGGAAGGAGGTGGGGGGGCTGTGTAACTTGTGAGTTGCACAGCTGTAGCTGACTGTGTGTGGAGGGGTGCTGGGGGGTGCAACAGTGCAGCTGCTACTGCAGTCAGGACTCATGTCAGAGCTGCCCGCAGTCACTGAGCCAAGGGAGCACCGTGTGACCCCTGGTCAAGCTGGTCAGGTAATGCTCCATCCGAAAGTTCTGGAAAAGGGAGCACAGCTGTTGTGATAGGATCTGGAAGGATCAGAGACAGAAACCAGAATCCTGACTGGAGAGAGAGGAACTGGGAGGCAGGGGCCTCCTTTCCTTGTGGGGAATCTACGCTTACGATCAGGAAGTAAGTGACTTGCTACAGACTCAGTTTGACCTGGGCCAGCAATGGTTAGGAGTGGTCAGCTCTGAGGACACCCATGGCCAGTGAAAGCAGGAAGAGGGACGTGGGTCGGGGGAAGCTGACGGCAATGAGAGAAGATGCCCCCAATAATAGTCAAAAGATGAGTGATTAAATCCAATTGTTTCCCAACTTTTTCAAACAGCCCATTTCCTAGTATCAAAGGGATATATGATCTGAGACCCAAAGTAATTTTAATGGGTGGAAAGAACAGAAGTCTATTCATTTCAGCAAGGAAGATCTAATGATTTATTGGATTATATTATGGGGAGAGCTAACACTATATAGCACTGCAACAGCAATTTTGCTTTGAATGGAGAACTGCTATGTATTCACCTAATAAAACTTTGTAGAGGGAGAAGACAGCAGGAAATAAAACCGATTCTTGGACCCCCTCCTCTCCTGGCTCCAGAGTTTGAAGGAGTGGGTTTAAGTCCTTGGACTATCTTCTGTCCACTTTGGTAACTCAGGTACTGGCCTCAGTGCTTGCCACGGTTTCCCTGTGAGACCATTCATATCAGAATCACCTGGAGAGTCTCCTGCCACAACTGCTGAGGCTGAATCTGGATTAGGAGGGATGCTGACGTGTGCATGCTCAGTGTACGGAGGATGCTGACGTGTGCATGCTCAGTGTACGGAGGATACTGACGTGTGCATGCTCAGTGTACTGGAGGATGCTGACGTGTGCATGCTCAGTGTACGGAGGATGCTGACGTGTGCATGCTCAGTGTACTGGAGGATGCTGACATGTGCATTCTCAGTGTACTGGAGGATGCTGACGTGTGCATGCTCAGTGTACTGGAGGATGCTGACGTGTGCATGCTCAGTGTACTGGAGGATGCTGACGTGTGCATGCTCAGTGTACGGAGGATGCTGACGTGTGCATGCTCAGTGTACTGGAGGATGCTGACGTGTGAATTCTCAGTGTACTGGAGGATGCTGACGTGTGCATTCTCAGTGTACTGGAGGATGCTGACGTGTGATTCTCAGTGTACTGGAGGATGCTGACGTGTGCATGCTCAGTGTACGGAGGATGCTGACGTGTGCATTATCAGCGTACTGGAGGGATGCTGACGTGTGCTTTCTCAGCGTACTGGAGGATGCTGACGTGTGCATTCTCAGTGTACTGGAGGATGCTGACGTGTGCATTCTCATTGTACTGGAGGATGCTGGTGTGTGCCTTCTCAGTGTACTGGAGGGATGCTGACGTGTGCATTCTCAGTGTACTGGAGGATGCTGACGTGTGCATTCTCAGTGTACTGGAGGATGCTGACGTGTACATTCTCAGTGTACTGGAGGATGCTGGTGTGTGCCTTCTCAGTGTACTGGAGGGATGCTGGTGTGTGCATTCTCAGTGTACTGGAGGATGCTGACGTGTGCATTCTCAGTGTACTGGAGGATGCGGGTGTGTGCATTCTCAGTGTACTGGAGGATGCGGGTGTGTGCATTCTCAGTGTACTGGAGGATGCTGGTGTGTGCATTCTCAGTGTACTGGAGGATGCGGGTGTGTGCATTCTCAGTGTACTGGAGGATGCTGATGTGTGCATGCTCAGTGTACTGGAGGATGCTGACGTGTGCATGCTCAGTGTACTGGAGGATGCTGACGTGTGCATGCTCAGTGTACTGGAGGATGCTGACGTGTGCATGCTCAGTGTACGGAGGATGCTGACATGTGCATGCTCAGTGTACTGAAGGATGCTGACGTGTGCATGCTCAGTGTACTGGAGGATGCTGGTGTTTGCATTCCCAGTGTACTGGAGGATGCTGACATGTGCATTCTCAGTGTACTGGAGGATGCTGACGTGTGCATGCTCAGTGTACTGGAGGGATGCTGGTGTGTGCATTCTCAGTGTACTGAAGGATGCTGACGTGTGCATTCTCAGTGTACTGGAGGATGCTGACGTGTGCATTCTCAGTGTACTGGAGGATGCTGACGTGTGCATTCTCAGTGTACTGGAGGATGCTGACGTGTGCATTTTCAGTGTACTGGAGGATGCTGGGTACTGGAGGGATGCTGGTGTGTGCATTCCTAGTGTACTGGATGGATGCTGGGGTGTGCCTTCTCAGAGTACTGGAGGGATGTTGGCCTGTGCATTCGACATGTACTCAGTGGGTGACTTTTATTTTCTTGTAGCCAAGGGAAAATATCACATACATAAGCTCATATGTTGCTTTCTGTATCATTTTGTTATGTGACCAAGTAAAAGATTTCCCTCTACCACTCAAATTTGCATTTAATAATCCTGTCCACTTCTGTGTTGGTTTTGGCTCATCCCAATGTTGCTTTTAATAAAGGAGTGGTAAACCCAACCCGTTGTGATTATTTGCTTGTTGTTAAATGATGCTTTGATTTCACAGCCAACCTGTGTTGATGTTGCCCTTGGCGTCTTCCCAGTGAATGTCAGTGCCAATAGGAAAAGATGGGTATCTCCTGCCCTTTTTACTTTACCCTGCAGTTATTTGACCCTCATGTCTTAGGATATTTTACACTTTATTATTATTGTTGTTATTATTATTTTTATTTTTTATCTTTTGGGGTTTGAAGGTAGCATCTTGCTCTGGACCAGGCTGACCTGGAATTCATTATGTGGTCTCAGGCTGGCCTCTAACTCATAGTGATCCTCTTACACCTGACTCCCAAGTGCTGGGATTAAAGGTGTGTGCTCTCACACACAGCTATTATTATTTTTTAACTTTTTTTTGTTTTTTTCTGAGGTAGGTTCTCACTATAGCTCAGGCTGACTTGGAATTCACTATATTGTCTCAGGGTGGCCTCATGATGGTCCTCCTACCTCTGCCTCCCAAGTGCTGGGATTAAAGGTGTGCGCCACCACGCCGGCAAGCCTCAGATTCTTATCCATTATTAACAAAGAATTGAAAAACACAGACAATGAGAAGAGTAAGTTATGGAGAAATTATTAAGGTAGAATGGAAATAAGAAGGATGAAAAAAATACAAAAGCACCCAAGCCAAGAGGAAATTCTCTCTTCTCAGCTTCCAGAGCAAGGAGGAAAGACCAGATGAAAATCTCTCTTTTTCTCTCTCAAGGGCTTAGTTCAAGTCCATCTGTATAAATTAGGCATCCAGTTGGGATGTGTCTCATTGTCAAGTCCCAGTGTATGTGCAGCTTCTTGATTGGTTGTTGGGCCCAGAGGCAACACTGACTCAACAGGGACCCATCCCATGGAGTTAAGCCCTTGAAAAGTTGATGAAGAACTAGAAAAGCAGTGCTGCTGCTTACATTTGATGAGACTGAAATCAGACTGAAGTTTTAGTTTTTCCAAGGCAGGCATTCCTTTCCTTTGGGCCAGTCACTAGCTGACTACCTACCAAAAAAAAAAAAAAAAAAAAAAAAAAAGCTATCTGGCTCCTGATTCATTTCAATATGGGGGAAAAAATGATCTCAAAATAGAAGAAGGACTAGTTGGAAAGAGAGTTCAGTGAAGGGGGATAAGGGAGGCCTGTGTTGGAGGGTGGCGGGAAGGGGTTATGATCAGGATACGTTACGTAATGAAAGGAGGCTATCAATAAAAAGTTAGAAAAAAGCCAAAAGATACTTTCAAGGGTGATTAAAACCGAGTATGGCTAAGACCCGAATGCAGTATTGATGTCGACTGACTCATATGAGAGGCAAGGACATGACCTCCCTGCTTAAGGTCCCAGAGAAGAGGAGAGTGGAAATGACAGAACCTTGGAAGAAAGAGGAAAGACTTGAAGATGCGGCCAGTTCTTATTGGTTGCCCGGAGCGGCCAAAATAGAATGCACTTATATGCCGCATTCATAGTAACAGTTTAAATTCTGTCCAGTTTCAATGGATTGTTTGTATTGCATATGTCTGAAGTTGTCAACCAATCGTAGACAGACAAAAGAGACAACCAGAAGCAGAAACCTGGGACTGCAACCCTGGCTCTGTCACTGCCGTCTCTGCTGTGTGTGTCCCCAACTTCACCAAAGGCAGTCCACGTCCATCTGTTTTACTTTGGGCTACCACATGTGATTTCAATGGATAACAGTTCTTAACTACTTTAAATTTTCTTTGAAATGTTTTCTGTGGCTGCATGTCATACCCTGTAAAGCAAAGCACCTTAGAAGCAGAAAGAGGAATGGCCTTCTTGGGGGCTGGAGAGATGGCTTAACACTTAAGGAGATTGCCTGCAAAGCCTAAGAGCTTGTGTTCGAATCTCCAGGTCCTACGTAAGCCAGACGCAAGTGTGCAATGTCACACATGTGCACAACGAGGCACATAACGCCTGGAGTTCATTTGCGGCAGCTGAATGCCCTGGTGCTCTCTCAAATCAATTTTTTTTTAATTTGTTTTTTCGAGGGAGGGTCTCACTCTGGTCCAGACTGACCTGGAAAATTCACTGTGTAGTCTCAGGGTGGCCTTGAACTCATGGCAATCCTCCTACCTCTGCCTCCCAAGTGCTGGGATTAAAGGCGTGCGCCACCACTCCCGGCTACAAATCAATTTTGTTAAAAAAGATCAAATGGTTCATTAATGGCAAATGTTAAACATTGTACCTTCCTATCGCTGCTATGACAAATTACCACAAACCTGTGGCTTAATGGTCAAACATATTCCTAACAGTTCTAGAGGCCAGAAATTCAAAATGGGTTTCACTGGGCTAAAATAAAGATGTGAGCACAGCTACATTCCTTCTGGAAGGTGTAGGGGGAAATGCATTTCCTTGTCTCATTCTTGTCCAGCTTTGAGATGCTGCCAACATTCTTTGACTTGAGGCTGAACTAGCGATTGCATCATTCCAGCTTCTGCCTTCCCCTCCCACCTTATTCTTTGATGCTCGCTCTCCTGCCTTCCTCTTACGACGATGCTGGAGGTGACACGGGACCCGTCTGGATAACCCAGAACTGTCTCCCCATCTCAAGATCCTTAACTTACTCAGGGTTCAGAGTTCCTTTAGCCAGGTACATTGGCATAATCACAGGCTGGGAGAATTGAGAGATGACATGGAAGGTTATCCTGCCTACCACACAGAAGCAGAACACAGACATTCCCCCAGCTCTCGGCCCTCACTGTCCCAGCCGTTCCTCTGGCTCCTAGGGCTCAAGATCATCTAGAGAGAGGCTCAGAGTCAAGAACACAGAGCTTCTTCTTGATCACTGTCTTTGTGGTGCAGCCCATACCCCCATATTTTCCATATCCCCTCCCCACCACATTACCTAAGTGCACATTAGGGTAAGGTGCATCTTGCTGATACAATCAAAAAGGTTTGGAGGTTAATTCTTTTCTTTTAAAAGAACTTTTTTTTCATTTATATATATTTTTTGAGAGAGAGAGAAAGAAAGAGGAAGGGGGCGAGAGCGAATGCGTGTTCCAGGGCCTCTAGCCACTGTAAATGAACTCCAGACACATGCACCACCTGTGCACCTGGCTTACATGGGTACTGAGGAATTGAACCTGGGTCCTTAGGCTTTGCAGACAAGTACCTTAACCACTAAGCCATCTCTCCAGCCCTGGGGGTTAATTCTTCACTGATACCTCTGAAGAACCTGAGTGTGGTGACATGAAGCACCTTAATATCCAAGAGGACCAGGGTACAACCCAGTGGTACCACTGCACCTTGCTCATGTCGATCAGAAGCCAGCAAACCAGAGGATCAGGGTGAGAAGAAGCGACCAGGAAACAGGCTGACCGGAGGGTGTTGGTGGCTCTGTCTTAGCTAGCTCCAAGGAGGCAAAAGTCACCATAGCCCAGCAGGTGAGTTACCTCCATCTGTCCTTCAGAGCCCACTAAACCAAGAAGGATTAACTAGAGAGGAAACGCATGCCAGAAATTCCTGATAGCTGTCTGGGGATCTTTTATGGCTTTCCTATCCTATCCTATCCTATCCAGCCAAGTGCAGGAAGTTTGTAAACCACAGAGCAGAAAAGCCAGGCTCATGTGAGAGAGGCCATGACAGGGGTGTGTGTACTATGTGCCCTGAACCAAATCTTACCTGCATCTCTCCAGCCTTGAACAAACAGGAGAAACTATGGAACCAAAGTTCAGCTCCTCCAGCATCTGAGGAAAGCCTCCTGAGAAGCCCAGGGAAGGGGCTTAGTGACAAGGAGCCATAGATACCAGGCCCTTCTTCCAGTGAACACACAGGCGGGTTTAGGGGAAGGGGACATCTCAGGCTCTGCAGTCCTATCTGGGAGACAAGCCAGCAGCTTCCCAGCACGTGGCCTGCACAGTCAGAAGGGCCTCCTGGTGGGTTTAATGCTTTGCTGTAACCACCTTGATCTTCGTAATGTTTTATTTTATTTTACTTGAGAGGGGTGGGGGAAAGGGTGAGGGAAGGAGAAAATGGGCACTCCAGGGCCTTCAGTCACTGAAAATAAACTCCAGAAACATGTGCCACCTTGTGCATCTGACGTGGGTCCTGGGGAATCAAACCTGGGTCCTTTGATTTTCCAGGCAAGTGCCTCAGCTGTTAAGCCATCCCTCTAGCCCTTCTTAATCAATTTTTAGGTAAAAGGCCTTACATCTCTTTTTTTAATTAAATTTAATTTTTTTGTTTATTTATTTGAGAGCGACAGAGAGAGAAAGAGGCAGAGAGAGAGAGAGAAGGGGAGCGCCAGGGCCTTCAGCAACTGCAAACAAACTCCAGATGCGTGCGCCTCCTTGTGCATCTGGCTAACGTGGGTCCTGGGGAGTCGAGTCTCGAACCAGGGTCCTTAGGCTTCACAGGCAAGTGCTTAGCCGCTAAGCCATGTCTCCAGCCCAAGGCCTTACATTTCTATTTTGCACTGGACCCTGTAAATTATGCAGCTGGTTCTTCATGTAGGTCATATACGTGTTTGTATAGGACTGAGGGTTAAGAAGATAATAAAATACTGTCTCTCAACGTACAAGATGTGCTGTATTCATTAGTCAGCTAAAATTCAGTTTCCCCTCATGCACCCATAGTCGCCTACACACCCACGTGCATGCAAATGCACACTTCCTTACACAACTGACCACACCAAATGGAAGGTCAATGGTGATATACAGGCTGGATCAGGCCAGGCCTCTGAGATGCTGAAGAAAATTCAGTGGCATTTTAGGGAAATAATTTGGTCCTCGATTTGATTTGATTCTTCTCGGTGTCCATGAACTCTGGAGGATAGCTCAGCCTCCAAATTAGTCTGAGCATTTGGGAATTAAGTTCTTGGACAATCTTGACTACTGCTGTCAGAATATGATTTTGAAAATGAAATAAAGAGGAAAGGAAGACATCACCATTAAAAAAAAAAAAATCATGAAAAGGGCTCAAGTGTGGCTCAGTGATAAAGTACTTGCCTAGCATGCATGAGGCTCTGGGCTCCAGCCTCAGCACCATCAAAAAGAAAAAAGGAAAAAAAGGCGGGGTGCAGTGGCGTAAGCCTTTAATCCCAGCACTCGGGAGGCAGAGGTAGGAGGATTGCCATGAGTTCAAGGCCACCCTGAGACTACATAGTTAATTCCAGGTCAGCCTGGGCTAGAGTGAGACTCTACCTCGGGAAAAAAAAAAAAAAATTCAGCCTAGTTTAGAGTGAGACTCTACCTCAAACAAACCAACCAATAAAATAAAATAATAAAAATAAAAAATAAGATAAATAATAATAATAATTTTTTCTCCGAGGTAGAGGTATCTGACTAATGAATACAGCATGCCTGGCAATAATAATAATTTTTAAAGACGTGGCAGGAATTTCCACATGAGAGGTTGAGAGGCCCGGGATGCGGAGAACCCACCGTGCCCGTGCCTTGGTTGAGACACTTATGGCTGGGCATTGCCCGCCCAGCCAGGACCTCGTCCTCAGGCTCCCAACGCTTCTGCTTTCTCCTGCTGGTTTTCTAGTGAGTTCTCTAGCTTCCTGTCAATACAGTGGGGCTATTTCCAGTGCCCAAAACTAATCTGCTCCGTTTGGCAGTAAGGCTGGTGTTTGTTCTGAGCACCCTTTGCTAAGAAATCCACTGTCAAAGCAGAGAAAGAGCTCACTGAGCCCTGCAATGAAAACCAGGGACCCCACTGAGGAGGGCCCATGTGGAATGGGGGCAGGAGAGGGATATGAGAGTATAATTTAAAAAAAAAAAATTTTTAAAGATGTGAGCCATCATGCCAGGCCACATCTCTTATCTTTGGAAACAAACAAACAAAAAATTGAGGAAGAAGGCAGAGACCAAAACAGAGCACACAAAAAGGCCATGTGTTCCTGCTGCCCTGCCTCGAGCTCTAGCTATGTCTCGGGAGCTCATGAGTAACTGGTTTGCAACTTGCTGTCTCCCTTGGCTGGTTTCCAGCACCCAGGAATGCCTGGGTGCTGTTTCTGGTTTGACCTTGTCCACCCGCAGTCTCAGTTCCATAGTCACGTTGTGGGGAAGAGAACTTGCTTAGCTTCCAGCTACCATGGCTCTAAGATGAACTTCTGAAGGACTGTGAAATTTTAAATGCAATGGGGCTGAATTTTCTCATTTAAAAAAAGATTATTTAACTGAGAGAAAGAGAGAGAGGAAGAGGCAGGTAGAGAGAACGAGCATGCCAGGGTCTTTAGCTGCTGCAAATGAACTCCAGACGCGTGCGCCACCTTGTGCATCTGGCTTACGTGGGTCTTGGGGAATTAAACCTGGGTCCTTTGGCTTTTCAGGCAAGTGCCTGAACTGCTAAGTGAAGGGTTAATAGCCTTCCCTGAAAACTAAAGGGAATGAAAGAGTTAATAACTATCCCCAAAGCCAGTGGGTAATAAAGAAGGCAAAGAGGCATTTGGCCCCATTAAGTTTGGCATCCTTACCTGATTGAAGTACCAGAGACCATCTAGGTATCCTCCCTTAGACACTCCTGGCTGAAGAATCCTATTCTGAACTGGGACACAAACAGCTACAATTTCCTTATCAACAGCACCTGGTCCAGTCTGTTTTTCTTAGGATCCTCCTTATAAACCTGCACCCCAGCCTGGCCCAGTGCCTCAGCCTCCATCCCGCGAAAGCGGAGGCCCCTCGCTGCTCTCTCTAAATAAACAGTCTGCAGAGCTCAGGTCCAGCGTTCTCTTTTGCCTTTCTCTTACACTTTGCTTACACAAAGCCATCTCGCCAGCCCTATTTTCCTAGTTTTCTCAGCTCCCAACACCTCTGCAGCCCTCCACGTGTCTCATGTCATTGACGTGTAATTAGCTGATGGCCCGGAAAATTTCATGGTCCTTGGGGTGGTGCCTCTCCATTGTCCTAGAAGTATAGTGGGATTTTTGAGTACAGATACTCCTTCCAGAAACATCTCCCATTCTCAAAGTCCCATGTGATTCTGTCAGGAGAGAACTAAAGACAAGGTCCTGGTCTTCAAGGACTCTGAAATCCTGGGGGAAGTGAGAGGCAGGGTCACAAAGGACAAGAAATGTGTTCTCAAGTGGGTGACGTACAGACACGTTAGGCAGTTTGGAAGACTACTTTTCAGCTACTAATACTTACTTAGGAACTTTTCCCTCCAGAGCTGAAATTGCTTCAGTTAGAAAAAATAAATTGGTGTACCCTAAAAATGAGAACTGGGGGTGTTGGGTAATATGGAGTGCCATGTCTTCTTACTGTTAGTCAAAGAATAGTGAAAAGAATATTCAGAACAAAGAACCTAGTCCTAGCTCTGTTAAGTACCTAGCAAACCCTCCGCCTTTTTTTTTTTTCTTTAAGAGATACAGTCTCACTCTAGCCCAGGCTGACCTGGAATTCACTACATAGTCTCTGGGTGGCCTCGAACTCACAGTGATCCTCCTACTTCTGCCTCTGAAGTGCTGGGATTAAAGGCCTGGTCCTCCTCTAACATTTTGAGGAATCACTTCCCCATGTGTAAAATAGAGGAGGAAGCAGGAAAAGAAGACGTACATTTTCTTAGGGAAAGGAAGGTAGCTTTTTCCCTATGTGCAGTGTCTAGAACATATGATTGCCTTTGATGTGGCCACATAAGAGGCAGGGACACCCAAGGTGCCCCAAAGCAGCCATTCCTCAGAATGGTTTAAGCACGGTTTTATGTTTTACGACTTATTTTAGTATGATGTTTTGAAACCCTGAAGAAAGTAATGACGCTTGATCTGCGGAAACAAAAGTACCCAGTCTTGTACCGACAAAACACTGCCTATAATTGCAGGGGATTCTCACGCCCTACAAAGCCCAGGCTGAGGACAGCAAACGGTGGACAAGGACCACGAGGAGCCTCAGACTCCACGATTTAGCTCTGGTTAAGGGCTTCTCTCCTCTTCTCAAGACAAAGGGAGAGCACGAAGGTTTAAATTTTAAACTCTATTATGGAAAGTGTATACTGTTCATCTTTGAGAAAGGCAGAGTAGAAAACAGGCAGACTTCTCTCTTAGCAGAAGCCCAGGCCCAAAGAAGGAATGGCAAATTAAAGGCATTAATATTTATCATAGCCAAAGAGGGAAAAGCGGCAGGAAATGATTAGCAAGGCCACAGCAGCAATTACGACTCAAGACAGGAAGCTGAGGCAAACTGGAGGCTATTCCACAGCAAGCCTCAAGGGGACTTTAATCCCTCATTAAAAGACTCCTCGGGGACCATCCCAGGCATTATCTGCCCTCTCCCTTTTGGAACGTGGAGGAGGTTTCAGCTAGGACAAGTGAGCATTTACATGTGAACTCTTGGAATATGTGTGTTTGGTATTCGTTTTGAAATTCGACTAAACCAGCACACAGAGAAGCAACCACAAACTGGGGTATGAATGGGGAATTCGACAGTCACAGAGGGCTGAACCCAGCACGGCCTCTCGCGTTAGATCAATCCCAGTCATCTCAAACAAGACTGTCAAGCAAGGCTGCTCCCCAGACGGCTGCTGTATGGATGAACTCTCCCAGTCACTTAGTGGGAAGTGGCCTTTACCCTGTGGAAGGGGACACTGGGGAAGAAAGACAAAATGCAGTGTGCCTGTGTGTCCCCATTCGGGTCTGTGTTTTGTACTGGTGTCAGGGCTGCTGAAGCCAGCAGCCCGGATCCCAAGCTTGGAGGGCCATGTCACAGTAGACCCCGCCTTGCGAGGAGTGTGTCACCGAGGCAGAAGTTTGATGTGTTCCCCGTGCTGGCCTTGAACTTTTGATCTCTTGTGTCCTACCTCTGTCCCCCAAGTGCTGGGATTAAAGGAGTGTGCCACCATGCCCAGAAAAAGTTATATTTTTATAAATCTGGTGTTGGACAGATGGTTTAGTGGCTAAGGTGCTTGCCTGTGAAGCCTGAGGACCCAGGTTCAATAGCCCTATACCCATAGAAGACAGATGCACAAGGTGGTTCATGCATCTAGAGTTTGTTTGCAGTGGCTGGAGGCCCTGAAGCACCCATTCTCTCTCTCTCTGTTTGCCTCTTTCTCAAATAAATAAATGAATTATTTAAAAAAAAATTAAAAATCTGTTTTTTTTCTAAGAGTTATAGTGTTTTCCTTTTTGACAAAAGAAGTTATTGATCCACCCAGGATTGATTTTTTTGTATGAGTTATGTGAAGCTAGGACCTGTTAGCTCAGGATGGTATTTTATCTTTTACCTCTCTATTTCCTTTTTCTTTTCTTTTCTTTTTTTTTTTTTTTTTTTTTTGGCACTCGAATGTGTGCGCATGTGTCTATTTATACACATCAGGTTTTCTGATCCAGGACCCTTTATCCTGTTGTAGTAGTGCATTTAGTCACTCTCATATATCATATATCACTCTCATATATCATGTTCACCACCAACACTGACTACAGCTCTCTGGAAAGTCTTCTCGGGACCAGATCCCTTCATTCCTCTGTTCAAAACATAGATCTGGATTATTCTTGAAACTTTTCCTCCTCTTTTCACCTTGAGATTCATCTTGTTCAATTTCAAAATAAATACCTGTTAAAACTTTAGAACAGGAGTTGGCAGAGAGCTCGTTTAGCATGCAGGAGACCCTGGGTTCATTCCCCAGCACTCAGATGGCTGGTAACAGATACCTGACATCCCAGCATTTGGGAGGTGGAAGCGGGAAGATCAGCCGGGTATGGTGGCACAGCCTTTTAATCCCAGCAGGCAGAGGTTGGAAGATGGCTGTGAGTTTGAGGCCAACCTGAGACTACATAGTAAATTCCAGGTCAGCCTGAGTTAGTTTAGTTCTGTCTAAAAATAAATAAATATCTGTCTAAAAAGGATTGCTCTTTTTTTTTTTCTTATTTTGTGATATTTATCAGAGAGAGAAAGAGCAGAGAGAGAGCGAATGGGCATGCCAAGGCGTCTAGTCACTGTAAATTAACTCTAGACACATGCACTACCCTTACATCTGCCTCCACGTGGGCACTGGGGAATTGGACCTGGGTCTTTTAGCTTTGCAAGCAAGTGCCTTAACCTCTAAGCCATCTGTCCGTCCCTCCGTGTGTGTGTGTGTGTGTGTGTGTGTGTGTGTGTAAACACTTTCCTTGTGCTGGAGGTATATCCCATGGGATCTTGTGTACAAGGCAAGTGCTCTGTCCCTAGCAACCACTTCTAAGCCCACGTGATTTTTTTAAAATATTATTTTCTAAGTTGATTTGCAAGGAGAGAGAGAATGGACAAACCAGAGCCCCTTGCCACTGCGTATCTGCCACTTTGTGCACCTGGCTTTGTGTGGATACTGGGCGGCTGAACTTGGACCAGCAGGCTTCAGAAGCAAGTGCCTTTAACTGCTGAATCATCCCTCCAAGCCCCCACATAGTTTTAAAATATTTTATTTATTTATTTGAGAGAGAGAGGCAGAGAGCTATGGGATGTGTGCACTAGGTCCTCCAGCCACTGCAAACAAACTTCTGATGCATGAGCCACCTTATGTACCTGCCTTATATGAATACTGGGAAATTGAACCTGAGTGCTTTGACTTTGCAAACATCTTAACTGCTAAGCCATCTCTCCAGGCCCCCACCACATATTTTTTTTTTAATTAATTAGTTTTGTATTCAGCAAATATAGTCAGTTTGGTACTATTATTAGGCTCATCCGTCACCTACCCCCTCCCCCTGTCCCCTCCTTGTTGAGGTACATGGGTCGTGCATTGTAGAGTTAGCCCTCAATTATGGGTAGGAGGAAATGTCTCTGTGAATCATGACCCAACGTGTGGCTCTGATATTCTTCCCGCCCCTTCTTCCACAAAATTTCCCTGAGCCATGTTGGGCTCATTTTTGATCTGCTTCAGTGATGAGGTGTTGGGGGCCTCTGGGGCTCTGGCTCTCTGATTTGGTAGGAGTTAATTTTTCTCTGTGTTGATCTCTTTCCCCCTTGGGCTGGTATCCGGTTCACCAGGAAAACAGCACCCTTGTTTATTTTGCCAATTTTTCTTAGTTTCAGCAGGGATCCTTTCGAGGTATGATGGGGTGGCCCTCTCCCTAGGACCTACATCTATCTGAAAAAGAGAAGCAGATTCTCCAACGGAGAGTAAGTTAGCACCAGGTCAAATGAGATAACCCTTACTTTTTTTTTTTTAATAGAGAATTTAATAGGTGTAGGCCCTCTTGTAGCCCATGATTAATGGTAGCTTGATATTGGAGAGTGGGCTTATGTTTGAATATGGTTCTGACTTGTTTCCCAGCTCCAGCTATGGGTCCCTTGCCACTGAGGGGATCAGTTAGCCAAATCAAGAGCAGTTGGTTCCCCACCATGGCTGTGTGCCACTATTGCACTTGTGTGGGCATCACAACAGGTTATTTGCTGCTAAGTAGGTTGGACCATGAGTTGCTTGGACAGATTTTGGTCATTTTCCCCCAGTCACCCATGTAGCACCTTCTGGCACTAGACACTCTGACTGCCTGGGGACTGGCTCTCTTCCAACTTCCAGCCATGCCATTCCATTTTACGTGTTAACCATATAAGGTGTCTTCAGCAGTAGGGTCTTACCACTAACCTTTGGTGGGTCATCAAGTACTCTGACAGAAATCTGTCTTTCTGTTAGGAAACCTTGTAGGTCTCTCTGATCAAAAGCTCATTGTGGATGATAACCACATGCTGGTACTGGGAGTTACAGGTCAGTTCCCACTAAGAAAAAGAGGGAAAAGATAACTAACATACAAGAGCTAGAGAGAAGAAAGAGAGAGAGAGAAAGAGAGTGAGAGAGGGAGGGAGGAAGGGAGAGAGAGAGGCGGGGGGGGGAAGCTGTAGAAGATTAAGGTTAGTCTTCATCATATCCTCTCTAGCGTCTTGTGGTTCAGGTGTTCCCTCTAAGGGAATTTTTGATAACTACCTCATATTCCTTAGAATAATTGTACCATAATTTATTCACGTATTCTTCATTTTGGTGGACATTCGCGTTATTCAAACTGTTTTTTTTTGGGGGGGTGGAAAAAAACTTTAAAAGAAATTATATTAACCCTATAGACTAGCTGAATAAGAACTGACCACTTTATTTTGAGTCTTGCTTTTTTATTTATTTATTTATTTTAAGAGAGAGAGAGAATGGACACGTCAGGGCCTCCAGCTGCTGCAAACGAATTCCAGACACATGTGCCACCCCCTTTGTGCATCTGACTTATGTGGGTACTGGGGAATCAAACCTGGGTCTTTAGGCTTTGCAGGCAATTGCCTTAACTGCTAAGCCATCTCTTCAGCCCAAGTCTTGCTTTTTATAATCGTGTCATTTCTATTTACTCAGGGTTTCTTTAATAGCTTTGTAAAGGAATTTTACCATTTTATCCAAAAAGGTGCCATCCTTGCGCAGAGGCAATGCTAATCTTCTCTGTATTGTTCCAATTTTAGTATATGTGCTGCTGAATTGAGCACTTTCTATTTTTATGAAAGAGAATGTGTGAGAGAAGAGAGAGAGAATCAGCATGACAAAGCCTCCAGCCACTGCAATCAAACTCCAGATGCTGTACCAGCTCGTGTGCAGGTGCGACCTTGCCCTTGCATCACCTTTGTGCATCTGACTTACGTGGGATCTGGAGAATTGAGCATGGGTCCTTAGCCTTTGCAGGCAAGTGCCTTGACTGCTAAGCCAATTCTCCAGTCTTATCTTTTTAAAATCTGAGCCTCCTGTCAAGAAATGCAATTGATATTGCACATTGACTCCACATCCAAAAAAGTCACTATCTAATATATTCAGATTCCCTCCAGAGTTTATTTTCTTTGTAGACAAAGATATCACTCATGAGATGTTAATATTTTCTATGAGAATATTTGGCACATGAGTTCAGATAGTTTAGTTGGCGTCTGCAATGTTTTGTCACTTGAAGAGTTTCTTCTCCTGAGAAGGGGGCATTACCACATACAGGGCAGACTATGCATCAGTGGCTGCTCTCTGTTGCTCAGACTCAAGCAATAAGCTGCACTGGGGATACAGCTTACTTGGTAGAGCGCTAGCCTAGCACGCATTACAAAGACCTGGGTTTCATCACTAGCACTGCATAAAACCACGCATGGTGGAACACACCTCCTACCACTTGTGAGATAGAGGAAGATCAGGAGTTCAAGGCCATCCATAGCAACTTTGGGATAGATGAGACCCTGTCTCACAAAAACAACTCAAACAGGGCTGGAGAGATGGCTCAGAGGTTAAAGGCACTTTCTTGCAGAGCCTAACAGCCTGGGTTCAATTCCTCAGTACGCACATAAAGCCAGATGTGCAAAGTGGCTTGTGCATCTAGAAGTTCTTTGCAGTGGTCGGAAGCCCTGGTTCTCTCTGTCTCTCTAATAAATAAAACATATTTACCAAAAAAAAAAAAAAAAAAAAACCTCACAGGCTAGAGAGATGGCTGAGTGGTTAAGGTGCTTGCCTCCAAAGTCAAAGACCTCGGTTCAATTCCCCAGGACCCGTGTAAGCCAGATACACAAGGTGGCACATGCATCTAGAGTTCACTTGCAGTGGCTGGAGGTCCTGGTGTGCCCATTATCTCTCTCTCTACCCCCTCCCCCAGCCTCTTTCCCTCTCTCAAATAAATAAATAAAAAATTTTTAAAAAGTTTACAGAAACATGAAATAGAACATACTACTTATAAACTATTTTTCCATTCCCCACTATGTAAAAGTATTTCACTAGTGAAAATAAAAAAAAGGGAAGACCAAATGTGTGAGCAATGCAGGAACAAAGCAAGGCAGAGCCTTCTGAGATCAGTGCCAGTGACGGTGTGGGGCAGTCAGTGAATTTCCCAATCCATTTTCAGGAGGGGTGAACAGAGGAATCCAGTGGGTAGAGATATCACAAAGGTACTATTTATGTTCCTTCTCCCTGCTCAACCTTCCTTGGAACCAGCCCATTGTAAGGCTGACTCTGTAATGATGGAAAGGTGATGGTGAACAGATCCAGGCTATTTGGGCACCCTTCCATGTCAAGAGAAAGAACACGTGTCTTTATCCCACAGTCCTCAGCTAGCAGACTGGGGACATGGCTCTCTCAGTTGGTAGAGTGTCATGCCTGAGTGCCATGGCTTGATTCTCAGCACCACATAAACCCATGTGATGCTGCATGCCTGTAATCCTAGCATTCAGGAGGCGGAGACAGGAAGAATCATCAGTTCAAAGTCATTTTCAGCTACCTAAAGAGTTCAATTTCAGTCCGGGCTCCATAAGGTCCTGTCTGAAAATAAGAAAAAAGACAAGCAGAGTTATGAGCTGGAGATTTTGAAAGCATCCTGATGGGACCTACTTGGGTCTATTGCTCACCTGTAGATCAACTGCATGTGTAAGGGAATGAATGCAATGTGCTAACTGGCACTGCTGAGCTCAAGCTACCATCGGAGGCTGGGCAGGAACACATGCCTCAGGATCCTCAAGCATGCATCGAGATGGATGGAAAGGCAGTCGTGCGTGCTGGAGAGGCATTCGCGAACGTCCGCCGTCTGGCTCAGGCTGCATAACAGATACCATAGGCTGTACAAACAATAGACATATCTGGAAGTTTCAGACACTGGAAGTCCAAGATCAAGGGGCTAACACAGCCCATATCTACTGGGCTTTCTCCTCAGTTTACGTACATTCATTTTATTACCTGCGTCCTCACATGGCTGACAGCAGGGAGGAGAACAGGCTTTCACGTCTGTTTATCTATTTTTTATTTTTAAGTGTTATTTGTGTGTGTGTGTGTGTGTGTGTGTTTGTTTAGGTACATGCATGCCAGGGTGTGTGGGTGGAAGTGAAAGGGCAGCTTTGGGTATTTCTCCTCTCCTCTCCTCTCCTATCTTCTTTTCAGACAGTGTCACCCTTGTTTGGCCACTGACGCTCCAGTCTGTCCCCTCTAGAGCTCCCAGATTCTCCCAGCTCTGCCTCTCCTTGCTGCGGGTGCACTGGGATTGCAGACAAGTGCAGTATTTGTGTCCAACTTTATATGGGTGCCGAAGAGGACTGAATTCAGGTCGGCAGGCTTGCAAGCAAGTGCCTCTAACAGCTGAGCCATCTCCGGTCTTCCCAGTCCCTCGTCTCTCTTCCTACAGGGGCACTATCTCATTGGATGTTCTACCCAGTGACCTAAAGACATCCCAAAGGCCCCTCTTAAAACCATTATGTTAGGAGTTGGAATTTAAACACATGAACTTAGGAGGGGCACAAACATTCAGTCCGTAACATCCGCTGCACCCTTACTTCCCAGAGACTCCTGTCACTCAGAGGGTGTTTGATGTAGTTGTAGACATTTTCTAACAAGCCCAATGTCTGATATCCAGACACTTTACGTGGGAGAAAACTTGAAGCAGATCGGATGACAAAGATAGGTAATTATACAAAGTAGTCACCTGATCCCAAATCACATGATCATTTAGCCACAGGTAACATCACTGAGCCACACCACAGTATGGCAGTGATATTACTCTGAGGGCTAAAACATCTCAGCTCTGTCCAGTTCTGAAGAAGAAAACAGATGTTTAACTGGCTTTGATGACAATTTCACCAAAACATTAACTATTACAGCATGAGTTATCAACAACATGACCGAAAAGATAAGTTTCAGTTCCTTCTAATGAGGCCAACTAAATTAGCTGCTGCTAGCTATAATTATCAAAATTATAGTGAAACGGGAAGGCATTCTTTACAGGGTTTCAGGAATTTCTACCGATTATAGACCTGTTATTAAAATAAAATTACAGCAAGTTAATAAGCCAAATGAGTATTTTTCATAAAAGTCCAGTAAGCAGTCCCTTCCAGCCTCAAAAGTTAAAGGGGGTGGGGATGGAAACCACAGGTCATTGTTTCCCCTTAAATTAGAGCTAGCCAGCTACCCAATGCTTACTGAGAACATGAGCCTTTTTTTCAAGCTCAAATCTTCCTGCTAGGCAAGAGTGGGTAGCACACACCACCACCCCACCCCCCAGGTTTGCACACAGAAAATCCAAGATGCAGCCTCACGAAAACTCTCTTATCAGAGCATGAAATCCTCTCAACAGTGGAACACTCACCACTGACCCACCTTTAAGTTAGGTGTGCTGCTGTTGCTGATGTAGGTTAAGGGTCCCCAGACCAAGAAGACAAAAGCCAACATCTAAGCCTACACCAGACACAGGCCTCCTTCTGGCATAGGCATCACATAGTGTTTTTGGTCTTTTATTTTATTTAGTTATTTATGACAAAGAGATAGATAGAGAGAATGGGCGCGCCAGGGCCTTCAGCCACTGCAAACGAACTCCAGACGCATGTACCACCTTGTGCATCTGGCTTACGTGGGTCCTGGAGAATCAAACCTAGGTCCTCTGGCTTTGCAGGCAAGTGTCTTAACCACTAAGCAATCCCTCCAGCCCCTTTTATTTTACTTTTAATATATTTTTTTAAATTTACTTGAGAGCGACAGACACACAGAGAAAAACAGATAGAGGGAGAGAGAGAGAATGGGCGCGCCAGGGCTTCCAGCCTCTGCAAACGAACTCCAGACGCGTGCGCCCCCTTGTGCATCTGGCTAACGTGGGACCTGGGGAACCAAGCCTCGAACTGGGGTCCTTAGGCTTCACAGGCAAGCGCTTAACCGCTAAGCCATCTCTCCAGCCCTACTTTTAATATTTTTATTGAGAGAGAGAGAGAGAGACAGTGAGAGAGGCAAACAAAAAAGCATGGGTGCTCTAGGGGCTCTAGCCACTGCAAATGAAGGAACTCCAGACGCATGTGCCCCCTTGTGCATCTGGCTTGTGTGGGGTACTAGGGCGTGGAACCTGCAGGCAAGCACCTTAACAACTAAGCCATCTCTCCAGCCGTTTTTGGCCTATCAAATCTGCTCTGTCTTCAATTGGGGCAATACTTACTGAGAACGTGAACCTTTTTCTCTGAACACTAAAAGGAGCATGCAGCCCACAACGGACATAGTCTAGAGGTTACCTAGGAGGACCTGTACCCTAAATTCCTTCTCTGCCACCATCACGGGGATCCATCAGTAGAGAGGAGCAAAGCGTCTGTCTGTCTTCAGGCTGGGATTACAGCCAGCGGTAGAGCACTTGCCTAGCTTGAACCAGGCCCTGGGTCCAACCACCAGCACCGCACGAGAGACGGAGTTGGGGAAGGACAGAAGGAGGGGCAGATGGAGAAGAAGAGAAAGATGAAGAAAGAACTTCCATCTTCTGCAGTCCTCTAATAAGTTGCTATATTAACCTCTTTTTGCTGTGGCCAAATCTGCCAGGAAGCAGCTTTAGGAAGAAAAGGGTTTATTTTGGCTTATGGTTCCAGGCCACAGGTCCCACACAGCAGGGAAGGCAAGGCAGTAGGAGATGGAGGTCTGCTGATCATACTGCACTGGCAGCCAAAAAAAAAAAAAAAAAAATGGGGGGAGGGAGGTGAATAGGAAGTGGGACTTGGGCCGGAAAACTTCAAGGCCCATTCTCAGTGACCCACTTCCTCCGGCGCAACTCCATCTCCTAAAGTTTCCACACCCTTTCCAAACAGCGCCACCAGTCACCCACCCAGTGTTTAGACCCACGAGCCTCTGGGAAACATTGCACATGCACATCTTAACAGTTGCCTCTACTTTTGAGACATAGAATCTGATTCTGGGCAACCAAGAGCTTAGCTGGGGAGAAGCAAGTTAGGTATCTATGAAAGGATGGAGCCAGTAGGTGGATGAGGGGAAGTGAAGTGAAGAAAGGCCTGAGACCAGCTTAGCACCTTTGCTACAGTCCTGTCTTCCTCACAACCATCCTCAGTTCTCTGCCCTTCTAAGTCCTTTCCCCTCATCGAGAGCAGTCTGCCTCCAGGCTTGCCATGTCACGGCACCTCTGCAGTGTCTGCTCTTTGCCTCTGGCCCAGGACACCTGTATACGTGTCTCAACAGCCTTGCATCGGTCTGCCTAGTATGCCAGAACAATATGCCACAAACTGACTACTTAGAACAACACATTACCTTCCAGTTATGGAGACTCGAAGTCCAAGATCCAGGTTGGCTTCTGAAGCCTCTCTCCACACCTGTTCTGCCGTCACATGGTTGTCCGTCTGCACATCTGCGTCCCAAGCTCTTCTTACAAGGATGCCAGTTTTATTGGACTAGAATCTACTCTAATAACTCAATTTAGCTTGCTTTTTTTGGTTTTTCAAGGTAGGGGTCTCACTCTAGCTCAGGCTGACCTGGAATTCACTGTGTAGTCTCAGGGTGGCCTCGAACTCACAGCGATCCTCCTACCTCTGCCTCCCGAGTGCTGGGATTAAAGGCGTGCGCCACCACGCCCGGCTTAGCTTACTTACTTTTTGAAAGATCCTCGCTCCACACACAGTCTCTCTCTCTGGAGTACTAGGCCTTGAACTGCACCACTTGAAATGGGGGGAAACAGTTCAACCTGTTACAGTAGCTGACTTCTAAGGCGGTTGACTCCCCTACTGAAATCCTGTCCCTCGCTCTGCTTCCCCTTTATCTTGTTCAGAGATGGCACTCCTGGAGGTAGAATTTTCTAGTGGAAGTCCTTCCGGAAGCCTTTAGGTAGATGTAAATTTCAAGGCTGACCTCTCAGATTAGGGCAAAGTTTCTTTGCTTTATCAGGGGGCGTGGCATCCACATCCCCATGTCCCACATGGATTGGGGCCCCACTGGCTTCGGAGTTGACATTAATCACAAACTTCCCACCGTGATACCTGGAGGAGACTTGGCCGACGAATACTGAGTGGGTTGTGGGCATGAGCATCATGAATGGCACCACGGCTTCTGCTGAGGCCTGGGCTTGCCTCGGCCACAAGTTTGATCTGACGTGTGACAAGCACTCATTGGTACATGGGTGAGGTGTTGGAGGACGAAATTTTTCTGAGGACCTTGAGGACATGGCTGCCTTAGAGAAGGACTATGAGAAGGTGGGTATGGATCCTGTTGAGGGAAAGAAGAAGGAAGAAGAGGAGGAACACAAATTATTCATCTCTTTCCACCCTGGATGCATCATGCCTCCAGAACATCAGCTGTAACCTTAGCTGACAGGCATCAAAGTTTTCTGATCAGATTGTCTTCAGTCAATGACAATCATGCCTGTCTTTTCCATGTGTACCTGTAAGATTTTTACATAACATCTACTAAAGGCTTTAAGGAAAGAAAGAGAGAGAAGGAGGAAGAGGATGGGCTGAACAGATAGCCCAGCAGTTAAGGCACTTGCTTGCAAAGTTTGATGCCCCAGGTTCAATTCCCCAGTACCCACATAAAGCCTGATGCACAAAGTGGCACATGCATCTGGAGTTTGCAGTGGCTAGAGGCGCTGGTGTGCCCATTGTCTCTCTCTCACTCGTTTATAAATAAATAAGTAAAATATTTTAAAAAGAAGAAGGAGGAAGAGGAAGAGGAGGGGAAGGAGAAGAAAAAGAAAGGAGAGGAGAGAAAAAGGAAAAGAGCAGGCAGATAGGTCTGGGTTTCTAACTGGGAACTTTGAATTACCCACCTTTGGCCTGCTGGTTTTTATGAGAAGCTAGAGATCCTGGCAAAGACCAGCCTTCCATCAACAGCTGCCAACCAGTGCCACTGGCTATAAATGAAAGCATTCCATAATTAAAGAAGGGATGGGCCGCCACCGTCGAAATCAAAACTAAAGTCTTCCAAGCACTCAGGAGGTAGAGGCAGGAAGATCAGGAATCCAAAGCCATGCTTATCTACATGGTGCTTTTGTGGCCAGCCTAGGTTACATGAGACCTTGTCACAGAAAAATATCCCCGAAAATAACTGACTGCCACTTCCACAACGCATAAACTACAACCCATGGGGAATACCTGCACCCCACTGAGGAGCATGGGGCAGGGATGAGGGAAAAGAGGGTACCAGCACATGATGTATCCATATGAAACATGTTGTTAATAATAACAAAACACACATTAAAAATAATAACAATGAGCCGGGCGTGGGGGCGCACGCCTTTAATCCCAGCACTCGGGAGGCAGAGGTAGGAAGATCGCTGTGAGTTCGAGGCCACCCTGAGACTACATAGTGAATCCCAGGTCAGCCTGAGCTAGAATAAGACCCTACTTCAAAAAACCAAAACATAAATAAATAAATAAATAAAAATAAAAACAATGGTGAAATAACATATTGTAAATACATTCCACTATCAACCAAGAATATCAACCAACCTGTATAGATGAACCCTTTTTAAAATAATGCCATTCAAATCATAAGAGGCTATTTTGTTCTGAAATAAAATCAATTAAAGCTAAAAATAAGAAAAGGATTTTTTAAAAGAAACAGCACAAATATGTCCCGCTTTCTCCTGGCCGAATCCTGGGGAGCACAGAAAGCCGCAGCTAGCAGCTGGTCCCCGGCTAAGGCATCCCTCGGGCTCCCCGGGCCATTTCATCACCTGGGCTGCATGCCTGCCCAGAAGAATGGCCCCTAGTCAGGGCTGGCGCTGCCTATTCATCACTCTCTTCTCCCACATAGTGCCTGTATTCATGAAGTTGCGTCACGCGGAGGCCCCACTCTGAGGAGCAAAACCAGGTCTTTCAGTCCTTCCTTTCCCACCTATCTGACTTTAGTCACTGGTGTTGGAGGGAAGGCTCTCGTCCCCACCCCTCCCACCCCCCCACCCCACCCCCCCGCCGCCAGTCCTCACCCACCCCCCTGGGCACTGGGCTCTTCTCGGAGTCCAGAAAGTACAAGGTCAATTATATGCATCAGTACTTTCTTGCAATGGCCATGATGCTACCCTGTGCCCGCAGGGCAGGACTGGACACCGGTCTGTACCCCCTCCGCGAGGCAGCCCCTCCTCAGTTTCCAGGCAGCTGTGGGATGTGGCTGCTTATCTTTGATTAACCCAACAAGGAAATATTCCGATGCCTTCTATTCTCCACGAAAGCACGGCGTGTGTCCTAAGATCTCCTTTTCTGGAAATCCTTAAAAGATGAGAGAGGTTAATCTATCTGAGCTGGAGGATAAGGTATCCCTGAGATGTCTCCTTGGGGGCTAAAGAGATTCCGCAGGGGGTAAAAGTACGTGCTGCACAGGTGCAAGCATGAATACCCGAGTTTGGATCCCCCGAATCTGTGGACGGCCAGACACAGTAGCATGACCTGGGCATGCCTACGGTGAGATGGGAGATGGAGAGAGGAAAGCCCCAGAAAGCCTGGCATGAACAGAGGCCAACGGTGGTGCACGGAAGGACAGGACTGACGCCCACAGTGGTCCTCTGACATCCACCTCCACACCACCGGGCGGGGGGGTGGGGGGCAGCAGTGCCTCGCCTCTGACCGGCCAGGACGGCACTCATTGATCACTGTCGCCCTGGAGGCATTGACGTTTTGTTTTCTATACTCACCTAAAATGACGCTCGAGCTGTCTCAGGAATAAGGGCTTCTAGCATTTGAATGCATGCCTCAAATGTCCAAGCGCTGTAAATTTAATCCTCGAAATATATATTATTAAATAGACATAGATATACTTGGCTTTTCACGAGGTAGGGTCTCACTCTAGCCCAGGCTGACATGGAAATTTACTGTGTAGTCTCAGGGTGGCCTTGAACTCACAGTGATCCTCCTACCTCTGCCTCCTGAGTGCTGGGATTAAAGGCATGCATCACCACACCCGGCTTCAAATTAATATATTTTTAAAAATTGGATGTAGGGCTTTGGGGAGACACTTAGGATTATATCAGGTCATGAGGGTGGGAACCCATGATGGAATTAGCACTTTTTTTTTGTTTGTTTGTTTTGTTTTTCAAGGTAAGATCTCACTCTAGTTCAGGCTGACCTGGAATTCTCTATGTGTTGGGCTCTGAAAGGCCCAGGCGTGAGGCCTAGCGGAGCTTCCTGAGTCTAGCTAAAGTCTGGCGACCTGTCTCTGGCCAGCTAGGACTCAGCAAGACACCTAATGGCTTCTGGCCTGCCACCTCCGCGTGGCAATTGTAATAACCATTTCAATAATCACAGTTTACTATTGGCTCTTACCTCTCCCCACCTCCCCATCCTAAAATCCCTGCCTTCGTCCCCAACATGATATAGGCAACTGCTCAGAGTAATAAAGTGAGTTTTTTCTGTGAGTTCCTAAAAGACTCCCAACTCAGTGTGGTTTTTCTCCGGTGGCCAGGAGAGGTTTCTGAGTCGTCCAATGCTCATCTTCCTCCTCAACCCCCAGGGAGGAACCAGCAGGCCTGGTCCTTCCCTCAGCATTACCTGTCTGCCCGGGAAGGAGCGCAGCAACTATGTAGTCTAAGGGTGGCCTTGAACTCATGGCAATCCTCCTACCTCTGCCTCCCAAGTGCTGGGATTAAAGGTGTGCGCCACCACGCCCGTTTAGCACATTTTTTACAGAGATCAAACACGACCTGAGCTGTCATGCCTCCTATTTCTCATCTGTGACAACTCTGCCGTGTTGTGACAGAGCCCGAGGCCCTCACCAGACACGGAGCAGAAGCCAGTGTCATGCTCTTGAAGTTCCCAGACGGTGAGCTGAATAAATTTCATTTCTTTATGTGTCTCCCAGCTTGAGGTGATCCATTACAACAAGAGAAAACAGCCTGGGACACTGGCCTTGTGCTCTGTCTGCAGTAGCCATTTGCTATGTTATCTTCTCCAAGACGCAAACGCTCTGGCCCATTGGGGTGTTCCCTGAAATTCCAGTGACCTTCTTAAGGAGTAGTATTGTTATATAGCAATGATTCAATTTCAATTTTCTTTCTTTCTCTCTCTCTTTCTTTCTTTCTTTCTTTCTTTCTTTCTTTCTTTCTTTCTTTCTTTCTTTCTTTGTTTTGTTTTTCAAGGTAGAGTCTGGCTCTAGCCCAAGCTGACCTGAAATTCACTCAGTAATCAGGCTGACCTTGAACTCACAGAGATCCTTTTATCTCTGTCCTCCCAAGTACTGGGATTAAAGGTGTGTACTGCCCGCCTCAATTTATATTGCCCATGGTTTCTCCCAGCCATGATTCTTGCTGAAAAATTGTCTTCCCTTAATTACTGTGCTGGTTTGAATCAGATGTTCCCCATAAACCCATGTGTTTTGAATGCTTGGTTCCCAGCTGTTGGCAATCGGGCAGACGGAGCCTGCTGGAGGGAATGTGTTGTTAGGGGTGGGATTATGGGTGTTATAGCCAGCTTCCCCGTACTAAGAATCTGACTTCCTCTCCTGCTGCTATTGTCCTCCTGATGTTGGCCAGGAGGTGATGTCCAGCCTCTGCTCATGCCATACTTTCCCCTGCCATCATGTAGCTTACCCTCAAGACTGTGAGTCAGAATAAATACTTTCCTCCCATTAGCTTCTTCTGGTCTTGTGCTTTGTTCCAGCAATGAGAAAGTAACTGCAACAGTAAAGTTGTTACCAAGAATGGGGTCTTTGCTGTTGGAAACCTGGCTGTGTGGCTTTTGGTCTTTAGGAACCAATTTGCAGGAAAATGTGGAAGGATTTGAAACCTTGGTCTAGAGACACCTTGCAGTACTATAAGCAGAGTTTTCTTTAAATATTTTTTCATTCATTTGAGAGAGAGAGAGAGAGAAAGGGAGACACAGAGAGAGATAATGGGTGTACCAGGGCCTCCAGCCACTGCAAACGAACTTCAGACGTATGTGCCGCCTTGTGCATCTGGCTTCCATGGGTCATGGGGAATCGAACCTGGGTCCTTTGGCTTTGCAGGCAAGCGCCTTAACTGCTAAGCCATCTCTTCAGCTCTGTAAGCAGAGTTTGGTGGGCCATTATGGTCAGAGTTGTAAGATATAGATTCAGAAAGAACTGTAGACTATAAAGTTTGGTTTACAAAGGGAAGAAAAGGCTTTGTCCAGATGGTTGGAAGCAGTTTGTATGAGAGGCTTACTGCACTCTTCCCGTGTCCTGAGAACTTGTGCAGGGTTGCATTGCATAGAAACAGACTGGTGTGAGCAGATGGCTGTGGCATAAAAAGAAATGAAATTTTCAGCTGGGCGTGGTGGCGCACGCCTTTAATCCCAGCACTCGGGAGGCAGAGGTAGGAGAATCACCACAAGTTCGAAGCCACCCTGAGACTACAGAGTCTCCAGGTCAGCCTGGGCTAAAGTGAAACCTTACCTCAAAAAAAAAAAAAAAAAAAAAAAAGGAAAGGACCTCAATGTTGAAGGAGTTTTTCTGCTCTTCAGAGTCAGTTTTATCCCTCCCTAGATTAATAAATTTGGTATCCCATCTGTTACTCAGTGCTACCAGAGAACAACAAATTCAGAAAAGAAAGGGTCATTGGGTTTGAAACATGGTTTGTTTTTTGGAATTGGCCACTGGGTGATGTAAGGCAGCCTTGTTGGCATCTCTGTGTGGCAGCCTGGTGGAGCCATGGCATGGATGAACCATGGTTTTCTATGTAGACCCAAGGATGTTTTGGAGATACCAGGACTATGGTAAGGCTACCAAAGAGAGTTCCTGGCTTGGGATGGAGTTTTCCCTGGGCTCTGGGCATCCCAGATGGAGGACAGAATGGGAACCAAGACTTCATCTCTGGTTCCGGATATCAGACTTAGGGCTGCAGGCTTTGCTGTTTGCCCTGGTTGTTTTAGGTCTTGCATTGGTTCAATCTTCCCTTGCTAGGCAGTGTGAATGTTTACTCAGTGCCATTATGTGATTTTGGTTTTAGAGGTTCACAGTTAATAGACCTTGGACTATGGGGATTTTGAACACTGTTGGGATTAATGAAAACTATGGGGATTTTTTTTTTAGTTTTTTGTTAATTTTTATTTATTTATTTAAGAGTGACACAGAGAGAGAGAATGGGCACACCAGGGCCTCCAGCCACTGCAAACGAACTCCAGACGCGTGCACCACCTTGTGCATCTGGCTAACGTGGGTCCTGGGGAACCGAGCCTCGAACCGGGATCCTTAGGCTTCACAGGCAAGTGCTTAACCGCTAAGCCATCTCTCCGGCCCACTATGGGGATTTTTAAAGTTGAATGAATTTCATTTTCTATGGTAGGTGGTCATCAGTTTATGGGAGCCAGGAATAGGATGTGGTGTTTGAATTAAACATCCACCTAATGTTTTCCAGGAGGTGATGTCCAGCCTCTGCTTTACTAGCTTTTCCCTGCCATCATGAAGCTCAAACTATAATCCAAAATTAATACTTTCTTCCCACTAGCTGCTTCTAGTCAAGAGTTTTGTCCCAGCCATGAGAAGGTAATGACAATAATCTCCTTCCCGCTCTTCTCTGCCTTTCACCACTAACTTTCTACATTGCCATGTTGGCCCCAGCAAAAGTTATTTCATTCCTCCCCCACCCCAAGGATTTGGATGAGACTTCTCTAACAAAAGATAAAATTAGTGAAGGGGGCTGGAGAGATGGCTTAGCGGTTAAGTGCTTGCCTGTGAAGCCTAAGGACCCCGGTTCGAGGCTCGGTTCCCCAGGTCCCACGTTAGCCAGATGCACAAGGGTGCGCACGCGTCTGGAGTTCATTTGCAGAGGCTGGAAGCCCTGGCGCGCCCATTCTCTCTCTCTCCCTCTACCTGTCTTTCTCTCTGTGTCTGTCGCTCTCAAATAAATAAATAAAAAATTTAAAAAAAAAATTAGTGAAGGAAAAATATAACAAAATTCAATATGTTTGTTGTTTTTTTTTACACCAGAACCTTAGAAATGAAGACCCAAAGAAACAAGGAAATCTATAGTTTTCTTTTAAGAGTCACGCCCCAGAGCCACGGGTGACGGGAAGCTCACTCACGGTGTAGCGCGGGGATCTTCCTGCCTCTGCCTCCGAGCGCTGGCGTTACTGATGCGCTTGGTCTCCAAGCCCCGCTGAACCCTGTGTTGCGTAAGCACAGCCATGCAGAAGTATGATTGAAGGACAAGAGTCCGATTTAATGGTAATAAACCAGGCCTGTGTCAGCAAGGCCTGTGCATTCAGCTTCTTGGCATCGGTGGGTGACATTCCCTACAGGTGTAGAGGAGGCATCTGTCACTTTGGAAAAGAAGGGCGAGGAAGGCTGTATCACCTGCCCCAGGGAAGAAAGGGAAAGGAAGGTGAGCACAGCCTTCCTGCTTCAACTGTTCTCTCAAACAGCAAGGTGCTTGTTGCAGGTAGCAAAGTCTTCAAACTCTCACACACCCTTCAATTAAGTTTCATTTGTTCCTCAGAGAGCCCATCCTATAATCTAGGTGCTAGGAAGAATGAGAACATGGCCCCTGGCTTTACAACCATCAAAGAGCTTCTGATGCCCTGGGGATGCCAGCAAGGGTACTGAGACAACGCTGCCACCGCTCAGAACCCTGCACATGGGGTAGGGTTCAGCTGAACTTCAAAGACCAGTGAGATTTTTACCAGCCCAAGATAAGACCAGTTCACGAAAGGCCTGGAGGTAGAAAGCACAGAAAACCAAGATTAGAGCGGGCCTGACATGCAGGGGTCAGCTACAGAAACCCAGATCTAGAGAGGCCCGGCGGAAGTTGAGGTTTTTCTTGTTTGTTTTGTTTTTGTTTTTGTTTTTTGAGGTAGGTTCTTGCTCTATTTCAGGCTGACCTGGAATTCTCTATGCAGTCTCAGGGTGGCCTTGAACTCACAGCGATCCTCCTACCTCTGCCTCCTGGGTGCTGGGATTAAAGGCGTGTGCCACCATGCCCAGCTCAAGTTGAGCATTTAAAAAAAATGTTGTTTATTTTAATTTATTTATTTGAAAGTGACAGACAGAGAGAGAAAGAGGCAGAGAGAGAGAGAATGGGCACACCAGGGCCTCCAGCCACTGCAAACGAACTTCAGATGCCTGCACCATCTTGTGCATCTGGCTTATGTGGGTCCTGGGGAATCAAGCCTCAAACGGGGGTCCTTAGGCTTCACAGGCAAGTGCTTAACCACTAAGCCATCTCTCCAGCCCAAGTTGAGCACATTTTAAAAATTTTTAAATTTTTCTGTATTTTTCTGAGATAGAGAAATAGTCAGGGAGAGAGACAGACAGACAGAGAGAATGGGCATGCCAGGGTCTCCAGCCACTGCAAATGAACTCCAGATGTGTGTGCCCCCTTATGCATCTGGCTTATGTGGGTCCTGGGGAATTGAACCTGGGTCCTTTGGTTTTGCAGGCAAGCACCTTAATGGCTAAGGCATCTCTCCAGCCAAGCAAGTCTGGTTATTTATTACAGGGGTACACTGACATGCCCCACTTTTTACAAACATAGGTCTCAAGCCCTGACTTAGTTTCTCCAGCCTCCTTCTTCTCTTTGTAAGCGAACATAAACTTGAGAGCAGGGTAGATCATTTCCCTGTCCCTCGCCTACCCTTCCGAGATTCTGCAGCTGCTCCAGCATATTGAAGGAGCCGGGGCTGCCCTCTCACCCTCCCCACATCACCAGCTCTCTCCCAGTGACTCAAGAGAAGTGGGTCACCATGGAATCATCCGGCAAGGGCTGCCAAGAAGGCTCCCGCTCTCGAGCAGAGCGTGAGCTGATCCTGGAAGGCAAGCGCAGGTGAAATGGAAGGCCTGTGGGACAGCAGAGAACGCCACCAGGGACCGTGATCCCGGGCAAGCGTGGTCAGCCGCAGGCTGGTGCTGAAATGTCACACTGCCTTGGCACATTCCGGTCCTCCTGTTTCAGTTACAAGATACTTTTCCACTTATTTAAAGATATCCAGCCAGTGCTACCCTATACACATCTCTTTGCCAGGCAAGAGGATGAAGCCCATGTATTCAGATGTATGTTTTTATTCCTTTTTGTCACAATCTAACATGGACGGCCTTTTTTTTTTAATGATCTGAAAATTATTTTGTCAAAAGATACTACTATATTATTCTATTACTATCTGTTTTTAAAGATATTTATTTATTTATTTATTTATTTGAGACAGAGAGAGAGAGAGAGACAGAGGGCGATAGAGAGAATGAATGGGTGCATCAGGGCCTCCAGCCACTGCCAACGAACTCCCGACGCATGCGCCCCTTTGTGCGTCTGGCTAACGTGGGACCTGGAGAATCAAACCTGGGTCCTTAGGCTTTGCAGACATGCACCTTAACCACTCGTCCATCTCTCCAGCCCCTATTCTATTACTATTTTATTTTAACAAAACAGTTTTCATAACAACCCTACCTGTCAGACAATGTCCTTACAAATGGAAGGCCTTTGGTTGAAGAAAGCCAGATTGAGGTTAAAAGCCAAACCTTTCTCCTGGTTCTCATCATGGAGCCTCATTTTCTCCCCCTGAAAATAGGATATAGAATGTCATCTAGCTAACTGAGTAAGTCTGAGAAATATTTTGAGACTCATGAATGGAAACTACTATAGGCCCAGGGTTATATTAGCTATCCTAACAGAAAAAAAGGACGTTTTCAAAGCTATTTGTATTCTAAAAATTTTTTATTCTTTTTTTTTTCCAGACATAAATCTCAAATTCTTGGAGTGAAAGGCACTAGAGGGCTATGATGAACTCTCCACATATTCCATATGCCGGTAAAGTCCTGGGTGGGTGTGGGTGGGTATGCGTGCGCACGCGCGCCTGCGTGGTGTGTTTTATGTTGCTGAAGTTCAAACTCAGAACCTCATGGATACTAGACAAACATTCTCCACCTGAGAAACCTCTATCCCCTGAATTTTCTTAACACATAAAGTGTCATAACCTAGCAAATGCATGAAATAAAATAAAAATATGAAACAAGAATTCTACAATTGAGCTATCCCCAGCCCCTGAATTTTCTTAGCACATCAAAAGAGCTCACAAGGGCTGGAGAGATGACTTAGTGGTTAACGCTTGCCTGTGAAGCCTAAGGACCCCGGTTCGAGGCTCGGTTCCCCAGGTCCCACGTTAGCCAGATGCACAAGGGGGCGCACACGTCTGGAGTTGGTTTGCAGAGGCTGGAAGCCCTGGCGTGCCCATTCTCTCTCTCCCCCTCTATCTGTCTTTCTCTCTGTGTCTGTCGCTCTCAAATAAATAAATAAAATTAAAAAAAAAAGAGCTCACAATTTAGCAAATACATTTAAGAAATAAGTTTTCAGTGTTTCAAACATTTAAATATAAAGTTACCTGGCAATGACCTGTCCTTTGATCTGCCATCCATTCAGTAAGAGACGACTCCCTCTACCTTGTGCACTCCACTGAGCTCAGGTCGGGTCTCAATTGCTCAGCCTCTCTTCAACTAATGAACCTCGCCAGGCCTGCTCATCTTGGAATCTTTGAGAGCGACAGGCACAGAGAGAAAGACAGATAGAGGGAGAGAGAGAGAATGGGCGCGCCAGGGCTTCCAGCCTCTGCAAACGAACTCCAGATGCGTGCGCCCCCTTGTGCATCTGGCTAACGTGGGACCTGGGGAACCGAGCCTCGAACCGGGGTCCTTAGGCTTCACAAGCAAGCACTTAACCGCTAAGCCATCTCTCCAACTCTCATCTTGGAGTCTTATAAAGGCTTCTTTCTAGGAGAGGAAGGAAAAGGGAGACTCCGTGGAAGTTAAATGAGTTAATTCTATATTTAGCAAACTTGAAAGTCGAATAATGGAAAACAAAACTGAAGGCCTTTCTGGAATTCTGTCTGCATATCAATTATCCGTGCCGTCCTCAAACACTGCTTGCACATCCCTGTGGCTTACAAGGACGGCCCATCTCTGTTGGCAGAGAGAGTTGGATTGGGAAGCAGCTTGTGTTTTGGGCCACTTTTACAAAAACGCGAACCTAGGACCTGATGACTTGTGTGTGGCTGGAATTCCAGTGCATGGTCTCTGGTGCTTCTGGGATTTTGCTTGAATAAAGGGCTTTTGTCTGTCCTGGGACAAGATGGGGCTTCGTCTATGTGAACTGTACTTATGATATTATTCTGTTTCAGATTTTTTTTTTTTTTTTTTGAGGCAAGTCCAACAGACGGGCCTTTTTTTTATGACAGAGAGAGAGAGAGAACTGGCACACCTCTGCAATCAAACTCCAGATGCGTGGAACCTGGATCGTTGAACATGGGTCCTTAGGCTTCGCAGGCAGGCACCATAATAGCTAAGCCATCTCCCCAGCCCTCTTAAATGTATTTTTGATAGGAGAAAGCATGGGATCTTTTCAAAACACATAACAATGCTTTGTGCTTTGTACTTCATTATTTTTTTATTGATCACTTGGGAGAAAAAAAATGTTTTGATGCTTTCCACCAAAATCCTAGCGGATTTTTATGTGCTGCTCAAGCTTTAGCTGCGAGACACGGCTTCTATTTCCTGTTATCCCCTGTGGCCGTCCCTGTTCATCTCTCCTCAGCTGTCACTACTCAGATGAATATTTAATAAGGTGAAATTTCCGCATTTGTAATGAGATTTCCACATTTCTAATGGTTATTGCTATTCCTTCATCACTCATAAAGGTTGTGCATGTTCCCAGTACTAATTTAATAGTCTTGAAAATAGTCAACAATATAAGTGCTAATACCTTAATTGGCTTGATAGAAAGAAAATACGTGCAAAAATATTGCTGTGCCAGACAACCACAGCAGTGAAGGGGAATATATTAGTCACTCTTCATTTTGCTGTGACAAAGTGCCTGACAAAAGCAACTTGAGGAAGGAAGGGTTTATTTTGGCTTCCAGTTTGAGAGAGTCAGTCCTTCATTGCAAGAAAGTCACAGAGGCAGGAGCATGAGGGGGCTGGTCACACTGTGGCCACAGGGACAATGAGAAAGATGCATGCTGGTGCTCAGCTGGCTTCCCCTTTATCCCCCCCCCCTTTTTTTTTCTTTTTTTTTTTGAGGTAGGATCTTGGTCTAGCTCAGGCTGACTGGAATTCACCATGTAGTCTCAGGGTGGCCTCGAACTCACAGTGATCCTCCTACCTCTGCCTCCCCAGTGCTGGGAGTAAAGGCGTGCACCACCACGCCCGGTTCTTTATCCCTTTTTATCCAGTCCAACCCATGGGATGGTGCCTCCCACGTTCACGGAGAGTGTCCCTCCTCAGTTAGACCTCTCTGGAAATGCCTCCACAGACAGGTCCAAAAGTGTGTCTCCTGAGATTTCAAATCCAGTGAAACTGATGGTGAACAATGACCATCACAACAGCTCTGGAGTAACAGCAAACGGTAGTAGCCTTAGGGTGATTGATCTGCCACTCGTTACATTAGTTTGAGGAAGTGATTGGACCCTCAACCCTTGGCTTCCTCCTTGGTAAAATGGGAATCGTAATACCTCCCAAGACTGTTGTGAGAATTAGCCATGTGTGAATGACTTTTGGAAACTATAGGATGGTATGAAGCAGGGTAGAAGGGCCTAGGGGAGGGAGAGCTGAGGGACAGAGGAAAGGTGGATACACAAAACCCAAGTACTCAGGAAACCTACTTCCTTCTTAGTGAATTAAAATATGTAAATCTGGGGCTGGAGAGATGGCTTAGCGGTTAAGCGCTTGCCTGTGAAGCCTAAGGACCCTGGTTCAAGGCTCAATTCCCCAGTACCCACATTAACCAGATGCACAAGGGAGTGCACATGTTTGGAGTTCTTTTACAGTGGCTAGAAGCCCTGGCACACCCTCTCTCTCTGTCTCTCCCCCCCCCCCTTTCTCTCTCTGGCTGTCGCTCTCAAATAAATAAATAAAAATAAACAAAAAAACAAGTAAATCTTTTAAAAATAGGGATGGGGATAGTTTTAGTGGAAGTACCCTGCTAGGGTGGAGAAAGTGTTACCCTAAAACCATAAGCTGTTGCTGGTAAATTTCAGTGCCAGAACTGGGTAACCCCTCACAGTGAGCTGTTGGTTAGGGAGGTCCCAAATAATGCAGACCATTACCAAAGTGTTTAGCTGCCCACCAGAGCTAGACTGTAAGACCCAAGTGCTGATGTCACCACAGGCTGTGGGGGCAGGACGCTGAGAAATCAAGATGGAGCCAACTCCCCGCTGAATAGCTGTGGTGGTGCTTGCAAGTGCCACGCGAGCTGCTGGAGGAAGAAAGTCCTCAACAGTGTGAGCAAGCAGTGGATCCTGGAAGTGAGAAAATCGCCCAACCAGACAATAATGGCACATACTTATGGGGGTAATCAGCTGCTCTCTGATTGGATATGACACCTGCTCAGTAGGAGGGAATTCATGCCCGCTATGCCTATGGCTTGGAAATCATAGACCCTAGAGGAACTTTTCCACTATTGTTTTGTTTTGCTAAATGGAGAGGTTATGCCCATCAAAAGTCTAAATGTATATACTTGCCTATCATGCTTAAGGTCCTAGGTTCAATCCTCCAGCACTGGAGGGGGGTGAATTAAATAGTCATAATGGAATGCAGTACACCCTTCCCTATTTCTCCAGTCTATTCAAAAGCAAGGGAGTCCACTTTCTTATCGCTGCAGTCTTCCCAATCATTACTCCCAATTTATATTACTCTGCTTGCTCTTCTGGAAAGGACGTGATCTGACACCTCCTTTTTTACCCCAAGAACTGCTGACAACAGGCTAGTGTTACTGAAGCCCTCACTGTAGCAGAGAGAATCACCACATGATTTGTAAGCACCTCAAATTGAATGTCACACATCATGATTCTCTTAAAGTCTGCAGTATGTCCCACCGCACAGAGAATACTTAAAATCCAATCTCTAGAAGCCATTGACTTTTATCACTTATCTAGGTTGCTCTTCCCTTTCCTATCCCTCTCTAGACCCTTTTACAAGATCCAAATACTCATTAAAAAAAAAAACTAACTTGTTAAAATATTTTATTTATTTATTTGAGAGAGAAAGAGAAGGAGAGAGAGAGAGAGGAAGAGAGGAAGACACACAGAGAATGGACACACCAGGAACTTCAGCCACAACAAATGAACTCCAGATGCATGTGTCACCTTGTGCATCTGGCTTATGTAGATAGGTCCTGGAGAATTGAACCTGTATCCTTTGGCTTTGCAAGCAACTGCCTTAACCTCTAAACCATCTCTCCAGCCCCAAATGCTCACTTTTTTTGTTTATTTATTTTTATTAGTTTTGTATTTAGCAAATGCAGGCAGTTTGGTACCATTATTAGGCTCATCCAGGTCATACCCCCTCCCCATTGTCCCCTCCTTGTTGAGGTATATGGGTTGTGCATGGTGGAGTTAGCCCACTGTTATTGGTACGATAAATGTTTCTGCATATCATGACCCAACATATGGTTCTCACATTCTTTCCAACCCCTCTTCTGCAAAATTTCCCTGAGCCATGTTGGGTTCGTTTTTGGTCTGCTTCAGTGATGAGGTGTCGGGGGCCTCTGAGGCTCTGGCTCTCTGATTTGGTAGGAGTTGATTTTTCTCTGTGTTGGTCTCCTTCCCCTTTGTGCTGGTATCTGGTTCATCAAGAAAAGAGCGCCCTTGCTTGTTTGGCCAATTTTACTAAGTTTCAGCGGGGCCCTTTTGAGGTATGATGGAGTGGCTCTCTCCTTAGGATCTGCATCTATCTGAAAAAGAGAAGAAGATTCTCCAATGGAGAGCAAGTTAGCACCAGGACAAATGAGATAACCCTTACTTTTTTAATAGAGAGTTTAATAGGTGTGGGCCCTCTTGTAGCCCATGATTGATGGTAGCTTGATATTGGAGAGTGGGCTTATGTTTGGATATGGTTCTGAATTGTTTCCTAGCTCCAGCTATGGGTCTTGTACCACAGAGGAGATAAGTTAGCCAAACCAAGAACAGTTGGTGCCCCACCATGGCTGTGTGCCACTATTGCACTTGTGTGGGCATCACAACAGGTTATTTGTTGCTAAGTAGGTTGGACCATGAGTTGCTTTGACAAATATTGGTCATTTCCCCTAGTCGCCCATGTAGCACCTTCTGGCACTAGGCACGCTGACTGTCTGGGGACTGACTCTCCTGGCTTCCAGCCATGCTGTTCCATTTCACGTGACAGCTGCATATGGTGTCTTCAGCAATACTTTTTTTTTTTTTTAACATGAGGCAGGTCTCATGAAGGTCTCAGTCACAGGACATTGGAATTTCATGCTGGAACTGAAAGGGAAACTAGCTACCTCCTGGCTAACCCTCATGGTGCTGGAAAACCCTATGGGAACTACTGGAGCTCAGTGGTTGCCAATAGCACAAGTAAACAAGGGACCCTGCAGATCACTAAAGCAACCAGTCAGACAAGATGTACACACTTGTGCCATAGTGGCGCGCGGCTTCTACAGGTAACAACCATTTTCTGATTGGATATGAGGCCTGCTCAGTGGCAGAGAACTCATACTTGGTATTGAAAACCAAGTCAGAATCCCATGGTCAGGAACCTTAACTTCAGAGAGAAGCTCTCACTGCTCTATGGAGAAGAGTGAGTTTGCACACATACACCCCCAAAAATCTCTCTAATAACTTTGGATACCCCCTTAAGCCCAAGCTGCTCTCACTCTTGGTTGGAGAATCTGCTTTAGTTTATAGATGACAGAGAAAGTGGAGGAGAACCGAGATCCATTGATAAGACAAGAAGATAGCTGACTATCCACCACCACATGGGCCACCTCTGCTACATCTGCCAGGGCCCAGGGAAATGGCAAAGGAAGTGATGACATGAATACTGCTTTTACTGCTAGCCGGACAACCAGCTCCAAGGTGATTGTGACAGACACACTCTGTGTCTGTCTCTCTTCTCTCTATCTCTCTTTGCTTTCAAATAAATAAAGTTTTTTTACTTAAAAAAAAAAACTATTAAGGCAGAAATTCAGAGGCTACAGAGAACTCAACACAAAATCAGACTGCCATCAGGCCTACCATGGCTCAGAGAACATTGCAAAGAAGGGCCAGAAAGACTGTAAGAGCCACAGAGTGGGTAGGAATATCCAAGGCATGGGCCCTCCCCCCCCCCACACACCCCCGACAGGAACTAAATGAGACCTTTGTGACCCCACAGTGAATATCATAACCCCACTGAGGAGGGCCTCCAGGGTAACAAGAGCAGGGATAAAGGGATAAAAGAAGTTTAACTGTATATATATAAATTTTTTCAAAGAAGGAAACCATGCTCAGCAGTGGAGACTTTTCAGTCATGGAGGTAATATTTGAGGCCAGGTGATGAATGTCTGCCCCAAAAGAGATAGCTATCTGGGTTCTGTGCTGGAGATACAACTTTGGAAAAAATATTCATACTGAGTAGATGATCTAAACTGCCAAATAATGAAAATCAGAATGAGACCTAAAAATATAAAACTTTGGAATAGTTATGGGAGTCAAAGGCGGCGAGTTGAGGAAATAAATGGAGATAAAATGGTAAATAAAAGTAATAAATATATCTGGCTTGCTACATACTCTTGTGAACCATTCTTATAGTAAGAACTTTATAAAAAAAGTCAAGGAGGAAATTCCCTGTTAGTTATCACATTATGTTTGTAACTGGGTTACCCAGGGCTCTAAAATCAACTATAAAAATGGCTATAAAAATGAAATAGTTTTATTGCTTTGATATCTGTCTCCAGTGATTTTCCATCAAGTCCCCCTTTCCCACAGATAGCAATACATCAGTGAGCATATTTTTCTAATATTTTATTATACTAGTCTCAGTTCTATATTTTAGATTCAGTCTTAATTAGTGTTTAAAGGAAAACAACAAATATCAGCAAGGTTGTGTTGTGTAAAACTTAGCTTTTCATGTTGCTGGTGGGAATGTAAGATAGTGGAAAGAAATGAGAGTAGGAAAACTGTAGGGTGATTCTTCAAAAAGTTAAACATGGAATCGCCCTATGAGTCAGCAATTCTACTTCTGGTAGGGTACTGAAAGCCATAGAAAGCATGGACTTTAAAGTTATGCATATAACCAGGTTTATAACCGCACTATTCACAACAGCTAAAAGATAGAAACACTCCAAGCGTCCATCACAGATCAACTAACACATAGTCTATAAATTGCGCTGTTATACACAATAGGATATCATTCAGCCTTGAAGAGCTACGGAAATGAAGGTGGGATTCAGGATGCAGTCGCTGCCAGGGGTAGTTTATATTTGCTGGCTATGAGCCCTTGAGAGGATGTGCTAAGCTCGGGGACTCTGTGTGTGTGCGGGGGTGGGGTCATGTGTGGATGTGCACCGTAGGGGATTGTACCCAGGGACTCACACGTGCTACACAAACATTCTGTCACAGAGCCCCAGCACCAGCCCTCCCTCATGACTTCTGGAATTTAGAACGTAAGAGTGCTTGGTATTGGTCCTTAGGTTTGGCACTCTCTTAGTTTTAGGACAACAGGAACGTGCCACTTAATAAGGGCACTTTGGGGCTGGAGAGATGGCTTAGCGGTTAAGCGCTTGCCTGTGAAGCCTAAGGACCCCGGTTCGAGGCTCGGTTCCCCAGGTCCCACGTTAGCCAGATGCACAAGGGGGCGCACGTGTCTGGAGTTCGTTTGCAGAGGCTGGAAGCCCTGGCGCACCCATTCTCTCTCTCTCCCTCTATCTGTCTTTCTCTCTGTGTCTGTTGCTCTCAAATAAATAAATAAATAATGACCAAAAAAAAAAATTAAAATAAAAAATAAGGGCACTTTGTGTTTCAGTTTTCCTGTTGTGATTATTTGTAGGAAGAGTTTGTTTACTGAATCTCATTTACGATTTTAGAAATCGAAACATAGTTTAAGCATCACAAACAATTGTCAGTAAGAAGATCCATTATCCTCTTCTCTGCAACTTGAAAATAAAATTAAGATCTAGTGTGTGGGAGCCAGGTCATAGTCTATGGGGCCCTGAAGAGAAAGAACAGAGTTATCGGGTCTGGAAATATGGAGGAAGAGTTGACTCAGAATCTAAGAAATGAAAATTAATATCCATAAGTTCAGGGTCAGATCAGACAGCAACTAATGTCGTGTCTGGGGAAATGGCAGTGCTACTCAGAAATCTGGAACTATGAACTATCTTAACTGAAGTAAGATAATGAGAATCCAACTTTGCAGAAAGGTGACACAAATTATGAATATTAGTTATTCCACTTCCTGTACTCATCTTTCCTTTCCAAGACCACACCATGTTCGTCTATAGCCAAAAACAAGTAAGTGGAGACTGGGTCCCTGCTCTTACCTTGCACTCACCTGGACCAGTTTCAACCTATATTCAAATCTGCTGAAAACAAAACGCATTCCCAGCTCTCTCAAGGGAAATGCAGGCATTGTTAAATGTTTGATAGCAAGATAAAGAAGGTTAAGTGATACTTTGCCAATAAAACTGCCTGTTGCACTCCTTTAAAAGTCTCTATCAGGGGTTGGAGAGATGGCTCAGTGGTTAAGGTGCTTTCCTGCACAGCCTAAGAACCCAGGTTTTATTCCTCAGTATCCACGTAAGCCAGATGCACAAGGTGGCTCATGAGTCTGGAGTTCATTTGCAGCAGCTGGAGGCCCTGGCGCATTCATTCTCTCTCTCAAATGAATAAATAAATAACTTAGCCTGAATAGCCACAGGTATGGTGCATGCCTGAACATTCAAGGCTAGTGAGAGCCTGTGTTAAAAATCTAAACTAGTAGTCTAGGGAGATGGATTGGTAATTAAAGACACTAGCTTGCAAAGCCTGTCAGACTGGGTTTCATTCCCCCAACAGTGCTGTAAAGCCAGATACAAAAATGCACACATGTATCTGGAGTTCACTAGCAGTAGCAAAAGGCCCTGGCATGCCCATACCACTGCCCCTCTCTGCTGGCATATACATATATATCTAGGGCTGAGTATATTGCTTAGTGGTTAGTGTACTTGCTTCCAAAGCTTTCCACACCAGGTTTGATTTCCTAGTACCCACATAAATCCAGATGACAAAGTGGCACATGCATCTGGAGTTTGATTGCAATGGCAACAGTCCCTGGCACACCCATTCTTTCTCTCTCCCTACAAATACATAATTAATTAATTAAAAAGAAAACTAAAGCTAGAATTATGGAAGGGGATTATGATCAGAATACATACAATATGGATATATGAAAAGTGTCAATAAAATATTTTTTTAAAAAAATTTAACTAGGTCTGGAGAGATGGCTTAACAGTTAAGGCATTTTCCTGCGAAGCCAGAGGACCCAGGTTCAATTTCCCAGGTCCTACAGAAGCCAGATGCACAAGGGGCACACACATATGGAATTCATTTGCAGTGGCTAGAGGCCCTGGTATGCCCATTTTCTCTCTCTCTGTCTGTCTTTCTATCTCCCTCTCTCTGCTTGCAAATAAATAAAAATTAAAAACAAAAAACCTTAACTAAAACCAAATAAGCTGGGATGGTTTGAGTCAGATGTGTCCATAAACTCATGTGATTTGCATGCTTGGTCCCCAGCCAATGGCAATTTGGCAAGTGGAGCCTTGCTGGAGGAGGTGTGTTGTTGGGGACAGGCTTAAGAATGCTATATCCAGCTCCCTCTTGCCAGAATCTGGCTCACTCTCCTACTGTTCTTCACTTACTGTGACAGAGGTGATGGCCAGCCTCTGCTCATGGCATGCTTTCTTCTGCCATCATGAAGCTTCCCCTCAAGACTGTAAGCCAAAATGAAAACTTTCCTCCCATCAGCTGCTTTCGGTCTGGTACTATGTCCCAGCAACAAGAAGGTAACTACAACAGAAAATTGGCACCAGACCAGTGGGATTGTTGCTACTAGAAACCCAACTGTGTGGCTTATGATCTCTCAGAACTGACTTGAAGGAGGAATATAGAAAGACTTGAATTGGTCTAAGAGACGCCTTGCAGGGCCCTAAGCAGAGCTCAATGGACTATTCCGGTCAGAATTTGAAAGAACTGTGGACTTGAATCTTGGCTTATGAGGGAAAGAAAGAGCTTTGTCCAAACTAGGCTATGAGCACTTTGTTTGAGAGGCTTACTGCATTCTGCCAGTGTTCTGAAAACTTGAGCAGGATTGAATTTAGAAGCAATGGACTGGCGTGGGCAGAAGCAGATGGCACACAAAGAAATTATATTTCTTCAGGCTGAAGACCAAATCTGCTTTCAGTCACAATTGTCTGATGGTTTACCACCATTGAGACGGGGCCAGCTGTTCTGCGTTGGGACAGCAGGAAGAACTCTTTTGAAAAGAAGCTCTTTTGAAAGTAGGGTGCCAGAATGCTGGAGGAGTTTTCCTGTTCTTCAAAGTTGGCTTTATTTCCCACTAGAGTAACAAATTTGGTAGCATACCTGGAACTATGGGAGTAAAGCAAATTCAGGAAAAAGTGGGTGGTTGGATTTGCAATGCAGTTTATTCTTTGGAAATGGCCACTGGGTAATATGAGGTTGGGTTTGACACAACAGAGCCATGAGAATAAACGATGAGACAACTGCCAAGGAGAGCCACGGGCTGGGGGAGGATTGTTTCCCTGGCTGTAAGCAGCCCACCTGAAGGTGCAGAACTGGAACCTCAGAGATTTTGTCACTGGTTACAGATATCAGACTTGGAGCTACAGCATTTGATGCTTGCCCTGTTTGTTTTAGATCTTGTATTGGTTCAATCTTTTCTCAAAATGCCACTTTTGCACTATGAATGTTTATTCTGTACCATTGTATGTTTTTGGCTTTACAGGTTCACCGTTAAGAGACCCTGGACTATGGGGATCTTTGAGCAGTGTTGGGGTTGATATAAAATTACGGGGTCTCTTAAAGTTGGATTGAATATGTTGCACTTTACACCGAGAATAGCCATCAGTTTATGGGGGCCAGGGGTAAAACGTGGTGGCTGGAGTCAGGTGTTCCCCATAAATTCATGTTTTGTATACTTGGTCTGCAGCTGGTGGCCATTTGGGAGGTAGACACTTGCCAGAGGAGGTGCATTGTTGGGAGCAGGTTTTGGGGTGTTATACCCAGCTCCCCCTTTCCAGAATTCAGCTCACTCCTACTGTCATCTTCCACCTGCTGTGACAGAGATGATGTCCATCCTCTGCTCATGACATGTCCTCTGCCATCACAAAGCTTACCCTCAAGACTGTATACCAAAATTTAAAAAAAAAAAAATCTCCCATCAGCTTCTTTTGGCCAAGTGCTTTATCCTAGCAGTGTGAAGGTACACCACAACAGATTCCAACAAAATTCAGAAGATCGTTAGGAAATACTTTAAAAATTATATTCCAAATAGCTGAAAAATCTAGAAAAAATGATAAAGTCCTAGACACATTTTACCTCCCAAAAGTAAATGAAGAAGATATAAATAAGTTAAACAGACCCATAACAAGCAATGAGATTGAAAGAGTAATAGAGTTTTCACACCCAAGACAAGCTCAGAACTGGATGGCGTCACTGCCAAACTCTGCCAAGCCTTAAAGCTTGCAGCTCTACGTTAGGCTCCATGAAGTGTGTTTTTCTGTTTAAGTTGTATGGAATTTTAAAAATTAGTACAATTTGGCCTAAAGACTTGGCTGCGAAGTTCAGGTGCTTGCCTGCAAAGCCTAATGTCCCAGATTGGATCCCCAGAACCCATGTAAGGCAGACTCTCATACTAGCACATGTATCTGGAGTTTCTTTGCAGTGGCTGGAGGCTCATGTACCCATTCTCTCTCTTTCTCTCACTTACTTTCTGTCCCTCATGGATAAATAAATATTAAAAAATTAGTACAAAAAAATCACCCTTAGAATGAGAGGCTGGAGTTGTGGGTCAGTGTTAAGCACTTGCCTAGCATGCACGCAGCTCTGGGTTTCATCCTCAACATTGCTAAACATAAAATTAACTACTTATTTATTTAGCTTATTTATCTATTTAAATGCGCCTTACTGTTTTCCTCTGCTTCTCCTTCAAAATAATGGCCTAGAATTCATACAGGGTAGCAGTTTGCTATGTGTGAGAAACCACATCATCATTTTCTAGGCTTTTTCTAAACTTGCTGCCAAAAAAAAAAAAAAAAAAAAAAAAATCTCCACGCCATAATTTCCCTATCTATAGGAGAATATTTTTTTACTGACTAAACCTTTACCAACAAATTAATTTAAAATATATCTCCTCTTCCTTCCATCAACTATTTCCTGAATGTTTGGTATAAGCTAGATTCTATACTATGAATGTTACCATTTATTAACTCATCTAAAAACACTGAATATATCAAGGTTTTGTTCACTATATAGAGTAACAGGCTGAAGAGATGGCTTAGTGCTTAAGGCACTTGCCTGCTAAGGACTCAGGTTCGATTCCCCAGGACCCACATAAAGCAAGATGCACAGGTGGCGCATGCGTCTGGAGCTCATTTGCAGTGCCAGAGGCTGTGGTACATCCATGCTCTCTCTCTTTCTCCCTCTCTCTCCCTATTTCTCTATCTCTCATGAATAAATAAATAGAAAGCATAGAGTTGCAACAGAAAATCTGGAACATATACAATAAGAATTACACATAATCACAGCCAGAAAGAGTAATTTGTACTTTTTTGATATATTTCCTTCTACTTTTTCCATATAGACTTTTTTCATTGTCCAATGCTTTGCTGACAAGATACATCTTGACAGTCCAAGGGCACACCAATACCAACCTCTCTTGCTTCTACCGATCCCCACTTCCTAAGAGTTTCGCCACCTTCCAAAAGTACCATAGGCTAACACAGGAACCCTGGGAGGACATTTGAGATCTAAATGACACCACAGATCATCAGCATTTCTCAGCCAAGCTCAACTTCAGAAGACACATGAAAAACTCAAGTGGAGTCTGGGGCTCGAGGTAGAGCCCTGCCCAGCATGCATGTGGTTCTGGGTTCAATCTCCACCACTGTGGGGCAGGGGGCGGGGTGGGGCAAATTCAAAATGAAATTTTACAACCTTCTTGAGTTTTAAAGCAGCTTTAAATCAGTATCAAGGGTTGGGTAATTCACAGGCACAGCACTTGCCTCAGCACATGAGAGGCTGTAGGTTTGACCCCCAAGACTGCCAAAAAGAGAAACAGGCACGCCGGTCATCCCAGCACTCCGGAAGCTGAGACAGCAGGGTCAAAAGTTCAAGGCCCTCCTGGGCTACATAGTATGACTCTTTTTTCCTTCCTTCCTTCCCTCCTTCCTTCCTTCCTTCCTTCCTTCCTTCCTTCCTTCCTTCCTTCCTTCCTTCCTTCCTTCCTTCTTTCCTCCCTTCCTTCCTCCCCCCCCTTTCTCTCTCTCTTTCTTCCTTCTTTCTCAAGGTAGGCTCTCACTCTAGCCTAGGCTGACCTGGAACTCACTCTGTGGTCCCAGGCTGGCCTCCAACATACAGTGATCCTCTGATCTCTGCCTCCCAAGTGCTGGTATTAAGACCCTTTTTTCAAATTTATTTATTTTTGAGAGAGAGAGAATATGGATAGACCAGGGTCTCCAGACACTGCAAACAAACTCCAGATGTATATGCCACCTTGTGCATCTGGCTTGTGTGGGTACTGGGAAATTGAATCTGGTCCTTAGGCTTCACAGGCAAGTGCCTTAACTATTAAGCTACCTATCCAGCCCAAGACCCTTTCTTAAAATGAACAAAACAAAAGACAGCATTTGGGGGAAGGGAGGGCATTACCATGGGATATTTTTTATAATCATGGAACTTGTTAAGAAAAAAAAAAGGTAGTAAGAGTATTACATACAAAGACTTTCCAGAGGTTTGGTTATTTATTTATTTTTGCTTTCCTGGGTAGTAAGTACTTTTACAAATAATTTTTTTTTTCCCCCTGAGGCAGGGTCACACTCTAGCCCAGACAGACCAGGAGCTCACTCTAATCCCAGACTGACTTGAAACTCACTTTTGCCTCCTGAGTGCTGGGATTAAAGGTATGAGCCATCACAACTGGCTCTGAAAAACTACCTTCAAAGTTGTCTCTAAACCATTTTTTAATCCACCTCACTTTATGTCCTTTCTTACCATATAGACCCACTTTGTGTGGCCGTTGGCATAAAAGAGCCTTGACATGGGGTGCAGCAGAGGCCTGGAAGCAGCCTGTGCTCTGTAGTGAAGCTGGCCCCTCACTCAGTCTGTACCAACGCCCAGGAAAAGGCGCCTGACTAATTCCCACGGCGATTTGGGGTGTGCTAGCAGGGTGGCCTCATTTCCCCTAATGCCTCCTGGTGGCAATTTACTTCTCAGTCTCGTTTGCTTCCCTGTTTATTTCCTCCCACCTCCACCTATTTCTTTGTCTTTTTCTTTCCTTCCCAATTCCATCATCTTTAAATTCTTCCTTTTTACTTCACTTCCAAGAAAAGACACACCAAAGAAGCTTTAAAACAATGTCCTGGGCATGTTGGTGTTCGCCTTTGAGCCCAGCATGCGGGAGCTGAGGCAGGAGCAACACTGTGTGTTGGAGCCCTGCCTGGGCTGCAGAGCGACTTCCACGGCAGCCTGGGCTAGAATGAGACCCTGCTTCAAAAAAAAAAAAAACAAAAACTACGCCAGGCATGGTGGCTCATGCCTTTAATATCAGCACTGGGAAGGCAGAGGTAGGAGGATCACTGTGAGTTCAAGGCCAGCCTGAGACGATATAGTGAATTCCAGATCAGCCTGGCTAGAGTGAGTCTCTACCTCGAAAAACCAAGTAATAATTACATAAATAACAGTGATAAAGGAAAAAAATTCTTGGAGGCACTTATCAAAATATCTTTTTTTTTTTCATGGTCCAAATTCCCTAATGACAAGGGTTACCTATATATTACGTTCTATCATACTTACTATTATTTAACTCTTAATAAATTACTTCCCCTATGAATACTTGGGAGAAAATTTTAAGAGAGGAAAAACACAGAACCAGAAAGCTTGGTTCTTTTATTCACCAAGGATTAGGGACTATCAGATTTGATTCTCTCTGGATTTGGTTCAGAAAGAAGGGGATAATAATACTTGCCTAATTAGCTAGCATGTTGGGCAGATTAAAGTGCTTTGTAAACATTAATGAAAGATGCAGGGAGTTAAGGACAGGCTAATGTGTTATTAGAGAAAAGAGGGACCTTTAATCAGGTCCCTCTTCCTGGGAAAGGCAAAGGCATGACCGAAGGACTAAGGGATTGGGCTCAGCCCAGGACAGCCTGTGACTCAGCCATTCTGTGTAATCAGCCGCTTCCTTCCTTGAGTTTCTGTGAAATGGGGATAAACACAGACATTTTTGGAACACAGGTTTGTTGTGATGGTTGTCATCCAAGCATGTGACAAGCCCTACAATTAATGAAATCCCACACCTCCTGCTTTCCCCTCCCTGGCAAATTGTTACATGGTGTGGAAACACTGGTAACATTAACTTCCACCTACTTACAAAGCCGCCCCCACAACCAGCTATTAACTTGAGTAGATATTGCCAGTGATAGAGTGAAGACATAGCAACAAGCAAAACTAGAGGAGGTTCCTTAGCTCTCTCAGCCTCAGCGTTGCCCCTGTGTGAAATGACAATAAGCAGCCATGGTCTCAAAAAAGTTAGGATTTTTGACTGCTTCACACCAAATTCTATCTGTTTAAAAGGGTGGCTAAACTCATCCTGATTTGAACACGGCACAATGTATACAGTATGAAAGGATCACATAGGTACCCCCAATGTACAATTTTACATGTCCATCAAAAATGAAATCAGGGGGCTGGAGAGACGGCTTAGCAGTTAAGGTGCTTGTCTGTGAAGCCTAAGGACTCATGTTCAACTCTCCAGGTCTCCAGGACGGACATACAAAGTGACAAGCTCACACGTGCGCACAAAGGGGCCCGCATGTCTGGATTTCGATTTCAGTGGCTGAGGCTCTGGCATGCCAATTTTCTCCCTCTCTCTCATTTAAAACAAAAAAAAAAAAGCCAGTCTGTTGGGTTTACATCAAAAAGAGAAGGAAAAGGAAATGGAAAAAAAAGAAAGGGAAGGAAGGAAGGAAGGGCTGGAGAGATCACTTAGCAGTTAAGAAGCTTGCCTGCTAAGCCAAAGGACCAGGTTCAATTTCCCAGGACCTATGTAAGGCAGATGCACAAGGTGGCACATGCATCTGGAGTTCGTTTGCAGTGGCTAGAAGCCCTGGCATACACATCCTCTTTCTCTCTCTCTCTCTCTCTCTCTCTCTCTCTCTCTCTCCCTCTCTCTCTCCCTTTCTCTATCTCTCTCAAATAAATAAATAAATAAATAAACAAATATAAATTTTAAAATATAAAATACATGGGGAAAAGAAACCAGAGGGTTGTTTTAAAAATTAAATTTAAAAATAAATGAATCAGTCTTTATTATTAAATCCAATTTTTCTCTGTAGTCCAGTGTGTTGTTGGATGCCTGTAATCCCAGCACTGGTAGGCAGATTAGAGTTTGAGGCCAGCCTGGGCTATGTGATAAGACACTGCCTCCAAAGAGCAAACACCAAGTCTCAAAGGTACTGATGGGGTCAATGGAGATGTCCCCTCTCCTTCGCAAAACCGGTGGGTAACTGGAAGATGAAAACTGGGAATACTTCACATTGATTCCCAGAAAAAGGGCTGGAGAGATGACTTTGCAGTTAAAGCACTTGCCTTCAAAGCCAAAGGACCTTGGTTCGTTTTCTCAGGACCTATGTAAGCCAGATGCACAAAGTGGCACACGCGTCTGGAGTTCGTTTGCAGTGGCTGGAGGCCCTGGCGTGCCCATTCTCTCTCTCCTCTGTCTGCATCGTTCTCTGTCTGTCTGTCTGTCTGTCTCTCTCTCTCTCTCTCCCTCTCTCTCTCTCTCTCTCTCTCTCTCAAATACATATATAATTAGAGGGGAGAAAATTCCCTAAAAGAAGGCCACAGGTACAGCTAGGGAGCTAGGGGCTGCAGAGCCGTCTTTTTAAATGTCCTGGGGAACGTGTGGAGTGGGTCTGGAAGATTCAAGTCCTGGAGCCCTCAGCGCGCAGGGTTCACAGGGGTGCGCGCGGGAGCTAGCGCGGCTGGGGAGCGCGCCTGGGCAAGGAGGAGCGCGCGTGGCGGGCGGCGAGGGGTGCGCGCATGGCCGAGGAGGGGCGCGCGCAGGGAGGGGCGCGCGCATAGGCAGGGCGGGGCGTGCGCGCGCACGGTCAGGGAGGGGCGCGCGCGGGAGCGAGCGCGGGGAGGAGCGCGCGGCGGGCAGGGAGGGGCGCGCGCGGGAGCCGAGCCGCCGGGCCGCCCTGGACGGTCGCGGGGCGCGCAGGCAGGCTGGCTGGCTGGCCGGAGGAGCGCTGCGCGTCGCAGTCCGCGTGGGCACCTGCCGTCCCCAGGAGGGGACTCCTGCTCGGTGAGTGTCTCCCGGGACAAGTTTGGAGCAGCTGGAAGCGTCCCTGGGGTGGTGGGGCCGCCCGGGACGCGGGGGCGTGCGCAGTCGCCGCGGGCTCGGGCGCACGGTGGGCGGCAGCTGTCCCCTTCCTCCGCGCCGGGTCCCCGCCCCCGCGCGCACCGCACCTCCGCGGGCCACCCGCCGCCCCTCACACCGGGGAGCTGGGCGTCTCCCGCGGGAGACTTCTGGGGTGCCGGGGCGGCACGCGTGGCCGTCCGACCCTGGAGTTTTTCTGCGGGAGAGGGCGCAGAGGCTGGCGGCACGGCGTCTACTTTGAGCACCCGACATCTCAGACCGTCCCTGACACCCCCCCCCAGGCTTCGGTCCCGGGGCCCCGGCGAGGGACCGCGGTCCCCAGCTCTGCGGAGACGGGTCTAACCTTGGGGGCGGCCGGAGCCACCTGCTCGCCCGGGGTCCTGCGCAAAACCTCCCCGTGGTCCCCGGCAGATAACTGAGTCACGCGGGAAATGTGTAGGGTCACCCAGAGAACCAGGGCGGGAGGGATTAAAAAGAAGAAAATGTGACTTAATGGGATACCGTTTAACAAAGGCAGTGAAAAAGTGGACCCCGGGGTTTCTCCGAGGCTTTGAAAAGTTTCCCAGTATTGTTCTACCGAGTCTAAATTTAAGCATCTAGCTTTCCCCCTCCTAACCGCAGGACGAGCTTCAGAAAGCTTTTAACTCTGCCTTAGCCTCACTGGTCCCGTATTTTCCTCATTGGCAAAGCAGAAAACCTAAGCGAGCAAAGGAAAATGAGTGTGCGCGTGTGTTTACCCCTAAAGAGAGCAAAACTTTCAAGTCCTGTCCGGCTCCACTTTCAATGGAAAACAACCAAAAGGAAAAAAAAGAGCTTTATTCCTGAAAGATCCAGAAACAAACCATGACTAAGTGTAAACTTGAGGAAAGTGCTGACCAGAGAAACCTTTATTAAAAATAATTTTCACTTTATTTTTTAAGCGCTATCTACTGGGGCTCCGGTATCCACTAATACTTTGCCCGCACAGCTCCATGCCTGAATGTTCCAGATTGTTTTTCTAGGTGGAGGAGGGTATTTTCGTTGGTGCAGCCAAAGTGGAAATACAAACAAATGCCCTATTTACTCGGGATTGGGTGGGAAGGGTGGAAGTTGTCTAAAATCTTTCTTGCCAGGCTTGACAGTGTATGTGTGGAATCCTGTGTATTTTCTTGCCCAGACTAGTAATAGCCATTTTTAAGGGACTGGATAGATTCCTTGCCACAGCTCTTCCGAGGAGCTTCTCTTGGCAAATCTGAGATACTGATAACTTAAAAGTAATCTATTTTCTCCACTAACAGAAACCAGAAATTCAAAACCAAGTGATCCTTGAGTGAAAGCTAGAAAAGAAAAAAGAAAAAAATGCTTTTGAGAAAATTTGATTCTCTTTGACCTAAGTCTTCATCACAGAGGGGCTTCACCTGGTTTGAATGCAGGCCTGCCCCGGGTGTTCATTAGCTCCTGCACGTACTTGTAGATTGACGACAGTGTGCTGAGCCTTGGCTGCTCAGTGGACATTTCTAGATAGGAGCCATATGGCCCAAACTGATTAAAACCAGACTTGGCAAGCCTTTCTTCGTCAGTGCCTGACCAGACACCTGGTTCCAAAGTTCTCAAGACACCTCAGAAGTCTATAGTTGGCACCTTGTGTTGATTGGAAGATCAGCTCAGGTAACGGAGAGGTAGAGTGGAACCTTGAAACCTGAAGGGTTTGAGCGGAGTGGAGCAAGGCCCCCGGCAATCCTGTGTAACAGAAAATTGAAGCGCATCTTATCTGCGTTGTTACGGGCCGGCGGCCAGTGGCACCCAGGCCACTTGGTAGGTGCCAGGGGAATCCTAGGAGCATCCCAGAACGTGAGCTCTTCCTGTGGTCCTCAAGTGCAGCATCTTGTTTCAGTTCCCACTGTGCTTCCCCGGGGGTGGGGTGGTGGCTTCCGTCTGAGGAAGAGCCTGACACCTCTGTCCCATCCTAAGCTAAATGAGTCTGTGGCCATGCTGGGACTGCTCTCTGGACCCGTGGTGGCAGTGTAGTGACATTCCCGATGACAGCCTGTCTTTGAAGAACCATGGTGAAGCCGCATCTCAGTAATGCCTTTGTCCCCCTCTTTTAATAACAGCCACATTCTTTTCCTTTCTTTCTTTTTTATTTCTCTTCGAGGTAGAGTCTTGCTCTAGCCCAGGCTGACTTGGAATTCACTGTGTAGTCTCAGGGTTGCCTTGAACTCCCGGCGATCCTCCTACCTCTGCCTCCCGAGTGCTGGGATTAAAGGCGTGCGCTACCAGGTTCGGCTAACAGCACCATTCTTTTTTTTTTTAAGTTTTTTTTTAATTATTTATTTATTTATTTGAGAGCGACAGACAGAGAGAAAGACAGATAGAGGGAGAGAGAGAGAATGGGTGCGCCAGGGTTTCCAGCCTCTGCAAACGAACTCCAGACACATGCGCCCCCTTGTGCATCTGGCTAACGTGGGACCTGGGGAACCGAGCCTCGAACCGGGGTCCTTAGGCTTCACCGGCAAGCGCTTAACCGCTACGCCATCTCTCCAGCCCACCATTCTTGAAATCTGTCAGGACCCTGTGAACGCTGGTGCTTCATTGATTGTCTGTGCAGTCAGGATAAGTGATAAGTGACTGTGTGGAGTCTAACGTCCCCACCTTTGTTTTTCATTTACTTATTTATTTATGGGGGGGAGGTGCAGATGCCACAGCATGCATGTGAAGGTCAGAGGACAACGTCAAGGTGCCTGAACTCCACCTTCTTTAAGACAGGGTCTCTTACTGCTGCAAACTAGCTGGCCCAGGAGCTTTTGATTCTCCTGGCTCCACCTCCCTTTGTTGAAGGCACCTCCGGGTCACAGATGCATGAGCACTTTCAGCTTTACATGGGTGCTGGGTAATTAATAGGCTGGCAGGCTTTGCAAGCAAGTACCTTTAACCGCTGAGCCATCTCCCCAGCCTCCATCCTGCCTTATTTAGAGATAGCCAGCACTTACGAATGCCTGTCTTATTAGATAATTCAAAGACTAATTCTAGGAAGACTGCACATTTTAAAAAATATTTTATTTATTTATTTGAGAGAGAGAGAAAAAGAGAATGGGCATGCCAGGCCCTCCAACTATGGCAAACAAACAAACTCCAGACACATGTGCCACCTTGTGCATCTGGTTTACGTAGTGCTGGGGAATCGAACCTGGGTCCTTTGGCTTTGTAGGCAAGTGCCTTAACTGCTAAGTCATCTTTCCAGCCCTGGTTCTCATTTTTATTGTAGCAAAATACCTAATGACTTCCATTTTACTATTTTAAAGTGCATGAAAAAAATGACGATAAGTGTTTGCTACCATTACTAACCTGTCTAGTTCTAGAACTTTTCTATCACCCTTACCCATTAAGCAGTCACTCCCCTAGTCCCTGGCAGCTGCTAATCTGCTGTCTCTGGATTCTCCTGCTGTGGACATTCATACACATGGAATCTTAAAACACGTGACCTTTATTGCTATTGTCAAGTTAAACTCACGTTGTACATTTATCTTCATCAATTCTTCATTCCTTTCTATGGATATATAACATGCATTGCATTATATGTCACATTCTGTTCATTAGTAGATGACCATTGGGTTCTTTCCACCTTTCGAGTGTTGGGATCAGTGCTGCTATGGAAAGTTGTGTATAACTTTTTGGTTTAAATATCTGTTTTCAATTCTTTGCAGTCTGTATCTAAGAGCAGAATTCAAGGGTCTTGGTAATTCTTCACTCAACTAGTGAAAGACCTGTTTTTCACAGAAGCTCCCCCACATTCGACATTCCCACTAGCGATGAATGAAGGTTTCCTTTCCTCAGAGTCCTTGCCAGTAGTTGTTACTGGAAAGTTCCCTTTCATTATTGCTTGGGCTCTGGTCATCCTAAGGGGTGTGTACCGTAGTACCTCATTGTGGTTTTCATTGCTATTTCCCTACTGGCTGACCATGCCGAGCACACTCTTCTCGGCCTTTACAGTGTCCCACTCATCCGTAGCTTTGTTTCCTTCAGTCTCCTTTGTTCTCAACCAACCACGGTCTGAAAGTGCTACTGTAGTGCAGTGAGGAATGAAGAAACTTGAAGGTGAGAGAGTAAGAAACACAGTCTTATGTTTATTACAGTTCCGGTTGTAATTGTTCTATTTTGTTATCATCAGTCTCTTACTGAACCTAACTAACCCTTGGAACCGTGTCACAGGATGTGTGTGGACAAACGTCCTGTGCATAGGCTTCTGTTCTCTATGCAGTTCATGTGTCCACTGGGGCTCTTGGAAAGTGTCCGCTCCAGATGAGGGCAGGAACTGCTGTGTGCGTCCTTAGAGAAATGTCTACTAGGGCCTCGACCTTTGTATGACTGTAACCCAGACACCCGAGAGAGCCAGATGAGGAGGAAAGGTGAGTTTGGCCCATGGGTTCCGAAGCTTCTGCCCATTGCTGCTTGGTCGCATGCTGGTCATGGTGTCATGGCAGCAGGAGCCTGTGATAGAGGAATTTTACCCTGTGGCCAACTTCGGGAAGCAGAGAGAGACAGAAAGTGGCCAGGGACAAGATGTCCTCAGGGACCTGCCCACAGTTGTGTACTTCCTCTAGCTGGGTTCTGCCTCCTAACGTTTCCAGAACCTCCCACCAGCTACCGACCAAGACCCCAACACCTGAACCTTTTTGGGCACTTCATGTCCAAATTATAAAAGTTCTGCTTTTTTTTTTTTTTTTTTAAATTTTTTTTTGCTCATTATTTATTTATTTATTTGAGAGTGACAGACACAGAGAGAAAGACAGATAGAGGGAGAGAGAGAGAATGGGCGCGCCAGGGCTTCCAGCCTCTGCAAACGAACTCCAGACGCGTGCGCCCCCTTGTGCCTCTGGCTAACGTGGGACCTGGGGAACCGAGCCTCGAACCGGGGTCCTTAGGCTTCACAGGCAAGCGCTTAACCGCTAAGCCATCTCTCCAGCCCAAGTTCTGCTTTTTGTTGATGTTGTTTCATTTGGTTGGTTTTTCTGGTGCTGAGGACCGAACCCAGAGCCTTGCACTTGCTAGGCAAGCATTCATCCACTGAGCTAAATCCACAGCCCCAGCGGTTCCCTTCCATAGTCACGTTTGTATCATCCAGACCAACCATGCGAGCGTCATTTACAAAGGGTTTGCCTCACGCATCTCATTCCTTATATCTCCTTGACTGCTCTCTTAGAAGCCAGTAGCCTGACTAGTTCTTGGGAATATTTAATCTGCCTAATTTTTGTTTGTTTGTTTTTTCAATGTAGGATCTCACTGTAGCCCAGGCTGACCTGGAATTCACTCTGTAGTCTTAGGGTGGCCTTGAACTCATGGCGATCCTCCTACCTCTGCCTCCCGTATGCTGGGATTAAAGGCGTGTGCCACCACGCCCGGCTAATCTGCCCAATTTAATGATCTAAAGCTCTGGAGTGTTCATCAGTTTATTCAGCAATCTCTGTAAAGTATTCTGCCATCTACCATGTTCTGAGCCCTGAAGTAGTCACTGGGCAAGCAGATACCCACAGAATATATATTTTTTTAAACATTTGTTTTTATTTATTTATTTGAGACAGAGAGAGGGGTGGAGGGAAGAGAGAGTGAGAATGGGCACCCCAAGGCCTCTAGCCACTACAAACGTACTCCAGATGCATGTGCCACCATGTGCATCTGGCTTACATGGGACCTGGGTAATCAAACCTAGGTCCTTAGGCTTCGCAGGCATGTACCTTAACTGCTAAGCCATCTCTCCAGCCCCACAATACATTTTTGTTTTTTGGTTTTTCAAGGTAGGGTCTTGCTCTAGCCCAGGCTGATCTGGAATTCACTATGTGGTCTCAGGGTGGCCTTGAACTCACAGTGATCCTCCTACCTCTGTCTTCCCAGTGCTGGGATTAAAGGCATGCACCACCACACCTAGCTACAGAATACATTTTAATTTAAAAACTGACAGGTTAGTGGAGCATATTTTTTTATTTTTTTGAGGTGGAGTTTCACTCCAGCCCATAGAGAAAGAGAACACATTCTACTTGGAGTCAGGGACTCTGCCTCAAACTTCATCACCAGATAGCCATGTGACTCTGGGGTTCAGCACTTTACCTTCTGGAACATGGTTTCCAGGTCTGTGAAGTTTGGGATAGGTTAGTGACCTCTCCAGGCCTTCATAGACCTTGAAACAGAAGACTTAAAAATTCTTAGTTCTCATAATGTGGCCAGTCATAGTGGCAAATGCCTTTAATCCCAGCACTCAGGAAGCCAAAGTAGGTGGATTGTTATGAGTGCAAGGCCCTGAGACTCCATAGTGAATCCCAGGTCAGCCTGGGCTGGAGTGAGATCCTACCTCAAAAAAATCAAAAATCTAAAATGATAATAATAATAATAAGGCTGAGGATATTGTGCAGTGGTTAAAGGCACTTGCTTGCAAAACCTGATGGCCTGGGTTCAGTTTCGCAGTACCTACATAAAGCCAGATGCACAAAGTGGCACCTATATCTGGAGTTTGTCTGCAGCAGCAAGAGGTCCTGACATGCCCATACTCTCAAGTAAATAAATAAAAATATTTTTTAAAAAACATAATGAGGGCTGGAGAGATGGCCTAGCGGTTAAGCGCTTGCCTGTGAAGTCTAAGAACCCCGGTTTGAGGCTCGATTTCCCAGGACCCACGTTAGCCAGATGCACAAGGGGATGCACACGTCTGGAATTTGTTTGCAGTGGCTGGAGGCCCTGGCGCACCCATTCTCTCTATCTCCCTCTTCCTCTCTCTGTCTTTCACTCTCAAATGAATAAATAAAAATAATTAAAAATAAACAAATAAAAAAAACATAATGAAGGCTGGAGAGATGGCTTAGCGGTTAAGTGCTTGCCTGTGAAGCCTAAGGACCCCAGTTCGAGGCTCGATTCCCCAGGACCCACGTTAGCCAGGGACCGCATACATCTGGAGTTCATTTGCAGTGGCTAGAGGCCCCAGCGTGCCCATTCTCTCTCTCTCTGCCTCTTTCTCTCTGTTGCTCTCAAATAAATAAGTAAATAAAATAAAAATCATAATGAAACCTAATTCTTTGAATGTTAATAAAAAATAAATTTTAATAAAGAATATATGTATTGTTATAAGTAAGGTTTGATAACCATCCACAGTCTTCTGGGTTCAGAGGAGAGAGGTGTTCTTACGATCAGAGATGTCGGAACACCTTCTGGAGGCAGTCATATTGGAAGTGGGCTGCCAGGCCAGGGAAGGCAGTGGGAAACCGAGCTGACATGGAAGAACTGGGCTTTGCTCCTCTTGCTCAGAGATCCTCACCTTTAACTTGGGTCACTAAGCCATTCAAAGGCTTAGGAGTGGTGGTGTGATAACAGATCTTGCTTTACTGTGCAGTGGACTTTTGCACAGAATGTTCAAGAATGAGGAAATACAAAGATATACAGATGAGATTATACAAGTGGGGAAGGCACCTGAAAAATATCAAGTCATGTTTTTGGTGCTAAAAAAAAAAGTTAAAAGTACTGTGCTGGAGTAGACAGTTAAAAGCAGCTCTGTGGAACTAGCTTAACCGTCACGAGAGCCTTGAACTTGCTTCCTTCCTGTCTGTTACAGATAAGTTGTCCTCCTTGTTCACAGGTAGGCAGTGAACAGCTCCCACTGGTGCAAACAGCTTCTCTGTAAGAATCAAATGGCTTTAAAATGGGTGTGGGTCAGGGGCTGGAGAGATGGCTTAGTGGTTAAGGTGCTTGCCTGTGAAGCCCAAGGGCTAAAGTTTGATTCCCCAGGACCCACATAAGCCAGATGCGCAAGGTGGTGTATGTGCCTGGAGTTTGCAGTGGTGGAGGCCCTGGCATGCCCATTCTCTCTACTTAAAAAAAGGAAAAAATGGATGTGGGTCAGTACGCTCTGTGTTCATCCCCCCACATCGACTCCCATTTTGGTTGTAGATACTTTCTGTAGAAAAGCTTGTTACGATGTCAACATATGATAAAACTACGCTCAGCACTGAGTGTGCTGGCAGACATCAGTAACCAGTTACAGCCTTGGGAAAGCTGAGACAGGAGGATCATGAACTCTAGGTCAGCCTGGGCTATATGGTGAAACCCTATCCCAAAAATGAGATAAAGTAAGGGACTGGCGAGATGGCTTAGTGGATAAAGTTTGCCTGTGAAGCCTAAGGACCCAGGTTTGATTCCCCAGTACCCATGTAACCCAGATGCACAAGGTGGTGCATGCATCTGGAGTTCATTTGTAGTTGTGGGAGGCCCTGGCATGCCCATTCCCCCCTCCTCTTGAATAAATAAATGAAATAAAACTAAACAAATAAGGGGTTGCGGATGTAGTTCAGTTGGTAGAGTGCTTGCCTAGCATGCATAGAGGCTTGGGTTTAATCCCCAGCCCCACATAAAATCAGGCATGCAATTAATCCTAGCACTTGGGAAGTGGAGGCAGGAAGATCAGAGGTTCAAGGTCACCCTCAGCTATATAGTGAGTTTGAGGCCAGCCTGGAATGCATGGAATCTTGCCCCCAAAATAAAATAATATATATTTTTATGAAAACACTTAGGGTGTAGGAGAGATTGCTCAGTGGCTAAAGGCACTTGCTTGCAGAGCCTGATGTCCCTGGTTTTGATTTCCAGTACCCAAGTAAAGCCACATGCACAAAGTGGAGCACATATCTGGAGTTTGTGTGCAGTGGCAAGAGACCCTGGCATGCCCATATTTTTCCTCTCTCTCATAAATAGATATTTTTAAAAGAGGAAAAAATAAACAAAAAATAATGCACTTAAGATTTCATGGCAAAGCATACTCCACACTTTTTACAATGTTAACACCAATTTAATTATAAAACCATTAGGTTAATTGTCGAAAATTACCGATATTCAACTACGTTTCACTTACACAGATGGCACCTGCGTGTGAGTTGTTAGGCCTTCCCTTCTTACCCACACAAGAATTTAACCACTGACTTTGAAAGTTCACGGAGAAATTCAGAGTTAGGGCTGAGCACTTGCCTAGCATGTTCAACCTCCATGCCCCATAGAAAAGAACAAAGCATGGCATGTATTTAATTCTTGTATGCCTCGGTGGAGTGCCCTCTCTGTAGAATGTTGGTGGTGTGCTCATTGTCCAGGGTGGTGGTCAGGTTACAAGCCTGCGTGCTCAGCATTGCATTACTTGAGTGATTATCAAATTCTTGAACTACTTCAAGGTGCTTTGTGTTCTCCCAGAGAGAGTGATAGGCAACGCTTGAACTCTGAAAATAGCAGTATCTTGTCAATTGAAGTCATCTAGCTCTTTCCTAAAACATTTGATTTTCTTCTTTCCTTCACAACGTGCTAAGAACCCCTTGTTTAAAGAGGGAGGTTGCTGGGTTCTCAGGACAGGCAGAGGCTGGGAGGATGCTCTGTCCGTCCTCCCCTCCCCTTCCCTAAAAAAGAGCCAGCAAAGAAGTTTTGAAAGATACAGTTTAAAACTGCACGCAAGGGGGACTGGAGAAATGGTTCAGCAGTTAAGGTGCTTGCTTGCAGATCCTGATGACCTGGGTTCAATTCTTTAGTACCCAGAGGGTGACACATGCATCTGGAGTTTGTTTGCAGTGGTGGGAGGCTCTGGCACACCCATTCTCTCTTTCTCCTCTTTCTGCTTGCAAATAAATAAATATTTAAATAATATTTTAAAATTCTGAGCCAGCGGGGCTGGAGAGATGGCTTAGCGGTTCAGGTGCTTGCCTGCAGAGCCAAAGGACCCAGGTTCCTCAATACCCATGTAAAGCCAGCTGTACTAGGTGGCACATGAGTCTCGACTTCCTTTGCAGCAGCTGGAGGCCCTGGCATGCCCAGTCTCTCTCAAATAAATAAATAAAAATATTTAAAATTTTTTTGAGCCAAGTGCAGCACACGCCTTTAATTCCAGCACTTGGAAGGTAGAGGTAGGAGGATTGCTGTGAGTTCAAGGCCACCCTGAGACTACATAGTGAATTCCAAGTCAGCCTGGACTAGAGTGAAACCCAACCTCAAAAAAACAAAAACCAAGAAAAAACAATTCCATGCAAGGGCTGTGTAGTTCAGTGGTAGAGCCCTTCCCTAGCATGCATAAAGCTCTGGGTTCTACCCCCAGCACCACCAAAAAAAAGAAAGAAGGAAAGAAAGAAAGGAAGGAAGGAAGGGAGGGAGGGAGGGAGGGAGGGAGTTGACAGTAGTGGATTGACCCAGGAGGAGGTCTTACAATGAGTTTTGCTTCCCTCTGGTTTGAATTTAAATCTGTTCTTTTGAGATAAGATGTAAATCAGATCGCCACTTCCAGTCTAACCAGGTGTTATAAATACCAGTGGTAAACAAACTTCAGCTAAGTCAGCTCTGTTCCTTGTGAGGATGAGAGAAAAATGAAGCTGCGAGTTTTAAGCTTCTCAGGAACAAAAGGCATTGTGGAGCAGTGATGGAAACAGTGAGGTGCCACCCAGAAGTACTGCGTTTTATTGCACCGGAGCAGTGCGTAGCGGTGTGCAGTGCTTTTTACTGAGCCAATAAAGCACAAACAGAATTACTTCTCAAAAGGATTGCTACAACTGGGCTGGAGAGCTGGCTTAGCGGTCAAGGCGCATGCCTGCAGAGCCTAAGGACCCAAGTTCAATTCTTCAGGTCCCAAGTAAGCCAGACACACATGGTGGCACATGCATCTGGAGCTCATTTGCAGTGGCTAGAGGCTCTGGCACACGTATTCTCACTCTCTCTTTCCCACACCCCTATCTCTGTTTCTAATAAAAATAAAGCCCTAAAAGCCAGGCATGGTGGTGCATGCCATTAATACCAGCACTCGGGAGGCAGAGATAGGATCACTGTGAGTTCACCCTGAGATTACATAGTGAATTCCAGATCAGCCTGGGCTAGAGTGAGAGAGACCCTACCTCCAAAAAACAAAAAATAAATAAAATAAAAATAAATTTTAAAAAATCACTAAAACTGGAATTTTCTTCTATTTCTAAAAACTTTGCCGAACATTCTAAAAATATAATAGGCAACTTTAAAAAATGAGCTGAGGGGCCGGGGATACAGAGTGGCTGTCTAGCATACACAAAATTGGGTCCCCAGAACTGCAGAGAACCACACGTAGTGGGGTACACCTGTCATCCCAGCACTAGGGAGGTGGAGACAGGAGATCAAAAACTCAAGGTCATCTTCAGCTGGGCTACACAAGACCCTGTCTCAAAGATGTGAGGTAAAGCTTGCAGTATGAGTCTTTGCAAAGATTTCACAGGATGGAAGTGTTTTCCTACATGCGGTTTCCTCTACTCATTCTGTTCCCTTCTGCGTGGTCATCACAACTGACTGTCTTCAGGTGAGATTTTTGCTTTAGGAAATCCTGATTTCCATCTGCGCAGTGGTGATGACAGATCTCTGCCCCCGAGGACTTGAGCCTACCTCATGAACGTGTTTGCTTTAGTTAATTGTGTAGGCGGATCCGTCACCTTGACTGGCAGATGGCCGTAAATAAATTACTGTATCCTATTAATAGTTGAAATTATTATTAACAGTGACAGATTGAAGTCATCTTTGTGTTTTTTTTAAATTTTTAATTTATTTCCTAGGGTCTCGCAACAGCAAATGATTGTCCATCCAACTTTACAAGGGTAACTGGGGATTGAACCTGGGCCAGTAGGCTTTGCAAGCAAGTACCTTTAACTGCTGTGCTATCTTCCCAGCCCTTCATCTTTGTTGTTCTACATTGCTTAGAAATTTTTATTTTATTTTTATTTATTTACAGGGAGAGAGAGAGAAAGAAGGAGAGAATGGGAATGCCAGGGCCTCTACTCACTGCAAACGAACTCCAAATGCATGCGCCACTTTGTGCACCTGGATTTGTGTGTGTACTGGTAATTGATCCTGGGTTGTTAGGCTTTGCAGGCAAGCACCTTAACTGCTTAGCCATCTTTCCAGCGCAGAAAGTTTTGTTTTGTTGTTAATCCAAACGAAAGCATGACCATGCTTCCAGAGGTAAAATTACCAGTCCTTTAAAAATACTTATTGTATTTAATACCTTTGAGTGCCAATTAGAATTTAAGATCCTCAGTTGTTAAGTAAGACCTTTCAGAAGTAGGGAAAACAGCTGACCCTGCTTATAAAGGTCTGTAATCTCAGGTACTAGGAGGCTAAAATAGGAAGGTCACAGGTTCAAGACCTGCCTGAGCTACAGGATGTGTTCAAGGTCAGCCCGAGTGAGTGAACCTGCTTAACAAAAAAAAAAAAAAAAGAAAAGAAAGAAAGAAAGAAAGAAAGATGGGGCTGGAGAAATGGGTCAGCCATTAAAAAGGTGCTTGCCGCCAGCTGTGGTGGCGCACACCTTTAATCCCAGCACTCGGGAGGCAGAGGTAGGAGGATCATCGTGAGTTCAAGGCCACCCTAAGACTACATAGTGAATTCCAGGTCAACCTGAGCTAGAGTGAGACAAAAACCAAAAGAAAAAAGGTGCTTGCCTGCAAAGCCCAATTAAAGCCCACGTAAAGCCACCTGGAGGTTGTCTGCAGTGAGTGGCTGGAGGCCCTAACACACCCATATATTCTCTCTCCTTGCAAATAAATTAAAAAATATATTTTCTTAATAAACGGTTTGTTCTTTGGTCAGGCATGGTGGTGCACACTTTTAATCCCAGCACTTTGGAGGCAGAGGCAGAAGGATCACCTTGAGTTCAAGGCTACCCTGAGACTACATAGTGAATTCCAGGTCAGCCTGGGCTACAGCAAGACCCTACCTCAACCCCCTTCCCCCAAAAAATCATAAAGTGATCTATTTTTAGGATACTCTAATTTACAAAAATAAGATAAAATAGGCTTTAGAGTTTTAAAACATGAGTTTTGGGAGCTGGACAGATGGCTCAATCAGTAAAGTGGATGTGTAGCACCCACATAAAAGGCTGAGCATAGAGGTACCCTGGGGAGGCAGAGCGAGAGGGCTTGCTGGCTAGCCAGTCTAGCCTGAATTGGTGAGCTCCAGATTTAGTGAGAGACCCTGTCTCAAAAATAAGGTGGGGATGGGGTTGCAGAGATGGCTTAGCATTTAAGGTGTTTGCCTGCAAAGCCAAAGGACCCTGGCTCAATTCCCCAGGACCCATGTAAGCCAGATACACAAGGGGGCGCATGCATCTAGAGTTTGTTTGCAGCAGCTGGAGGCCCTGGCGTGCCCATTCTCTCCTTCTCTCTCTCTGCCTTGTTCTCTCTCTCAAATAAATAAGTTAATAAAATATATTTTTTTATTATTATTATTTGGGGGGGGTTCAAGGTAGGGTCTCACTCTGGCTCAGGCTGACCTAGAATTAACTATGTAGTCTCGGGGTGGCCTCAAACTCACAGCAACCCTCCTACCTCTGCCTCCTGAGTGCTGGGATTAAAGGCGTGCGCCACCACGCCCGGCTCAATGAAATATATTTTTAAAAAAAGAAGGCAGGGAGTGATTACGGACAGCACCCGTTGTCACCCTCTGTCCTCCACACACATGCACACCAACACAAAAGAAACTTTTGGTTACGTAATGAATATTCCTTATAACTTGTGGCAAGTGTCATCCAAAATGTTGTGGCAATATGCAAATAAAAAGAATCGGCCTATAAGAAATGTATAATGTAATTGAGAGAGAGGCTCGCTTGCATAAACCCGACGTGATCAGTTGTGTCAGAGTGACAGAAGATGGCCCCACAGAGTTCACAGGGTAGAGCCAGGGTATCAGGGCTGAGGGTGGAGAGAGAGGGCGATGGCAATAGGAAGGCCTGGTGGGGTGTTGAGCTGGGCTTAGGAGGTGGGCAAGGCTGTGGAGGCTCACGGGTGAGTAGCTCACTGTGGGGACCTGGGCTGGATGAGGGGGATTGTGGTGTGGAAAGGAAGGTGGAGGAGGTAGGTCAGGCCGCACTGAGAGACCCTCGCAAGCCTTTGACCCTACAGACAGGTTCCTTGGCAGTGTGCCTAAGTAAAGGACCTGTCAGGGTGGCAGGCCCGTGGTGTCAGGAGTAACCCAAGGTCTTAGAAAGCCCGTTTAAATATTTACCCATTCAGTATCGAAAGTTGTGCTGTTGGATTTCATTTTATTGATTTATATTTTGATTTTTTTTTTTAATTTTTTTTGAAGTAGGGTCTTGCTCCAGCCCAGGCTGACCTGGCATTTACTGCATAGTCCCAGGCTGGCCTTGAACGCACGGTGATCCACAGCGATCCTCCTACCTCTGCCTCCCGAGTGCTGGGATTAAAGGCGTGCGCCGGCTTGTACTGTTTTATTTTTAACCAAGGTTGTAAAAGAAATGCTTAGTCAATGAGCACCAGGAATAACAACTTCTACCTTTCTGTGCGGTTGGCTTTGTGTGTAGCTGTCTATATGGGCAGCTTCAGTTTAATGCAGGCGGGAGGATTCACACTCTGGCCTTCGTGTGCGACACTAGACTAGGCCTTAACCGCGCAGGCTAGCTGAGATCCCTTGTGAGTGCTAACCAGAGGTTGTGACAACTAGCGTAAAATTGCTTTGTGGAAGTAGTCTAGAAATGATTTTTAAGGAAATAGTGTGAGAAACTTTTTAAAACTATAATTAAGTTAATTAATGAAAAAGAATGTTGGAATTCAGTTTCCTTTTTAACTCATAAATTGATTTAATGAAAGATTTGCCATCATCCATAGCTTATTACAAGACTCGTTTGTTTTTTTTTAAACACACGTTACTTACATATGTGCAGGATTTAACACAACCAGATGGGAATGATAAAAGCAGGGCTTCCATTTTTGTGTAAAGTCGGAGCAGAGTGCCTGGGCACATGGACAGATGTCATCAAAGGCCACTAGCGCTAAAGCCCACAACGGCTGTTCTGTGTTAACTGGTCTTTATTTTCAACCACTGTGTGATCGTATGAAAAACCTACTCATGATGATCTGCTGTGGTGATTCAGGAACAGTTCCCACTTCGATTTTTAATGTCCTTAAGGTCAAAAGAAACATATCTTTTTAGACAAGATTTGGCACATTCAGGGTGGTGTGGCTCTAGACAACACATCTTATTAAAAGTCATTTGTTAAATCATATTTAAGCTGTAGTTTTCAAGTTCTTTCTTTGCTAGGATTATCTTCCTAGCTCTTGGGAGGAAGCTCAAATTTCCTGTGAATGGAGGACGACATTCAAAGAGCAGCGCGGATCCCATCACAGCCACACATTATCCTCAGGGTGCCTCAGTTCAATCTTACTGTTGTCTTTCCTACACTAGTTACTGCATTTTTTTTTTTTTCTGACTTAAGTTGACTCTTGGTCCATTACATTTTAGCCTTCTTTTCTGATGTGACAAGCATTAGCTGGGCCCCACAGGCCTGGCTATGTAACATTTCTGTTACCATTTCGTCTTAATGATTTTCTGATTTCTGATGCTGTTTCTGAGAGTTACTTAGAACCAAACATTCCTAATGGCCATATATATTAATTCTTCAAGTTATCATTATTATTTGTAATTTAATTGTAGTAAGAGTTGTGTTTGTTTGTTTTTATATCAGTCATGTGAAATTTGCTGAGACTGGCTCCGTGGCCTAGTATGTCACCGGTTCTAATACGTATCTTTGTTAACGTGAAAGAAGGCTGGCTGGTTGGTTGGTTTTGAGACAGGATCTGACCGTGTAGCCCAGGATGACATCAGGTTCTCAATCCCTCTGTCTCAGCCCTCTGAGTCCTTATCACAGCCGAAGGACTGGACGTTGTGCGGTTGTTGCGTGTGGGGTGCTGTAAATGCTGATTAGAGAAAACTTTTAGCTGTGGTCTCCAAGTCTTCTCCATCCTGCCTGATTTTGAAGTTTACTGGGAGTGGGTTGAAGGTGGCATCAGAGTGGCATATCCAGATCAATCCACTGGAGGAATACAGTAAAAACGATAAAGGAGGAGGAGGCCGGAGAGACAGCTTAGTGGTTAAGTGTGCTTCCTGCATAATCATGAGGGGCCGGAAACAGTCACACGCGACTGTAACCCCAGTCCCACAAAGGGGAGCAAAAACAAAGAGTAGTGAGTGGCCCAGGGTTGTATTAAGAAAAAAAAAAAAGTCAATTCTGGTCTCAGTAAGAGACTCCTGCTCAAAACAAGAGCAAGAGGAAAAGTAATGGAACAGGCCACCCAGTGTTCTGTTCAGCCGCAGCAGGCATGCACATGGGGTGCTGAATGAGCATGTGCATGTGAATACACTACACACACACACACACCCCACCACCACCACCATTGCCACCACCACATTGCACACAAACATACGTACAAGCAAAAACAAAAGGATGGGGACCCGTGAGAACAAGAGATGCCGTGGGCAGGCTGGCAGCGACCGAGGCCCGGGCTACGGTGCCCCCACACTAGGGAGGGAGCCAGGAGGGAAACGGATAGGTGAAGTCAGGGGAGGCTCTGCAGGGCCTGTGGGTGGCTGCGTGTGGGTGGCGGGGAGAGGGAGGAGGCGAGAGTGTCTCCATAGCTTTGGGCCTTTGGCGAGCATGGGTCAGCCTTGGGATGCCGCAGATTCGGTTTCAGGGGAACAGCGGAAAGGCAGAGTGGCTCTGTGTACCTGACGGAGGCGACTTGATGTCGACAAGGGAGATAGTGAAAGGGTGACCGTGTGGACACCCTCTAGGCCATGCTGGCTCTTTCTGGAAAGTCCAGGGGAGGAAGGAGATGCATTTCTCTGCAGGCTCCAGCACACTCACTCGCCTCAGGACCACAGCCCAGCAGCTGCCCCAGGACATTCCCCTCGGATGGTTGCTGTACCGACAAGCTATGCCAGGCTTGTGCACGACCAAGACCATGGTCTATGGGCACCTGGTCCTCATCCTCTTTGCTCAAAGGATAAATTAGATTTTACCAGGAGAAAAAAAAAAAAATAAATGTTTCCAATAAAGAATGAGAAATGCATGGTGAAGTGCGACAGACGAGCCATGTTTCTGGGCTTGCAGATGTGTGCGTGGTGAAGTTTTTAAGTAAGCTCGCTCCCCCCGGCAGGAGTCAGTTTCTTCACGCAGGGGCTGCCTGAGGCTGACCCTAGCCCCGCTTATTATTATGCACACTGTTCGTACACCCAGAGAGTGACCTGGAATGGACAAGGAGAGTGAGCGTTTCAAAGTGGTCACGACTTGTGGAGGCACTGCCATGGTCAGTACTGCCCACCCCGTCTGCTTCCTGTCTCAGCGTGCTCCTTTCCTCGGGGCTGCAGGACGTTGTCTCTCTGCCCTCCCTTTCAGTGAGCTGGCTCTTCCCCTTGGATCGCCCGTGGAATTGTATATTTTTAGCTCCTGGGGACCTCAAATTCTTTATTCCTTGAGAGATCAAAGATTGACATCTCTGGCTACGAAGGATGAGAAATGAAGATTTTTTTAAATTTCTGTCTTTCCATCCCAACCTTGTGGAAAATCCTGGTTAGCTGTCTTATACTCTTTCAAGAGAACAGCTTACAGAAATCTAAATATTATAGTTTTGCAGCTTTTAAAATTATAGCAGCACATGAAAAAGGTATCCGCTGGAAAAATGTGGTAAGTCACTGCCCGCCAGTCACACTGTGAGGGCTCCTCCACACGCTGCCTTCACTGCCCAGACCTGGGCACACTTCCAGAAACTTCCCACAGCCTGAGGAGTTCCACCTTGTGCCAGTGAATCAGCCCTGCCCACCCGCGCCTCACCTTGCCGGTGGGGGTGGGGAAGACTGGCGCCCTGCAGCCCTCGCCTTCCGCGGAGCTGTGAATCACTCAGGGCAGGCCAGAGTTGGACCGAGTCAGGGGGTGGGATCCACAGGACAGGAAGAATGAAGCCTTCGCCCGCCTTCAATGCCTAGCCTGTGCCACCTTGGCCTGACTCCAGGGATTACAACAGTAATTCAGCATCTCCCCTTGCCCAACTTCACACCAAACATAGTTGCCAGCGCACTTGGAAGGTTCCACAGTGTGTGTTTATACTGCATGTTAGACATTTGATTTGTGAACTGAATATACTTGAGTTTCACCATGGACAGGTAAATTTTAAAACTTTTTGACTTTTTAAAATTTGAGACAGAGAGAGGGGGAGAGAGAAAGAGAGAGAGAGAGAATGGGCGCTCCAGGGCCTTCAGCCGCTGCTAGCGAACTCCAGACGCATGCGCCACCTTGTGCATCTGGCTTACATGGGACCTGGAGAATCGAACTTGGGTCCTTAGGCTTTGCAGGCAAGTGCTTTAACTGCTAAGCCATTTCTCCAGCCCTGTTTGTTTGTTTTTGAAATAGGGTCTCATATAGCCCGGGCTGGCCTCGAGCTCCTGATTCTCCTGCCTCCACCTCCCAAGTGCTAAGATTATAGGTTTTTATCTCCATGCTTGGTTTTTGTTGTTGTTTGAGATAAGGTCTTATTATATAGCTTGGGCTGGCTTTGAATTTGTGGTTCTCCTGCTCCAGTCTCCCAAGGGCTGTATATGTCACCTTTTATTTTGGTGTTTTTGATGTTGGGTGTCACTCTAGCCCAGGCTGACCTGTAGTTCACTATGTGGTCTCAGGGTGGCCTTGAACTCACAGCAATCCTCCTATCTCTGCCTCCCAAGTGCTGGGATTAAAGGCATGTGCCACCACCTCTGGCCAACCCTTTGTTTTTCATGTTATTTGGAATAATGAAAATTGACAAAAGTTCAGAATCTTCTGGCTCCTTAACCTTGCTCTCAAAATGCCACTTGACCTGGTCTGAGTCAGTGAAGAGAAAACGGGGTGAGGGATCATTCTTTGAGTCAGTCTTGATAAACACCTGGAGGATTCCTATAAGATTTTCATAGCAACTCTTTTTTTTTTCCCCCGATGTAGGGTCTCACTCTAGCACAAGCTGACCTGGAATTCACTGTCATCTCAGGATGGCCTCAAACTCATGGCGATCCTCCTACCTCTGCCTCCCGAGTGCTGGTATTAAAGGCATGTGCCACCATTCCTGGCTTCCCAGTAATTTTTGAGGTCTAAAATGAGACAGTGCCCTGAAGTTGTCCACATCTCTTGGACTTTCTCCACAAATAGCATGTCTGTTAAATATTAATCAGCAGGAGCCTTGTTCCCGTTAGTCCTTTTTGGTCTCGTAGAATGTTTGATGGACTCAGTTGGTCAAGGTCGGAGGACAGCATGAAACTAAGGAGCTACGAGGGGACAGTTTTGATAACTTGGTGCTTTCATATGTTTGCTTATTTCTTGTTTTAGTTTTTTGTTTTTTTGGAGGTGGGTCTCACTCTAGCCCAAGTTGACCAGGAATTCAGTATGTAGTCCTGGGCTAGTTTCAAACTCACAGCAATCCCCCAACCTCTGCCTCCTGAGTAGTGGGATTAAAGGCATGTGGCACCGTGCCTAGTGATAACTTTGCTCTGGAAAGCAATACAGACTGGAAATGCCTAATTTCACTAGGGAATTTCCCATTTTCTATAGAAGTTGCAGCAGCATCAGGCTTTGAAAAGGCCTTCAGCCTTGGAGATGACAAGCTCCCATCAGTAATGTCTTAGAGCTTGCCCTCTTTCCCTAACTCTGACCTTTAGTGAGTTGGAGAGAGACCCTGCTTAGTGGCTGAGGCAGAAGAGCCAGAGATAACCTGGGGGGTAGTTGTACAAGAGAACGAAGGCGCATACACTCGTTACAAAAGAAGGTGCCAGGAATCTTACCAAATTCCCAGCCCGGGTGCAATTTTTAGTACTCCCAACTCTTCATAAAAATTACTCAATGTCCTGTGAATGGGTAGTGATATAAAGGAGACATAGAAACCAGTATCCACAACTAAGTTGATTCAGTTTCCTAATTCCCTTTACCTTAATGATAGGGCCTGTGAGCGCAGATGAGTCCAGTAAGGCCACCCTCCCCGCTTCCTGTAAGGTTTCCTTAAGGCATTTTCAAATATACTTTGTTTTGGTTGGCTGGATCCTCCCCCAGCATGCTGCCCCGCCCATCTCCCTGCCCTCCGGTCCCCACATACTCTTTCACCCTGGTTATTCCCCTTCCACTTTTGTATCCTATGTACTCTGTCACCCCCTTCACTCCCTTCCCGTAAAGCCTTTTTCCCCTTCATGGACCCCTTTCTAGTTCCCACACAAATATGCATACATAAACACCAATGGGAGAGAACGCGCAGTATCTGTCTTCTTGAGCCTGGATTCCCTCATTTAAATATAATACGTTTCAGTTCTCTCCATTTTCCTACAAATTTCATAACGACACTTTACAGCTGAATAAAATTCTTTTGTGTGTTTGTAGCACGTTTGCATGATCCATTCCTCTGGTGATGGGCACCCAGGCTTGCTGCTGTGAGTGGGGCAGCAGTGAACACGGGGTGCCACGCCCGCTGTGGTGGGATGCGGAGCCCTTGCCCAAGAGTAGCACAGCTGCGTCACGGTAGATATGTTTTTAGATTTTTGGGGGGATTTCAAGGTAGGGTCTCACTTTGGCCCAGGCTGACCTGGAATTCACTATGTAGTCTCAGGCTGGCCTTGAACTCATAGTGATCCTCCTACCTCTGCCTCCCAAGTGCTGGGATTAAAGAAGACATGCCCCACTATACCTGGCTCTTTTTTTTTTTTTTTAATCTATTTATTTCAGAGAGAGGCAGATAGAGAGAGAGACAGTTTGGGAGTGCCAGGGCCTTCAGCCAGTGCAAACAAACTCCAGACGCATGTGCCACCTTGTGCATCTGGCTTACGTGGCTACTGGGGAATCAAACCTGGATCCTCTCTTTCTCTTTCTCTCTCTTTCTTCCTCTTTTTTTTTTTTAATTTTATTTATTTATTTATTTGAGAGCGACAGACACAGAGAGAAAGACAGATAGAGGGAGAGAGGGAGAATGGGCACGCCAGGGCTTCCAGCCTCTGCAAACGAACTCCAGACGTATGTGCCCCCTTGTGCATCTGGCTAACGTGGGACCTGGGGAACCGAGCCTCGAACCGGGGTCCTTAGGCTTCACAGGCAAGCGCTTAACCGCTAAGCCATCTCTCCAGCCCTCTCTTTCTTCCTCTTGATCTCTCAAAAAAAAAAAAAAAAAAAAAAAACAGCCTGGAGAGATGACATACCAGTTAAGGTGCTTGCCTGCAAAGTCTAAGGACCCAGGTTTGATCTCTCACCAGATCCCATGTCAGCTAGACGCACAAAGGTGACACAGGTGCCAGGCACACGTGCACACTAGGTGGCACAAGCATTTGGAGTTTGAGGCCCTAGTGTAACAATTCTTGGGGTCACTCTCTCTAAAAAACAAATTTTAAAAAAGCCTGGATCCTTTGGCTTTGCAGACAAGCGCCTTAACCACTAAGCCGTCAATTTGTTTTCTTGATGATAGTCACTTTGACTGTGGTGAAATAGAACTGCACAGTAGTGTTAAATTTGCGTTGCCCTGATGGAGAAGGACGCTGGATACTTAGAGATATTTATTGTACATTTGTGTTTCTTCTTTTGAGACTTCTCTGGTTCCATAGGCCATTTTTGGACTGGGTTGTTGTTTTCTTGTTTAGTTTTTTGAGTTCTGTATACAGCCTAGATACCAATTTGTTATCAGACATATAGCTGGCAGAGATTTTTTTTTTCTTTTTTTTTCTGCTTTCTGAATGCTGTCTCTTCACTCAGTTAACAGTTTGATTTGCTGAACAGAAGTTGAGTAAGCTCATGAGTCTTGTTGTTGATTGTTGGCCTATTTCTTGAGCAACAGTCTTATTCAGAAAGTCCTAATCTGTGCCTATATTTTGAAGTGTTTTCCCAGTTTCTTTTTTTCCTCTAACAGTTTCAGAGTTTTGGGTCTTAGGTTGAGGCCTTTGACCCACTTGGGGTTGGTTTTTGTGCAGGGCGAGAGAGAAGGATTTAAGTTTCATTCTTCTGTAAGTGTATTTCGAGTTTCCCTAGCATCCTTTGTTGAAGATGCTGTCTGTTCTCAACTGTGTATTTTTGGAATCTTTGTCAAAAATCATTAGCCATAGCTGCGTGGGTTTATGTCTATATCTTCTATTCTGTTGCATTAGCCCACACGTCTGTTTGTACCAGTGTTATGCTGGTTCTGTGACTATGGCTCTGAAATAGAACTTGAAGTCAAGTACTGTGATTATTTCTAGCATTACTTTAAAAAAAAAACAAACCACTCAGCTTCTACTTATTTATTTATTTGTGTAATAGAAAGCAAGAGAGAGAACATATGAGTAAGCCAGAGCCTCCCACCACTGCAGATGAACTCCAGACACACGCACCACTTTGTGCATCTGGCTTATGTGGATATTGGAAGTTGAATCTGACCTGTCAGCTTTTGTAAGCAAGAGACTTTAACCACTGAGCCATCTCTGCAGCCCCATTGCTCTATTTTTTTTTCCCCCAGTAAGGATTGTTTTGGCTGTCTGAGGCCTTTTTCTAATTGCATTTTGTTTTGCCTTGTAAAGAATGGTGATTGAATTCTGATGAGGGTTTCATTGAATCTGTAGGTTGCTGTAGACTAGTCATTTTCACAATATTATTTTTTTGTGTGGGGGATGGTTGAAATAGGGTCTCACTGTAGCCCAGGCTGACCTGGAATTCACTAAGTATTCTCAGGGTGGCCTCAAACTCAGGGTGATCTTCTTACCTCTGCCTCCCGAGTGCTGGGATTAATGGCATGCGCCAGCTCAGTATTAATTCTGTCAATCCATGAGACCAACCTTTCACTTTCTGAGGAATAAGGTACTTTCCTATCCAGACTTCTTAACCACTGTGATTCTTTTCTTGATATCTCTAGAAGACCTCCTTTGCCTCAGAATGGGATCCTGGCTTCTCTCCCACTTCCGGTGATCCAGCTAGTAATTGAAATTTCTGTGGGGATGCCTGTAAACCACCAGAAATCAGACTCTTTGGAGATGGACTCTGACATGTCACCCAGCTGCAAGCTCAATGACTTGAGCAGAGGTGGCAGTCTGGAGAGTCGAAGCAGCAGCTCTCGCTCCAGAAGTTTCACTTTGGTGAGTGATTGTTCCCTCCTTCCTTCCTTCTTCCGTCTCTCCTGCCTTTTTCCCTCTCTCTCTTTCTGTTAATGTCTGCATGCGTGTGTGTGTGTGTATGTTCATACAAGTGTGGATGTACATGTATGCATGTGTGTAAAGGGCTAGAGAGATGGCTTAGTGGTTAAGGCGCTTGCCTATGAAACCTGAGGACCCATGTTCTACTCTCCAGATCCCATGTAAGCCAGATGCACAAAGGTGATGCAAATGCAAGGTTGCACATGCCCACTAGATGATGCAAGCATCTGAAGTTCGAATGCAGTGGCTGAGGCCCTGGTGTGCTAATGCTTTATCTCCTCTCTCTCTCTCTCTCTCTTCCTCCCTCCCTCCCTTCCCCCCCCCCTTTCTCTAAAAATAAAGGGTAATAGAAAAACAATAGAGCTCAGTGATTAGGCTGGTATAGCTAGCCAGCTTGGGGGATCCTCTGTCTCTAGGTCCAGAGTGCTGCCAGCCCACCTGGCATGTACATGGGTGTTGGAGCTTCAAGCTTAGGTTTTCTTGCTTTGTACAGCAAGCACTTTACCAACTGAGCCATCTCTTTGGTTCCCAAGTGATTGTTTTCCTGTGTCTTTTCTTTTTTTGAGGTAGGCTCTCTTTAGCCCAGGCTGACCTGGCATTCACTGTGCACTCCCAGGCTGACCTCAAAGTCACAGTGAGCCTCTTACCTCAGCCTCTCGAGTGCTACGATTAAAGGTGTGCACCACCATGACCAGCACCAAGTGATGGTTTTATTTAAGACTTAATTTTTTTTATTTGCTGGCAAAGAGAGGGAAAGAGAGGCATGCCAGGGCCTTTTGCCACTGCAAATGAACTTCAGATGCATGTACATGGGTACTGAGGAATTGAACCTGGGCCACTAGGTTTGCAAGCAAGCACCTTTAATCACTGAGCCATCTCCCCAACCTTCTTTAAGACTTTGGTCGGTTGATTCTTGCTACATCCTTTCTCTCCTTTAAGGAATAGCTTATGAAATTCTTTTTATTTTATTATATCTATTTATTTGAGAGAGAAAGAAAAAGAGGCACACAGAGACTAGGCATGTCAGGGCCTCTAGCCACTCCAGATAAACTCCAAATGCATGTCACTTTGTGCATCTGACTTATGTGGGTACTGGGGAATCAAACCTGGGTCCATACGTGTTATAAGAAAATGCCTTAACCACTAAGCCATCTCTCCAGCCCACAAAATTACTTTAAAAATATTTTATTTATTTATTTGAGAAAGAGAAAGAGGCAGACAGAGAAAGGGTGCACCAGGGCCTCTAGCCATTATAAGCAAACTCTGGATGTGTGCCCCACCTTTTGCATCTGGCTATATATGGGTACTGGGGAATCAGGTGTAGGTCCTTTGGCTTTGTTGGCAAGTGCCTTAACTGTTAAGCCACCTCTCCAGCCCATAATATTCTCCTTTTATTTTTTTATTATTTTTACTATTTATTTATTTGAAAGACGAAGAGAAAGTGAGGAAGAGAGAGAGAGAATGAACATGCCAGAGCCTCCAGCCACTAGAAACAAACTCTAGACAAATGCACCACTTTGTGCATCTGGCTTACGTGGGTACTGGGGAATTGAACCTGGGTCCTTTGGCTTTGCAGGCACGTGCCTTAACTGCTCAGCCATCTCTCCAGACCACAAAATTCTTTTTAATAGTTTAGTGTACTTATTTGTGAACTGGCACTTTATTTTATTTTATTTATTTATTTATTTTATTTATTTATTTATTTTGCTTTTTCGAGGTAGGGTCTCACTCTGGCTCAGGCTGACCTGGAATTCACTATGTAGTCTCAGGGTGGCCTCGAACTCTCGGCGATCCTCCTACCTCTGCCTCCCGAGTGCTGGGATTAAAGGTGTGCGCCACCACACCCGGCTATGGCACTTTATTTTTAATCATCTTAAATTTTCCGTAGTAGTAGAGAAATCTATGGCCACAGACAATAACTTAGGGCTGAGCCCCAGAAAGAACTACACGTGCAGGCCGTGACAATGACAACCCTGGCCAAACACTGCCGCCTCTGAGGTCAAATGACTTAAAGAGGAAACCCGGGCACAGTATAAAGCCAGCTCACCTTGAGACGAAGACCAAGTCTTCTGCAAAGCCCTGCCTCTCAGAGTCCAATCTTTTATGGCGTGTGAAATTTAGTCTCTAAGGGTTTGTGTGGTTTTGTTTTGTTTTGTTTTGTTTTGTTTTGTTTTGTTTTGTTTTGTTTTGTTTTGTTTTGTTTTGTTTTGTAAGATAGGGTCTTGCTGGCTTAGCAGTTAAGGCACTTGCCTGTGAAGCCTAAGGACTCATGTTGGCCTCTCCAGATCCCAAGTAAGCCAGATGCACAAGGCGACACAAGAGCACAAGGTCGCGCATGCACACAAGACGGCACACACATCTGGAGTTCCATTCCAGTGACTGGAAGCCCTGGCGTGCCATTTCTCCCCCTCCCCCCCCACAAAAAATGCAAGACAGGGTCTTGCTAGATAGCCCGAGCTATCCTTACTTTTGCAGTACTCCTGCCTCAGCTTCCCAAATCCTGAAATAACAGGTGTCCACCACTATGCCTGGCTTCAGAGTCTTTAATTTCAAAGTTAAAAGGGGGATATTTTGTAGTCCTCCCAGCTAATTTTCAGTTGTCAAAAAATACAAAGAACATATTAAAAGGCATAAGAACATGCAAAAGAGCCATGGATTAACATTCTAGTGATTAATATAGTATATACTCTCCAAAGTCTACTTAGACCCGATGTGACGTAGAAGAACATCTGAACACTTGGTATGAGGGCTGGGGGAGGGCTCAGGCTTTGCCATCAGCTTGCTTGCAAAGTCTCCCGGTCAGGGTTTGATTGGCCAATACCCACGAAAGCCAGATGCATCGGGAGTGAGTTCCTCTCCAGTGATAAGAGGCCCTGGTAGGCACATGCTCACTCGCTCGCTGCCTTCCTCTCTCTCTCTCTCTCTCTCTCTCTCGTAAATAAACAAACAAACACAAAATTAAATGTATACATGACAGCAATGTTGGCTTTAGAAAAACTTAGTATGGGGGCTGCAGAGGTGGCTCAGTGGTTGAGACGCTTGCTTGCATAGCCTGGCGGTCTGGGTTTGATTCCCTAACACCCACAGAAAGCCAGATGTACAAAGTGGCCCAGGCGTCTGGGGCTTGTTTACAGTAAGGCGCCTCTCTCTCTCTCTCTCTCTCTCTCTCTCTCTCTCACTTTCGCTGTCTTTCTCTGTCATAAATACATAAATAAATAATTTAAAAAACTTCAGTATGGCTAACTCATGTACAGTACTACCAGATTATTTTGGTTATATGGTGAAAAGATGAACTTGAAAGTGTTTGCTAGTCCTAGTACTTGGGAGGCTGAGGCAGAAGTAAGATTGACACTAATTTGAGGTTTGATGCCAGCTTGGGCTACAGAGTGAGACCCTGCCTAAAAAAAAAAAAGAAAAGACACAGTTAATTAAAATAAATAATTTTTACATGACTATTTTTAATTTTTTTTAATTTTCATTTATTTATTTGATAAAGAGTAGGAGAGAAAAAGGCAGATAAAGAGAAAAAGAGAGAATGGATGTACCAGGAACCCCAACCACTGCAACTGAACTCCAGATGCATGCACCACCTTGTGCATCTGGCTTATGTGGGTCCTGGAATTGAACCTGTGTCCTTTGGCTTTGCAGGCAAGCAACTTAACCACTAACCCATCTCTTCATCCCTACATGACTATTTTTCAAAATATTTATTTATTTATTTGTATATGAGAGAGAATTGGGGCAGATAGAGAGAATGGGCATGCCAAGGCCTCTAGCCACTGCAAATGAACTCTAGATACATGTGCCACTTTGTGCATCTGGTGGTTTGAAGAATTGAGCCTGGGTCCTTAAGCTTTGCAGGCAAACACCTTAACCACTGAGCCATCCCTCCAGCCCCTACATGACTATTTTAATGAGATAATGACTATGATTAATGTATGTCATATTCATTATGAAAAGGCCACAATGAAACCTATTATTTTGTACAACTAATATGTACTAAAAGACATTATGGCTTTCATACCAGCACTTAGGAGGCAACAGTAGGAGGAATGCCATGAGTTCAAGTCCAGCCTGAGAATACAGAGTGAGATCCAGGTCAGTCTGGGCTAGAGTGAGGCCCTACCTTGAAAAAAAACTTAAAAAAAAAAAAGACTATAGCCATGTAACAGGATACAAAATAAATACACAGGAATCAGTAACCTTCCTATATGCTAACAACAAACACACAGAGGATGAAATCAGAGAATCACTCCCATTCACAATTGCATAATAAATAAATAAATAAATAAATAAATAAATAAATAAATAAATAAATAAATAAAGTACCTTGGAATAAACCTAACCAATGAAGTGAAGGATCTCTAAGATGAAAACTTTAAAATACTCAAGCAAGAAATTGCAGAAGACACTAGAAAATGGAAAAACATCCCTTGTTTTTGGATTTTAAAAATTAATATTGTGAAAATGGCAATCTCCCAGTAGCAATCTACACATTTAATGCAATCCCCATCAAAATTCCAATGGCATTCTTCGCAGAAATAGAAAAAACAATCCAAAAATTTATGGGCTGGGGTCCTGGACTATATAAAAAGGAGAGAGCTGGCTGGGCAGCATTGATCACACTCTGCCTCCTCACTGTGCACTGAATGTAACCAGCTGCCTCAAGTTCCTGCCACCATGCCTTCCCAGCCATGATTGACTGTAACCTGAAACTCTTGAGTTAAAATAAACCCTTCTTACCTTAAAAAAAAAAAAAAAGGAAGGAGATATTTGTCAGATGTCTTTAATATTTAAGTAAGTGGATATAATAAATTAGGCACAAACAGATGGCTATTAAGGTCTCTGCTACCTTGTCAATTTGGTTTTGAGTCTTAATGTGTCATACGCAGAGGCAAAAGCTTTTGTTGGAAAGGATACATATACAATTTTGGCTTGAAGGTCACAGAGAACTAATTAGTTTATTCATTATACTCTTTGTGAACATTTTTTTTTTTTTTTTACTAATATCAGGGATATTAGGGCTGGACATGTACTTCAGTGGTGCAGTGCTTGCCCAGCACACATGAGACCCTGAATTTGAGCCCTGGCATTATGACGAAAAGAGGGGGGAGGGGCGGAGAAAAATAACACTGGGTTTTAGAACTGAGAAACTATAGAGATCATGCATGCATGCCCACTGTGGGGTTAAACCGGCAAAATGAGACCAGACTTCACCTCTTCATTGCCCATGGAGGTGGGGTGGGGTTATTTTAGCACCCACATAGGTTTGACTATGGATTGAGTTCAATGTAGGGATCAGAGGAGCATTGCCAGGATATGTACAATATAAATTATATGTATGTATGAAATATATGTAGATTCCAAAGCAAGTCCTTACATATTTTAAAGTTACCTTCTTCTTTACTAATCCGTCAGTTTCCTGACATGAGCTCTGAACAGTAAGAAATGGGAAGTGCTGAAGACATTCGCAGCTCTCAGCCAAACTCGGCTGCCTTTGTCGCACTGTGAAAGCTCATCACTTCCCACTGGCTGCGTGGGGGACAGTCCTCTCTCAAGGGCTGTGGTAAAGACGATCTCCCAGGACCAAACCAGTGCCTCAAAGCCAAGAGCTTCTTTTCTCCCAGTGTCCCTCGGGCTTCTTGGATGAACAAAACTCCTCTCCATTCTGCCACCCATTGTCCATGCTTGTTGGCATTTCAGTAATTTTGAGCTATTTCTCTCATCACTTAAGATAAGCTGGTCAAAGGGAGGTACTCTCTATAGTCACTATTATAACTTACGCCCTACATAGAAGGCAATGTGGAGTTTATCTCTCAAGAGATATTTGGAGGTTTCTTCTTGTGTTTCTTGTAGGGATTGTTTCCTCTGAACTATTTTTTTTTGGGGGGGGTTGGTTTTTCGAGATAGGATCTCACAACAGCCCACACTGACCTGGAATTCACTATATAGCCTCAGGGTGTCCCCCACGGCAATCCTCCTACATCTGCCTCCCCAGTGCTAGGATTAAAGGTGTATGCCCCCATGCCCGGCTCCTCTGAACATTTTCTAGAAAGCTAGAATTGGAACCTTTTGGCCAAATTCTAGAATATATGTCTGGTTTTGCCCTGTGAACTTGAAGAGCAACAGCTTTCATCCAAATACAGGCTAGCACTTCTTTATGAAGTTGGTGGTGTAGGTGGGGAACTCACTGGAAGGTTCAAAAGACTTTAAAGACCCTCACAAATGCCAGCCCTATAGTGCCACCAAAGGAAACTTGGGATGTTAGCCTGCCTGTTGTTCACCTTCTGATGCACGTGTCTCAGTTCTCGTGCCATTTCATGAAACAGCCTGGCCCTACAGGGGAAGAACACCATCTCCTACCACTCTCTTGCATTCTTACTCTGAATGTGTGGCTGGAGCTATTCTGCCCACAGGCACACCAGGGCTTCCTCCGCACCCCAGTGCCGACTGTCCAGTCGGGCAGTGTAGACAGCCCTGCACACTCACCCTTAATTCCTGAGGAACTGAGCTCTCCACTATGGCTGCTCCTTTGAGAACCGGAGGCATACCAGTCATACTTACGAGTCCCACTGCCCATAATGTGACAGGAGCAGTGATCCAAACTCACTGGCAAAGTTTCGAGATTTGATGTTCAGTGACCAGTCTTGAACTTCCTCGTCCCCGAAGCTAGTGAGTGTTGTGTCCTAACGTCACAGAACGGCACAGGCGTCGGCTCCTGAGCTGCCCTTCCTCGCCCCGTAGTCACAGAATGAGGCCGTAGAGCAAGCAGGGAGAGGTTATGCTCAAGCCCACGTACACTCCTAGGAATTTGCTCTGGGTTGCAATAAGAAGCCACCAGAAGAGTGAGGAAGGAGATAAAGACCTGGTGCTGGCTTCTTACCCACATCTACCCAGAAACTACTAGACAAAACAGATCCATGAAGACATAGCTAAATAGCTTCTGTGTAATTCACCAAGCATTAGTAAGTGCCTACTGTATATAAGAGCTGAATAAAATTCGGCTTTATTTGAGATAATGTCCAGGCAGATGCATAGAGCTAGGACAGTGTGACTGGGAGGGTCTTGGAGCATCTGTCATGCCACATGCTCAAGGTGATCTGTAAGAGGTACAGATCGAGAAAAGAGGGAAAAGGGAGACATGCTAAGGCCGCACTGCTTGTGGGAAGAACTTGAAGACTCTGGGGAGCACAGCTGAGCTGCTTTGAAGTCATTCCTCTCTACCCCTGTACCCCAAACTGTACACAGACCTCAGTCCTCGCCAGTGTGTTTATGTCCCTTTCCTGCCAGAAGTACAGGTTGAAGTTAGCCACAGTGAAAAATTACAAGTGTCTGGTTAGAAAGAAGCATAATTAAGGCCTGGTTGTGCAGTGGAAATGCGCCCTGTACGTTGAGCTGCTCGGGTCACCAAGGTCAGCGCAGTGTCTAAGCCCCGCATCGAGTCTCTGCCTTTATTCCATTTTGGCCCTGGGGTCTCCCATCAGCTTCCGTTGTCAAAGCAGCCAAGCACGGCGCAAATGTCAGGGAGGTCACATTGGTTCCTGTAAGACCACGAGCGTCAACCCAGACTCGGCCGGAGCAGGCATCTTTGGTTGCCTGCTGGGGACACAGTCCCGAGGCGTTCTGGTGCTTGGCTCTTTGCAAGTTATCTTGCTTCTTTATTTGTCTGACTGTTTTGTTTGAGACAGGGTCCCACTGCATAGCCCAGGCAGGCCTCAAACACATGATGCCCACCTGCCTGAGCCCTCTAAGTGCTGGGGTTACCGGCACCGTGCCGTGCCAGGCCGTAGTCATCGTTACGGCCGTGACCTGTGTGTGTGCGTGTCTTTTCGGCTCCTTTTTGAATCCTACACAAGAAGCCATCACAGTTGTTTCTGTCTGCAGTTCCACTGTCTTTGTAGAAAAGAAAGCAAAACCCAAGAACATAATTATGGGGGCAGAGTCAGTTTTTTAACATAGGGGTATTTTATTTTTATTTATTTGACAGAGAAAAAGGGGGCGAGAGAGAGACAGAATGGGCACACCAGGGCCTCCAGCCACTGCAAACGAACGCCAGATGCAAGCGCCCCCTTGTGCATCTGGCTAACGTGGGTCTTGGGGAATCAAACCTGGATCCTTTGGCTTTGCAGGCAAATGCCTTAACTGCTAAGCCATCCCTCTAGCCCAACATAGGGGTATTTTAATGTGTGTATTTTAAACGTTTTTAGGTCTTTCTGTAGTTCAACCATACAAAGATTTGGGTTCTGTCTTCTCTTTGTCTTTCTCCCACAGCTTTTGTCTTAAGTCTGCCCAAATATGAATATATCTGGATTATTGCCTTTAATCCCAGCACTTGGGAGGCAGAGGTAGGTGGATCTCTATGAGTTTGAGGCCATCCAGAGACTACATAGTGAATTACAGGTCAGCCTGGGCTATAGAGCGAGACCCTACCTCCAAAAAAAAAAAAAAAAAAAAAAAGTTTACCATAGCCTTTTTTTTTTTTAGCTAAGTTCTCACTGTAGCCCAGGCTAGCCTCAGACTCACAGTGATTCTTCTATCTCAGCCTTCCTAGTGCTGAGATTAAAGGGCATGACCACTGCATCTGGCCTGCTTCAACCTTTAAGAAAAAGTGCTGGCCTGTGTTAATTGTAGAAGATGTCTCACGTGGTATTTCCTGCTGCCATCTGTGTTTTCAGCTGGGTGCGCCTCTGCTTGAACGGGGCTGGAGGGGCCTCGCTTCTGCGCCTCGCAGGAGTGAACCAAAGGCGGCGACAGCCCTGTTCTCCCCGTGAGAGGCTTCTACGGCACACATGCTCGTCACTTGGTATAGTCAGTGTTTTGAATATTCTGGTTTGAAAACTAGTTTAGAAATTACTTCTTCAAAATCATAACATGCATATTAGGGAAGAGGCAAGTTTTATAAATTTGGTTTTGTTTTGTTTGGTTTTTCAAGATAGGGTCTCACTCTAGCTCAGGCTGTCCTGGAATTCTATGTAGTCTCAGGGTGGCCTCGAACTCACAGCAATCCTCCTACCTCTGCCTCCTGAGTGCTGGGATAAAAGGCGTGCGCCACCACGCCCAGCACAAATTCTTGAAGCAGTATTTCCCTAGGGAACTTGTCAACATTACCTGAAGTCAAGCATGGTAGTCTAGGAAAACTGTGGCATAGTTTTCTGGACAGTTCTTTTAGCATCTAAGGATTTGTGCTTTTGTTCTTATTGTGATGGGTCTGTAGACTCTGGGGTATGTGAACATGAGTGTGTACGTGCACATACATGCAGAAGCCAAAGGACAACATCTGGCTATTCTCTATCACTCATCCACCCTACTGCCCTCAGGTAGTCTCTTACTGAACCTGGAGCTCCCTGTTTTAGAATGGCTGACCAGAGAGCAAACTCCCCTTCCCCGCAACACTGTGATCCTCCTGTGTCTATAGCCCTCAGCACTGGTGTTACTGGTGTGCCTCGCTGTTACAGACATGAGGAGAAAGGGGTTTATTTCAAGCTTACAGATCCAGGGGAAGTTCCATCCAATGACAGAAGAAGCTGACTCTCATTCATGAATCCAAGCAGACAGACACCCAAGCAGCCAGCACAAGCAAGCACACATGGGCAGCAAAACAGCAGGAAACTGCAATAATCAGGGGGCGCCCCTGGCGGAGCCCTGACTGCTCTGCATACCTTTAGGCTGGAATTCTGATCAGCCCCAAGTGGTACTTTAGGGATGGACCCGAGGATCTGCCCCCAGTGACACCTCCCAAGCAGCTGGAGACAAGCTTTAATAAAACACCGGAATCCATTGGGAGACATACATACATACATTCAAACTACCACACTCACCATGCCCAGTGGAGATTTATAGCATTAAAGGGCTCCCTTTTACTCCATGATCAAGTTGGCATATTAAATTACCATTTATGGAAAGGGATTTTTTTTTAAATTATGCTATTAGCTTACTGCCTTCCAAATTAATAAGGACAAACTTGTGTTTTTTTCCTAACTCTTTCCCAAGAAAGCTGCCATGTTCATTTGTTCTCATTGCCTGAATTACTAAATTCTCACACTCTGCTTTCAAACCAGCAAGCCCAGCAAGGGGGCCTCTGGGGGCCTCATGGTTCTGTGAGAGTATACTCTACTGCTTTGCTTTTAACTTCAAGCAAAAGGTAATTCACACTCCATAATACTCACCCTCAGAAGTGTCCCATTCAACAGCGTCAAGTGAATTTACAGATGTACCACCACCACCAGTTTTGGAACATTTTCATCCCATCCTAGGGTCCAGTCTACCCAAATCCATTTAAAGATTTACCAGAATCCCTATCAAAGTACTAATAATTTTCTCATAAAACTATAAAAAAAAGTTTGGCATGGTGGCACACGCCTTTAACCCCAGCTCTTGGGAGGCAGAGAGGTAGGAGGATTGCCATGAATTCCAGGTCAGCCTGGGCTAGAGTGAGACCCTACCTCGAAAAGCCCTAAGTAAGTAAATAAACAAAATGCATGTGGAACCACAAGAAAAAAACATAGCCAAAGCTAGATTGAGCAAAACACATAGAGCAAGCTGGTCATGTTGGTGTACACCTTTAATCCCAGTGCTTGGGAGGCTGAGGGAGGAGGATTAGCTGTGAGTTTGAGGCCAGTCTGGTGCTGCAGACCGAGTTTCAGGTCAACCTGCATAAGTAAGAGTGAAACTGCCTTAAAAAAAAAAAAGTAAAGCATAGAACAGAAGACATTATACTACTTGGCTTCAAAATATACTACAAAGTTGGGCTGGAGAAATGGCTTAGCAGTTAAGCGCTTACCTGTGAAGCCTAAGGACCCTGATTCGAGGCTCCATTCCCCAGGACCCACGTTAGCCAGATGCACAAGGGGGCACATGTGTCTGGAGTTCGTTTGCAATGGCTGGAGGCCCTGGCATACCCATTCTGTCTCTCTCTCTCTCTCTCTATCTCCCTCTTTCTCTCTCTCTGTCTGTTGCTCTCAAATAAATAAATAAATAAACAAAAATAATTTTAAAAATATATACTACAAAGTTGTACTTATAATCAAACAAGAATGGCAGGACTGGGGGCTGTAGCTCAAAGACATAGTCTTTCCTTAGAATGTGCAAGGCGCTGACTCAGTCGTCAACACTACACACGCACACACGTGCACATGCACACCCACACACGTTCGCACACGCAGCATAGCGTGAGCATAAATACAGACACACAGAGCCGTGGGACACAGTAGAGAGCCTAGAAGTAAACTCATGCAGCTACAGCTGGCTGCCTTGCAACCAAGATGCTAAAAGCATCCACATTGGAGAAGGTGCCGACTTTCCAGTAAATGGTGCTGGGAAACTGGATTGTCTACATGCAGAAGAATGAAATGGACCCATTTCATTGCCAGTTCAAAAGTCGACTCAAAATGGGTTTTTAGCCGGGCGTGGTGGCGCACGCCTTTAATCCCAGCACTTGGGAGGCAGAGCTAGGAGGATCACCATGAGTCCAAGGCTAGCCTGAGACTACATAGTGAATTCCAGGTCAGCCTGAGCTAGAGTAAGATCCTACCTTGAAAAACCAACCAACCAACCAAAACAAACAAACAAAGAAAGCCCAACTACAAAATGGACAGTAGACCTAAATTGACATTTCTTAAAAAATGTTCACATAACCAACAGATTTATGAAGAAATGTTCAACATCATTAATCATTAGGGAGATGCAAATCAAGAGCATAATGGGGTACCACCCCAGTAAGAATGTGAAAATACTAAAGATAATGTGCTTGTGAGGATATAGAGAAAACCGCACACTGTTAAGTGGATATGTAATGTACAGCCATTATGAAAAACAGTAGTGAGTTTTCTAGAAAAAAAATGAAGTAGAGATCTGCTATATGGTCCAACAGTTTCATTCACTCCTGGGTGTACATCCTAAGAAAATGAGATCAGTATGCCAAAGAGACATGCACTTCCTCGTTTTCAACATAGTGCTATTCCCAACAACTAAGACATGGCAGAGCCGGGCATGGTAGTACCTGCCTAAAATCAGCAGTTGGAGACAGGAAGGAGGATCATGAATTTGAGGCCAGCCTGAGCAACATAGTGAGTTCAAGGCCTTGTCTCAAAACACATTTAAAAAAAGAAGCAGCAGCAGCCAGGCATGATGGTGCACACCTTTAATTCCAGCACTCGGAAGGCAGAGGTAGGATCACCACTAGTTCAAGGCCACCCTGAAACTATACAGTGAATTCCAAGTCAGCCTGAGCTAGAGTGAACCCCTACCTCGGGAAAAAAAAAAAGGCTGGGGAGATAGCTCAGCAGTTAAAGGTGCTTGCTTGAGGGTTGCTGTGAGTTTGAGACCACCCTGAGACTATATAGTAAATTCCAGGTCAGCCTGAGCTAGACTGAGACCCTACCTCAAAGGAAAGGAAAAAAAAAAAAGGTGCTTGTTTGTAAAGCTTGCTGGTCTGGGTTCAATTCCACAGTGCCCATGTCAAGCCAGACACGAGAGTGGCACAGGCTTTTCAAGTCTCAAGTCCATATCCTCTCTGTTCCTATCACCACTATTCCCGTACTTTCAGCTCTTGAGAGCCTATCTGAAAAAAATTTAAAAAACCGTATTTACGGTCTTTATTACAGATACTGCCGTCTTGCTACCTTGGGGGAACCCTTGGTGGCGGCCTTTAGAGCTCTTCAGCCCCCTTCAAGTTTCCCCCGCAAGGCACTGCTACTGGTTGATCTACCAGCTGTTTGGATTCATTTGCTACCCCTGTTTTCTAGATAGTTCCTCACTATCAACTCAGCATCATGGCCACTACTGCAGACTTTTTGTTTTGTTTTGTTTTTTGAGGTAGGGTCTCACTCTAGCCCAGGCTGTCCTGGAATTCACTATGTAGTCTCAGGGTGTCCTCAAACTCACAGCGATCCTCCTACCTCTGCCTCCCGAGTGCTAAGATTGAAGGCATGCACCATCAAGCCCAGCTTATTTTACTTTCTTTAAGAATAAATATTTAAGGCCTGGCATGGTGGCACATACCTTTAATCCCAGCACTCGGGAGGCACAGGTAGGAGTTCAAGACCAACCTGGGAATACAAGGTGAGTTCCAGGTCAGCCTTGGCTAGAGTTACCCTAACTCAGCAGAGGTTGGGGGCAGGAGAAAGAAAGAAAGAAAGAAAGAAAGAAAGAAAGAAAGAAAGAGAGAGAGAGAGAGAGAGAGAGAGAGAGAGAGAGAGGGAGAGAGAAAGAAAGAAAGAAAGAAAGAAAGAAAGAAAGAAAGAAAGAAAGAAAGAAAGAAAGAAAGAAAGAAAGCAAACATTCATTTAGGAGGCTGGGAAGATGGCTTCGTGGATAGAGCACTTGCCACTCAAGCCTGAGACCTCAAATTCAACCCCCAAATAGTCTTCTTTCCTCTGCCATTCAAATATAAAAGTGTGTAATCCCAACATACTGAATGCAAGATGGGAGGCTGAGAGAGAAAAAAGGAGAAAAAGAGGGAGGGAGAAAGTGAGAGGGAGAGAGAAAGGGAGATTGAGATTCTGTCTCGAAAGAAGATAAGAAGCAGGGACCAACCTCTGAAAGTTGTCCTTGAACCTCCGCACAAGTGCTGTGGCATGCACATTCACATGTGAACAATGAAAACAGGGACAGAGAGAGAGAGAATGAGCAGCACACCAGGGCCTCTAACCACTGCAAATGAACTCCAGATACATGTGCCACTAAGCTAATTGCTTCTGAAAGACACTCCAGCCAGCCTGCTCTGGTCCATGTCCGTTTTGCTGTGGCTCTTGAAGCGCACAGCCTCCCAGTCAGTACCTGAGCTCCACCCAGGCCGTGAGTTTCCTTGGGTCTTCCGCCTGGACTTCTGCTTCTGACTCCCCTTCCTTTAAGATCCTCGTCTCTTTGCTGAAGACTTTTGTCTTTGTGACTTGTGCCCACTTATGAAGTAAATAAGGGAGAGATGGCTTAGCAGTTAAGTGCTTGACTGTGAAGCCTAAGGACCCCAGCTCAAGGCTCGATTCCCCAGGACCCATGTTAGCCAGATGTACAAGGTTGTGCATGCATCTGGAGCTTATTTGCAATGGCTGGAGGCCCTGGCACACCCATTCGCGCGCATTCTCTCTCTCTCTCTCTCTCACTGCCTCTTTCTCTCTGTCAAATAAATAAATAAAAATGAAAAAATTTGTTTAAAGAATAAGGCATTTCTGGAAAGAGGCAATAAATATGTGAGTTCAATCCAGTGTTTGTTTAACCAGAAGCCCCCTTGTTAATATGGACACCGCAATATGTCTAGCAGCAGTAAGTTGAAAGCAGCATTTCTGAGGAGTTCTTGGTGGAGACATGCTCTGCTGTGTAGATCCACTACAGCCCACAGACCAGAGAGCTCATGATCAGCTCTAAGAACTTCTATTTTTTAAAAAATATTTTATTTATTCATTTGTAAGGAAAAAGAGAGAGAGATTGAGAGAATAGGCACACCAGAATCTCTTGTCACGGCAAACAAACTCTACCTGCACGTGCCACTTTGTGCATCTAGCGTTATGTGGGTCCTGGGAAATCAAATCCAGGCCGTCAGACGTTGTAAGCAATTGCCTTTCACCATTCAGCCATCTCTCTGGCTCAGAACTTCTCTTTTCTTTGCCTTTCTGACAGCATACTTAAAAAATATTTCATTTGCAAGCAGAGAAACAAAGAATGGGGCAGGGCCTCTAGCCACTGCAAATGGACTCTAGATACAATTTGTGTATCTGGCTTTACCTAGGTACTTGGGAATTGAATCCGTGTCATTAGGTTTTGCAGGCAAGCACCTTAACTGCTGAGAAATCTCTCCAGCCCAAAGACTTTTTCTTTTTTCGAGGTAGGGTCTCACTCTAAATCCAGGCTGACCAGGAATTCGCTCTGTAGTTCCAGGCTGACCTCATACCTTGCCCAGCACTGAGTGTTGGGTTTTCTTGGTTTTTTGTTTGTTTATCTTGTTTCTCGAGGTAGGGTCTCACTCTAGCTCAGGCTCTCCTGGAATTCGCTATGGAGTCTCAGGGTGGCCTCGAACTCACAGTGATCCTCCTACCTCTGCCTCCCGAGTGCTGGGATTAAAGGTGTGCGCCACCACGCCTGGCTTTTTTTTTTTTTTTTCTTTTTGGTTTTTTGAGATAGGGTCTCAGTCTGGCCCAGGCTGATCTGGAATTAACTATGTAGTCTCAGGTTGACCTCACAGTGATCCTCCTATCTCTGCCTCCCAGATGCTGGGATTAAAGGCATGTGTTTTATTCTGAACTCCAGATGCATGTACCACTTTGTGCATCTGGCTCTATGTGGGTACTGGGGAATCAAACCCAGGTCACTAGGTTTTGGAGGCAAGTGTCTTAACTGCAGAGCCATCTCTCCAGCCTAGTGTATTTTTTAAATATTTATTTATTTATTTGAGAGAATGGGAGAGAGCACATGGGCATGCTAGGGCCTTCAGCTGCTGTAAATGTACTCCAAATGCATGCACCACCTTGTGTATCTGGCTCACATGGGTCCTTTGGCTTCGCAGGCAAACTATCTTTACTGCTAAGCCATCTCTCCAGCCCTTTTTGTTAAATATTGTTTTAAACATTTTATCTATTTTGGTTATTTATTTGAGACAGAGAGAGGGAGAGAGAGAGAGAATGCAAGGGCCTCCAGCCATTGCAAACAAACTCCAAACGCATGCGCCACCTTGTGCATCTGGCTTACTTGGGACCTGGAGAATCGAACCTGGCTCCTTAGGCTTCGCAGGCATATGCCTTAACCACTAAACCATCTCTCCAGCCCTGCACTTTTTAAAAATTTTTATGTATTTATTTTAGAGCGACAGACAGAGAGGGAAAGAGGCAGAGAGAGAGAAAGAGAATGGGCGTACCAGGGCTTCCAGCCACTGCAAACAAACTCCAGATGCGTGTGCCCCCTTGTGCATCTGGCTAATGTGGGTCCTGGGGAATCAAGCCTCAAACCAGGGTCCTTAGGCTTCACAGGCAAGTGTTTAACTGCTAAACCATCTCTCCAGCCCAGCCCTGTACTTTGTTGTTGTTGTTCATTATTTATTTATTTGAGAGCGACAGACACAGAGAGAAAGGCAGAGTGAGAGAGAGGGAGAAAATGGGCGTGCCAGGGCCTCCAGCCACTTGCAAACGAACTCCAGACATGTGCACCCCCTTGTGCATCTGGCTAATGTGGGTCCTGGGGAATCAAGCCTCGAACCAGGGTCTTTAGGCTTCACAGGCAAGTGCTTAACCGCTAAGCAATCTCTCCAGCCCCTGTACTTCTTTTTAATGCAGTTAAAATAGTGATGAACTTAAACAGTTTTTCAGCAAGGTGACCCAAATGTTAGGGACCTTCAAGACTATAGGAAATTCTACCCTGGTCTAGGTATTGACTCTAGTTGTGGCTTTTTCTCTTCCATAACATCACTGTTTGTTTCTCTCTTCCATTCCCAATCCCCAAATCTATCTTTCAGGACGATGAGAGCCTGAAGCACCTCACACATGAGGAAAAGGATGTCATCCTCTTCTTTGAAGAGACTCTTGATTCCCTGGAAGATGATTTCGATGAGCCAGCCCTGTGTGATAGTGGCATTCATTGCCACTCTCCACAGTCTCTGGAAGAGAGCCCTTCCAGTCACTCTGAGCCTGAAGATGTCATCGATTTAGTACAGCCAGGACCAACAGCCGGGGAAGCTGAGGGCCTTTCAGATGTGCCTCAGGTAGAAGGTGAGCAGTAACACACAGGTGCCCAGACCTTTGGCTTGGTTTGGTGGTGTGCCCAAGACATATTGGCACTGCTTCTGCATTTGCTTGTGTTTATCAGTATAGAAGTTGTTGCAGCCTCTCGGCTTCCTAAAGGAAGAAGCGGCCTTTTAGACGGTCCAGCAAGGGAACATCTGCAAGCACTAGAATGAAGAATGAGACCAGCTGGGAGCAAAAAAGAAAAGAAATGAGAGCAGCGGAGCATATAGAGTTTATCTTTGTGTGGGGGGGTGTGTGCGTGTGTAAAGAAAGCAAACTGGAAGTCGCTTCCAGGCAGCAATTGTAGCCCACAAAGAAAAGATACAAGGCACTTGTATACAATACAAGATTATATTCCATTTCTAGCACATGACTTTTCAAGGTAAAAGTGTTTGAATGGAAGCAGCTGGATCAGAAAAGCAAAGAGAACAGTTCACGTTGTCATGCATTCTGCGCACTCGCCCAGTACCGGGTAGCATCAAAGGAGAGGTATGCTTTTGTCCATTGAGTCATGGGATCGTACTGGAGGGAAATGGCCAGGGAGAGAATTCATGCAGCTTATTTTTCCTAATTGGAAAGGCTAGGAAAAACAAACAAGGATAGCCAGATGTGGTGGCATACACTTTTAATCCCACAGGTAGGAGGATCACTGAGTTCGAGGCCAGCCTGAGACAACATAGTGAATTCCAGGTCAGCCTTGAGCTAGAGTGGGAAAAAAAAGTAGGGGCATAGAATTGAATGGATAAAGAAAATCTGAGGGAAAATACTTGGGCTCTGGTAGCTGTAAAGTACTACAACTTGTCAGAGCCTCTGGGAATGTGTTTTTTTTTGTTTGTGTTTTTTAGGCAGGTTTTCACTATGTAGCCTGGAACTTGCTAACTAGCCCAGGATGGACTCAAATTGGCAATCCTGTTGCCTGCCTCTCAAATGCTGGGATTCTGAGTGAGCGTCACCATGCCTGGGTGATGTACATGTTCTTCCTAATCAAGGCGGTGTGTTACTCAGGAGTCGACATCCTGTCATGAATTCCATGCAAAAATAAAGCAGAGTTTGCAGCCAACCCTGCAGAGAAGAGACAACTGAATTTTGCATTTTTATTACACTTCTACTTCGAAGAAGTGTAGTTCCTAAAGTAATTTGAACCAGCTGGTTCTTTTAAAAGATCAGGTCGCATAATCATGCCAGAGGAAATAGGTTTTGGAAATGTGCCGCTTGTGCCCACCCCTCTCTAACTTCCTGTGTTCGTAGCACTTTTAGGCGCTTGCCGAGTTAGGCCTTGTCTGAGATTCTGAAGATAAGATGGGTAGCCCGAGCGGATGCAGAGAAGGGTCAGCGACCCATGGTTGGTGAATGCTGAGAGAACGGGAGGCTGAGTGTCCCTGCTGAATGCCAGTGCCAGGGGACGGTGGCACCACCGTGACCTCCTTCTGTGTAGTTCTGTTAGAGCTATGTGCCACGCAGCTGTGCAGCCTCGGTGCCCTCTCTGTAAGGTCCTCTGGCTGGTAGTCATTGCTTACCTCTTGGCACAGCCTCAAAAAGGACACCTTTCCAGGTTGCTTCCTCGGTGAGGCCCATTTCTAAGTTGCAGACCTTCACCTTCATGTCAGGATCCGTTTGTTCTCAGCCTATGTCCTGAGAATTATGAACTGCCTGCTCGCTCCCTGGGCGATCAGGGATGGGCGTGCTTTTAAGGCCGATCTACATTCAGTAGACAGGAATACCGCGCACCTGGCTCCAGGTAGGGCAGAAGCTGATGATGTCTTGTGCGTCGCTTTTCAGGGACTGGACCTGTCCTCGAAGGCGGGAAACAAGCCACCTTGACTCCACCGCGACCAGACTCCAGGGTCCCCGAGGCGCTCACCCCGCCGCCCTCCGTGCCCAGCACCCCCAGGAAGGAGCTGCCACCGCCCGCTCTTCCAGCAGAGCACCCCAAGCTGCCCCGCTCCGTGCCCACGCCTCTCGTGATTGCTCAGAAGATATCCGAGAAGTTGGCAGGCAGCGAAGCCCTCTCCCCCACCTCCCCGTCCAGGGAGGGCAGGCCCGGGGAATGGAGGACGCCGGCTGCCTTGGCCTCTCGAACCGGGGACCACGTCCCGTGGCACCGACCCGCGCCCAAGGTGCACCGCTTCCCCAGCAACATCAGCGTGACCAACAGCGCGGGCAAGGACTTCAACAAGACCATCTCCAGGGCGGCCGTCAACGTGCAGGAGCGCAAGGCGCAGGTCCTGGCCAACATCAACGGCGCGTCCTTCCTGGCGCCCGAGCCCGAGCCCCGGGCCGGCGCCCCCGAGCCCCCCCGCCGCCGCCGCCGCCGCGCGCGCCCCGAGCCGGCCGGGTCCCCGGGCGGGAGCGCTGGCCCCGGCGTCGCAGTGCCGGGCCGTGCAGACCGAGCAGCCGCCGGCCAACGGCTTCGCGAGCGCGCACGAGGCCCTGCGGAGCGAGGCCAGCCCCTTCGCGCCCACCGGCAAGACCCTGACGTTCCGGCCCGAGCCCGGCAAGCTGGCGCGCCAGAACGCCAGCCGCAGCCTGTACGAGCCGCGGCCCGACGGCGCCCGCGACGCCCGCCCGCGCGCCGGCTCGCTGCCCCGGGCGGCGGGCTTCCGCGCGCAGGGCGTCACCGTGCAGTTCTCGGGCCGGGGCTCGTCGGAGGCGGCGCGGCGCGAGGCCCTGCGCAAGCTCGGGCTGCTCAAGGAGCCGCTGTGAGCGCGCGGGGGGCCGCGGGCCCCGGGAAACGCGAGCGCCCCGACGCCCTGCAAAGCCGCGCACGGCCGCACGGAGCTGCGCAGCGCGGGGTGGAGCCCCGGACACCGGCCTGGGCGGGCTAGGCGAGAACCAAGGCCCCCCGCCCCGAGCGGTCACCTTCCCCTTTTTAAAGTCGATCACCTTCGTGACCTGTGGGTTTCCGTGACTGCAGGTGCCACATGGCTTTCGATTGGGGCGGAGGGAGTCTCTCTCGCCCAGCCTTTTCTCTCACGTGCAGGACATAGAAGCCAGATTAGCTCTAATGTTTAGGATTTCTCCTTAACTTCTTAGAAAAATAATAATAAAGAAAGAAAGAAATGCTTGTTGAATATTTACAGTGTCCTCATATGACTTCATTTGTTTGGTTTTAAAAGCTAAAAGATGAGCCGGGCGTGGTGGCGCACGTCTTTAATCCCAGCACTGGGGAGGCAGAGGTAGGAGGATGGCCATGAGTTCGAGGCCACCCTGACACTCCATAGTGAATTCCAGATCAGCCTGGGCCAGAGTGAGACCCTACCTCAGAAAAAAAGAAAAAAAAAAAGGTAAAAGATGGTGCTTTGCAGCAGGGTTTACGTTTGTTTCTCCATATAATTCAGGTTGACCCGCTTTCTTAAATGAAAATGCAAATGAAGTCTTTACAGTCTAAAGAAGCTAAACTCTAAAGAGCAGAACGGGAGATCATTTTGGGAAAGCAAGTCTCCCCCAAAATCTCTGTTCCTGGGATCTACATGTATGACTCTATTGTGTAGCAGTTTATGTACATAACATGTTAGCATATACAATCATTGTGTGTTGTATCAACTGCAGATCTGAAGGCATTCTTTATTACATAAGCATATAGCCACGGATATGAACACTTTTCTCATGATAGACCCCTCAAGCATTGTAATGGATGGCACAAAAAAAATCGTTACTTCCTAATGTGGAAGTCTTCAAAGGACACATATCTAATGTTTGGATGAATTCAGACTATTTTCTTTTCCTTAACAATATGTTTTTCTGTTCCCAATTAAAGTAACATTTCCTGCTTCCAAAAAGGAAAGATAGTTCCTATTTTTACTGAAGACCATTTTTTTAAATTTAAAGAAATTTAAAAATTTTTTCCTTACCTTGTCACCTAACTAGTTTTGTGTGTTCCCAGAAGGAAACAAGACCCTCAAAAGTCCCTGGCTGGTTGTGTTCCGTGAGCAACAATTTGGGATTAATTTGAAAGGGAGAAAACAGCAAACTAGGTTACAAGCATGAAGAGAACTGGTTTTCTCCCAAACAATGTCTCATATGAGCTGCAGCCACGAACGTTATTATCAAAGCTACTTAAGGCTAGAGTCTTATACCTCTAAAAATAGGTAGGGAAGGGCTCTCCTGAGTCATGCCCTTCTTGCTTGAGTTCCAGCCAGCACTACAACAAAGCCTGTTTCTTTCCTGTTGAGTATTACTAAGATTCAAACTCAAGCGTACTGTTGAAGGCCATTTTCACAGTATTCCACCTTCCTTATATAAAATGTACGATTATGTGTTTTTTTTCCCCTTATAACCACATCTCATCTTGCTTTTGTTTTCATGAACTAGTCTCATAAATTCTTGATGCTCTTAATTTAAACAGAGGCTTTTGTCTTATGCTTTAAAACGTACTGACTCTGAGCAGGGTGTGGTGGCTCACGCCTTTAATCCCAGTACTCAGGAGGCAGAGGGAGGAGGATCGCTATGAGTTCGAGGCCACCCTGAGACTACATAGTGAATTCCAGGTCAGCCTGGGCTAGCGTGAGACCTTACCTCGAAAAAACAAACAAACAAAAAAGTACTTAATCTTACTCCTTTTCATGTTGTATTTGCCTAAAGGATTCATGATTGCTTGCTTTTTACAAAGTGAGATGCTGTACAGTATTTAATTTTTGAAGATCTTCATCCAGCTAATGTTACACATACCCTCTGTATATCAAGATCATTTCTTCTTATCTTCTCCCATTATTTTATTGTAAATGGAGTGAGTTTGACTATATGTTAGTATATTCTCATAATGACACTTTTGAAAAACAACTTGAGTTTTATCTTACATATAAGCAACTTTGTTATTACATGATATTCTCAATTATTTTAAAGAATTATATCTTTTCCTCCTATTTATTCATAATTTCTATTTATTCATAATTTTATTGACTGTCACTCTAGCTGTTTTTTTGTACCCAAATTCCTAGTTTCATAAAAACAGCTGGACTATCCTGCTAATGACCTAACCTGTCAGTGTGGATATCTGTTTGCTGAAGGGCACTCGTTTCTTTGCCATAACTATGTGCTGTGACACTCTCAAAGGCCGTCTGGTTCCAGGTAATTTGAAGGACCATATTTTTCAGAGCAAGATTGAAATGAAAAGGAAAGATGAGTCTGAAAAGCACAGGTTCTTTTCAGGTGATATTTGTACATCACTCTCCATTTGTGGGAAAAACATCTTGACATGCTAATCATTTAAAACATCATCAAACAGTTCTCCTTTACATTTACAAACACACACAGATGTCCACACTAGAGCCTCATCTGGAAATGGTCCTACTTTGCCATCCTGAGAGAAGCCCACTTGCTCCCATTCTTTCTTCTTTATCCTTGGGGTGTGATGTTTGCGGCCTGGTATGCATGTTCATCTTCACAAAATGGCCAGAATTGATTATTGTTTTCTCCTCCCTAAGGCCACATTCTCCAGTAGTGCTGCTTGAGGGGAAAAGTGCACAGGAAAGAGCCAGGTTGTGGAATTCCACCCATTCAGGAACACCGAGGTCCCCGCCACACACTGCCAGGCACAGGCGAATCTCAGAGTCCTCAGCCACCAAGGAGGGCCCATGGGCTGGGCTGCAAAGCTCATTTCTGATGGGAGGATTCTTTGCTCACACTTCCGGTGGGGAACACTAGAGAATCCCATTCAGAACCAGTTTTCAGAGCTTAGTGGATGAGGCCTATGTAACACTTAGTATTGATCTTATTCAATAAACTGGGCTGGAGAGATGACTCAGCTGTTAAAGATGCTTTATTGAAAAGTCTGTTGCCCTGGGTCCAATTCCCTCGTACCCGTGTAGGGCCAGATGCACAAAGTGGCACATGTGTCTGGATTTCATATGCGGTGGCATGAGGCCCTGCAGGCCCATTCTCTCTCTCTAACACACACGCAATTTTAAAAAGAAAAACAAACCCTCAGAAATGCACTCTTTTACACCCCCAGAGCCCTGGCTTTCAGAGGATTCAGTGGCAGCTTTTCACACAGGTGAAATCAGCTCTTTAATGTTCATCAAAGAGGAAGAGAGAGAAGATAAGTATGTCATTTTTTTAAAGTGTCTGCTGCACTGGTATTTTCCTAATGGTGGCTTGTGCACAATGAAGGTATTGTTTCTTGTCGTATGTATTTTCTTATCACTGTGACATGGCAAGATTAATAAACTTTTTTTTTTTTTTTTTTTTGCCCTAAACTTCTCCCTGTGTTCTTAAATTTCTGTCATCCAACAGTGGCGCTCTGGATGAGCAGTAGCCTTGCTTTTCTAAGTCTCTTCTTGTCTCTGTCCTGGTCCCCAGCCAAGGCTGCTGGATGGAAAGAGGAAGGGGAGGAGCTGGGGAGTGTTCACCTGTAAGAGGTTTGTGTTCTCAACGAAGTGACAAGTGACCAAACAGGTTTTGTGTCTTCTCTTCCCAACAAAGCTTTTATTTCCCCCTTCTGCTTTAAAGTATCCCCATATCCTTTTCTAATCTACTAGTTAGACAAGCCCTGCTTTCAAATATCTGAGAAAAGACAGAGCTGGAAACTGCTGTGTCCTGGGAAAGTCGTAACTCTTTGAAAAGGAGTTTGAAATGGACTCCCAGCCAGCAATCCTGCTCAGCCTGCGGGCCTCCCTCCCCCACGCCCTTGCCCTCCAGAATCACCAGTTTTCTCAGGGCATGAAAGCCCTGGAGGACAGGAATCCTGCCTCTGAAGAGAGGCCTAAGGCCATCCCATCCTCACCACATAGAGTCAGTTTTTCTGTGTTTCAGCCAAAGAATTTTTAAAGATGTCTGTATTTAGAAAAAGACAGCCAAACTTCCATGCCAAGCATGATGATGCATGTGGTCAGCCCTTGGGACATGGAGGCAGGAGAATTGATCAGATGTTCTCCACAGCTACAGCAAGGACAGTCTGGGCTACATGAGGCTTTGCTTTGAAAGCAAAACAAAAAAAAAAAAATCATAAGAAAGGCCAATCACTACCTCAGAAGTGGTGGGCAGCCTTGGACAAGGCCTGGGAGCAGGAAGGGATTCCTTTACAAACTGTGGAGTCACCAGCAAAGCCTGGACAAGTCTGGACAGCCCACCTAGTCTCCATTGGGGTGCCGTCCACCTCTCAGCTTCTTCCTTGTCTCCTGTGCTGGTCTTCCCTGGATCCCCACTTTGGAGTATACTATGATCAAGAGCAAGGCAGGCTAGGAAGGGTCCCCATCGTGTTTAATGTAGGTTGTGAATCCTTTGAAATTGAAACCAGCTATTTTCTTACTGGGACCTTCTGAGGTTCATTTGCATTTGGAAAGTAAAGCCCACAGAATTTCTGAAGACCCCAAGCCCCTTTTCTGGGTGTTAGAGCCGGAGTGCCAGCCACTTCTAGGTTCAGGGCACCAATGCTCCCAGGCCACCCCTTGCTTTGCCAGCTGTGGAGGTAGAGACTGTGACTGTCCTACCCTAGCCATGGGTAGAAACTCACAGTTGGAAGCTGAGTGTAGTGAAACTTAGTCACTGACAAACACGTCACACTTCATAAACTTGAACCAGAGTATTTGCGTATGAAGCTGTCAAGGGCACTAACCTAAATTCTGGAAATGCCTTCAAGGGGTGGGGTTGAATGAACAAAGAACCTGTGTGCCAGGCAGACATACACACACACACACACACACACACTATGCTAGGTGACTGAGTTGATTTCAGCTCTTGGCGTCTCTGGTCATACAGTCATCATGTTGCTTATTATATGACTACACTGCCCTCGAATGTTGCAACATACACCTAGAGGCCTGATCTTGTTAGTAATGATGCCTCCGGGTCTCAATGGCCTTTGTGGAATGACATAAGCCTCACACAAGTGACATCAAGTTGCTTGCTGTAGGTTGTTATGACAGCAAATTTATAAGGCTGTCTTCAGCTTCCAGATGGTTCTGTTGTACACTTTCCTGGTCCATGAAGTCAGATCAACTGGATCTCTGTATCTTGCCCATTTGCTTGATGTGTAAGTGTTTGAGTTTGGGGACGATGGCTCTGCCTGTTGAGAAATTTCCAGTGAGACGATGTAAGGAAGCTCTTGCTAAGTCTGGGATGCCACATTAGCTGAAGCACCTCCTGCCTCTGTCTTGCCTTCTATACTCAGAGCTAAAAGAATACTTAGCCGTGTTATTTTGGATTCATAATCCACATGTTGTTGAAACTTTCTTGTAAGGGCCTTTCTTTCTCAGTTCACTCTTTTGTTTCTTTTTAAGGCAATGTCCTCAAACTCAACTCTCCTGTCTTAGCTTCTAGAGTCCTGGGATCAAAAGTGTGTGCCACCATACGCATCTTCTCAGTTCATTCTTCCAGGATAAATGATAGAACCAAAATGTTGAGCTAGGGATGTAGCTCAGTGGAAGAGAATTTATCTAGCATACTCAAGGTCCTGAGTCCAATTCCCAACGCTGGGGTGGGGCGAGGGAGAATTTAAATGTTTATAATGAGCTGGAGAGCTGGCTTAGCAGTTAAGGCACTTGCCTGAAAAGCCTAAGGACTCATGTTCAGCTTTCTAGGTCCCACATAGCCAGACACACACTGATGCAAGCATGCAATGTCGCACATGCACACAAGGGGGCGAACACATCTGGAGTTTGTCTGCAGCAGCTGAAGGCCCTGGTGTACCCATTCTCTCCCTCTCCCTCTCTCTCTCTCAAAATATATAAGTAAAAGATTGTAATATAAAACAGTCACTGGAAGTGAAGAAAAGTTTGAAACTCGTTTTCATTTTTGCTTTTTGAGATAGGGTCTCAGTATGTAGCTGACGTTGACACAAATGGACTACAGATGTGCATCACCAAGCTTTATTTAAAATTTTATTTTTATTTATTTATTTGAGAGCGACAGACAGAGAAAGAGGCAGCGAGAGAGAGAGAGAATGGGCGTTCAGGGCCTCCAGCCACTGTAGACGAATTCCAGCTGCGTGTGCCCCCTTGTGCATCTGGCTAACGTGGGTCCTGGGGAATTGAGCCTCGAACCAGGGTCCTTAGGCTTCACAGGCAAGCGCTTAACCGCTAAACCATCTCTCCAGCCCACCAAGCTTTATTTAAAACCTGTCCCCTTAAGTTTTGAAGCTTGAGAGGTAAGATAAGAAATACCAAATTGGGGGGGGGGTGGAGAAATGGCTTAGCAGTTAAGGCACCTGCCTACAAAACCTAAGGACCCAGGTTTGATTCCCCAGAACCCATGTAAGCCAGATGCACAAAGTGTTGCATGCATCAGGAGTTCATTTGCAGCAGCCAGAGGCCCTGGTGTGCATATTCTCTCCCCCTCCTCTCTCTCTATCTCTCTCAAATAAATAAAAATAAAATATAAGAAATACTGAATGGGGGGGGCTGGAGAGATGGCTTAGGGGTTAAGGCATTTGCATGCAAAGCCAAAGAACCCTGGTTCAAATCCCCAGGACCCATGTAAGCCAGATGCACAAGGTGACGCATGTGTCTGGAATTCATCTGCAGTGGCTGGAGGTCCCAACATGCCCTTCTTTCTATTTGCCTCTTTCTCTCCTTCACTCTCTCTCTCTCAAATAAAGAGGGCTGGAGAGATGGCTTAGCAGTGAAGGCGCTTGCCTGCAAAGACAAAGGCCCAGGTTCGATTCCCCAGGACCCATGTAAGCCAGATACACAAGGTGAAGCCGTGTCTGGACTTTGTTAGCAGTGGCTGGAGGCCCTGGCACACTTATTCTCTCTCTCTCCCTCTCTCCATCTCAAATAAATAAATGAAAATAAAATTCAAATCAATCAATCAATAAAAATGTTTTTAAAGTAAAAATAAATAAGAAAGGAAATACGGAACAGGATAGTGCCCCTTCGTTCAGCATCGCGTGGTAAATACGGCCCTCTTTAGCTCTGTGACCATCTCTCGGGTGAGGCCACAGCAGCCGCTCACGGCCTTCTCTTCACCAGGGCCTCTTGGGGCCACTGCCCTGCTCCCCTGGGCTGCAGATGCCCTGCTTCTAGCACCTTGTTGATTCCACAAGCCGGACCAGGGCTATGGCCTCGCTGCCTTCTTTTGTCTTGGGCACGGCCAGTCACCAGAGGGTGTGTGCTCCCCTTCCAGTTTGAGGGTGTGTGCTCCCCTTCCAGTTTCTCCTGCAGACTTGTGTCCTCCCAGGGAGTCACTTCCTGTCCTCTGGGAGACTCACTCCTGATCTGGAGTTATGGTCCCACTACTTGAGCACTGGGAGCTTGTCAGCATAAATAGGAAAGGCAGGTGAAGGCTGGGTCTCCTCAGAGCCTGGCCTGGAGCAGTGTGTGTATGGGGGGGGGGGGGTCGGTGTGTGCGACCCATTCCAAAGCCTGTGGCTCCCTCAGCCTCCCTCCCTGCCCTGAGGACTTGGCTCTGGCGCTTGGAGTTGCCCTATGTGCAGGGATACTGTGCAAAGCGCACGGGCATCCCTGAGGCTGGTGGGGGGTGGAGGGATCAGGGACCTCAGCCGTCACTGCCGTTACTCCAGAGGGTTAGGGTCAGGAGATGGAGTGGGGAAGTGTCCCTCTTCTGGCACAATTGATCACAAGGACTACCACCCCAGTGGAGGCACGCGCGTGGGATGGGAACTGTCCTCTGGGATCACTGCTGAGACCCTGCAGTTCAAGTGGAGCGGGCGCTGTCGCTGGCTCGCCTGACTTGCAATAATTCCCACCTGCAAGGGCTCACTGGGGGCACTTACCCTCCAAGCCTCTGTGTCTTCATCTGAAAAAGTGGGGTGACCCACAGGAGCCACCCTTCCCTCTCAAGGTCATCTCTAGGTCTGGGTGAGGTCACATGGGGCCGAGCTCCGCACATGTCTGGGTCACACACCTCCAGGACTATAGTCATTGCCAGAGACACAAAGGTAGCCAGCAATCCCCTCCCAGAACTGAAGACCTAAGGCAAGAGTGGTCTCTGCATCCACAGCTCGCCCTCTGGCATTGCACGGAGGACCCCTTCGGATGCGCAGCCTGCAGGGCCCTGGCTTCCTTCCGGCTTTTAGATTTCAGGTCCATGGCAGCCTGCATGAGCAACAGGGTTTGCCCACTTTCTAAAAATACGTGTCCAGGATTTATTTTCCTTCTCTGGGCCTGGGTGGGGCTGGCTTCCTGCTCGGAAACCCAACCTTGGAAGAAGCCCTCCATCTGAGCTCACACCTCATGTCTCTTCTCCCTGCTGTGGAGGACCAAGGGCTCCTTCCCAGAGCTGGCCTCTTCCTGCACTTCCCTTCTGGGCCACCTCTGAGAGGCCACGTCAGCCCAGCCCAGCCCAGTCCAGCCCAGCCAGAACACTGGGGGATTGAGCTGCCTGGGGCTGGTGAAAAGGAAGAGCGTGTCTCACAGTCACTGGGCTGGAGGGCACTGGCCCTCAGATGCGCCCCCCACACAGCCCACTCTGGGTGTGGGACTTGCCTGGGAGGGAAGCGAGGCCTGCCTTTCCTTCTGGAAAGGTGTAGACCCTTCAGCTGAGCCTCCAAGATGGGCGATAAGGGCCAGACCCCAAACTCCACACACTGTGGGGTAGGAGGCCCTCTGGGATGGCCCTGCTTTCTTTCCCTTGAGGCATCCCCTGTCCCGTGCCTGCCCTCCACCTCCCCAGCCATTCGTTTGCAGTCCATCCTTCCCCAAGAGAGCACTCTGCTCGGAAGGGACAGAGAGACCCTGTCACCTTATCTCCCAGAAATGACTACTCGGTTCTGCACAGCTTTCTCCGCTGGACTTCTTGTGTCCACCTCCCCAGGGCTCCAGCGGCACCAGAAACGGTCACTCTGCCTCCAGGGGCTCTAGCCCAAGACAGCTTTCCAACCGGAGCCCTTGACTTGTCACTGGACCTCAGTCATTTACACAGGGGGACAGTTCTGAAAGACAATAAGAGCATACGTTGTGTCGAGCTCGCAAAGACGGTGACCAGCATAGTCTGAGCTCAGGGTCTTCAGTGTGGTACTTGATATCAGCAGGGAATTGTTTAGAGAGGCAAACTGTCAGACTCGCTCAAACCCAATGCATGGGAAACTGGAGATGAGACCCAGGAGTCTGAGTAGTGGGGTTTTTTTTTGGAGGGGGAATAGTTCAAGGTAGGGTCTCACTCTAGCCCAGGCTGACCTGGAATTCACTCTACAGTCTCAGGGTGGCCTAGAACTCACGATGATCCTCCTACCTCCGCCTCCTGAGAGCTGGGATTAAAGGCATGCGCCACCACACCCGGCTGGAGTCTGAATTTCAAGAAGCCCTCATTGTGACTCCAACACACAGGGACAGCCAACGACGAAAAGGAGACCCCTCTTCCAGGATGCACCGTGGAAAAAGCACTCTACGGTGCAGAATGGGTGCTAGATGAACACCCCTCTCACAGCCCTGGTGACGAGCGGAGCACCCGGCACGTAATAGGTGCTCGATCCATGGCTCTTACATTGACTGGCTGTATGAACACTGCAAATACGAACAACTCAGAAGTCTTACAATGAGAGCTCATGACTCTCTTCACTTAACAGGAATATGTCTCGTGTGAGACAGAGAGAGCTGCACGCAGAAACACAGACAGAGGAAACGGGCAAGGGGGGTCATTTTGGTGGAGCTGAACATGACACTGTCACCGACGTGATTGGTTGGGGAATCTCCTACTAGTCAGGCAGGCCACACTTTCTGTGTCCCTCTTAGGTGACCTCTGGGTCTCTCCTGAGAGAATCTAAAGGTTAGGTATTAGCTGTGTCTAGCCTTTGATGGACACATCCTACCAGCCATGGAGCCCTGCTGTCCTGGGGACTCAGGGGACAGTGTTGAGCTGAGCATTCGGGTGCTCTAAGGAGGGAAATATGGGGCCGCGGGAGGAAGGCCAGGGAGAATGGCCAAGCTGTGACCTGAAGAGCAACTGGGAATTGTGGAGCTAAAAGGGCAAGTAGAGTGTGCTCGGGTAGAGAACAGAGACCATGCAAAGACCCAGAGCAAGTCAGGAGGGGAAAGTGGGTGAAGGGAGGCTGGAGAGATGGCTTAGCAGTTCAGGTGCTTGCCTGCGAAGCCTAAGGACCTAGGCTTGGTTCCCCAGTACCCACATAAGATAAATAGATAAGGTGGCGCATGCTCCTGGAGTTCATTTGCAATGGCTAGAGGCTCTGATGTGCCCATTCTCCCTTCCCTTCTCTTGTCTCTCTCCCTCTCTCTCTCTGTCTGCCTCTTTCTCTCCCTCTGATATAAATAAATAAATAAATAGATAGATAAATAAATAAATAGAAAAATATGTGGGGGCTGGGAGAACCCTTTGCGATTGGGTAACTACTGCCGAGGGAGGCAGGGCTGCGCAGAAGAGCAACAGTCTCTGCCCACTCCGACTCTCCAGTACAGTCTATCAGACATTCCACGACCATCCACTGCCATTCTGCACACTGGGGACACCGCGTCCTACACGCAAGAGAGCAGGGCCTTACTCTCGAGCCGGCACCCCCGTGGCAGAGACCGGGGGGGGGGGGTGGTTGGGGGGGGACGAGCGAGAAGAGTGATGTGAGGAGAGGAGGGAGCCAAAGACACAGGTGAAATCCCAAAGCAGAGAGAAGGTGGGGCGCAGGAGTGGCGGGCCAGTGATTTCACAGGTCATTAGGAGTCAGGAATGTGGAAACCCAGGTCTCATGTCACCCCACCACGGGCGCTCTGTGACCTCAACCTGATGGTTTCAACATCCCTGTTTGCAATCAGAGAAGGTGAAAAATGGCTAACTATTTGGGGGAGAAAGAAGAAAGGCAAAGAGAATAATACTGCGCTTACTACACTATCCCATGGTACACCTGTTAAGGCACACGACCCCTCTGGTACTATGCCACGCCAGACCTGTTGTGCTAAGCTGTGCTTCGCTAGGCTGGACCATGCTTGCGCACATTCTATTCTGTCTGTCCTGTGCCGTGCTGAGCTGCACCGTGGCCGCCCGGCACTGTGCTCCGCTGCGCGATACTAGGCTGTTACCCATATTGCTCATGCCTGCTGTGCTGCGCTACGGCCCTTGCGATCTTTGCTGCCTGTTGCCGTGCGCACGCGTTACACTGCTCACCATTGGCAGCGCGCTACCTCGAATAGCCTCCTCTCCCACTCAGCCCACACGGGCAGGCGTTTGGAGCACTGAGCTATGACTTCTGCAGCAGAGACCAGGAAGCTCTGTTTGTTTGTTTGTTTGTTTGTTTGTTTGTTTGTTTGTTTGTTTGGCATTTGGGGCCCCAAGTCCTGTGCCCTCGAGAGTGGCATTTTCGAAGCTGGTGCTCTGTCTGCCCAAGTCTCAAAGCTGGTCCAGGCAAATGGTGGGTGACAAGGCCGGGAGGGGTGCCTGTGGGCTAGGCTAATGATCCTTAATGGGAGGTGGAACCCCAGATACTGGCCACACTAGCTGATCCTCTTCTGACACAGGAAGTTTAGTGGGTGTGCCTCCTGCGTGGGGGCACTGCCTTCGGAAGCATCATTGCAAGAAGGCCCTCATCAGATTGTTTGAAATGGGGTCTTGAGAAAAAAAAAAATCACACTCCTTGCTGTACTGCTGAAGAACACTCGGGTAAAAGGGGCTCCGTGGGGGTAGGAAGTAGAGTATGTCCAGTGCAAATGAAGACAGGGGCTGGGGAGATGGCTCAGTTAGTTACTTGCAAGCATGCAGACTTGAGTTTCATCACAGAAACCATGTTTTTAAAAAGCTGAGTACGGTGGCTCACACCTATAATCCTAATGCTGGACAGACAGAAACAGGCAAATCCTTGAGGCTCAGGAACATCAGTGGAGCCTAATTGTCAAGCTCTAGGCCAATGAGCAACCTGTCTAAAAAAAACTAAGGGTAGGGCTAGAGAGATGGCTCAGCAGCTAAGGTGCTAAAAAGCCCAACAACCTGGGTTTGACTCCCCAGTACCCATGTAAAGCCTGATACACAAAGTAGCACACACATCTGGAGTTCTTTGCAGTGGCTGGGGACCCTGGCGCACCCATTCTCTCTCTCCCTCTCTCTCTACTTGCAAATAAATAAATAAATAGGCCAGTAAAATGGCTTAGCAATTAGGTGTTTCCCTGCAAAGACAAAGGAATCAGGTTTGATTCCCCAGGACCCACATAAGCCAGATGCACAAGGGGCACATGTGTCTGGAGTTTATCTGCAATGGCTGGAGACCCTGGTGTGTCCATTCTCTCTCTATCTCTTTCTCTTTCTCTCTCCCTCTCTCTCAAATAAATACATAAAATGTTAAAATAAATAAAAGTAACTAGGAGGCCTCTTGGCATAGGCCTCCATGTGCTTGAGATTAGCTCCCCCTCTGCCCAACTCAGACAAGAGTAGGCTCCCTCCTGGAGCCAGAAGCACCTGACTGTTTGGCACAGGCTGCCAGGTGAGCTTGTGATTGAACACTCCCTCCCCCTGCACCCAACCCAGACATGCATAGGCCACTTACCTGGAGCCAGGAGGACCAGGCCACTCAGCACAGACCCTTGCCACACCCACCATCACGGAGCAGACTCCCTGGAGCAGTCCAGGCCCAGGCCCACTGAGTTTGCAGTCTGGACGTGTCTGTTACTGCAGAAGGCCCAACCGCAGCCCACCCTGTGGTCCCCAGTGAAGCCACAGTGGTTAACTTCTTGGCAAGACAAAGAGCTTATCTCTCCAGATGGGCAAACCCCAAAGCAAAACAAGTTGCACAAGAAACCAAGACATGTTGTCCCCACCAAGAATGCCTAGCTGGCCCTCAGCTAAAGCCTCCAATGAGAATACCTTTAGAGGAATCTCCGGACAAACTCCAAGACGTGATTATGATAAACATACAGGACAAACTTAAAGAGGACCTGGAGCCAGGTGTGGCGGTGCATACCATTCATCCCAGCACCCAGGAGACTGAGGTAGGAGGATCACTGTGAGTTTGAGGCCCAGGTTACAGAATGAGTTCCAGGTCGGTTTGGGCTAGAGTGAGACCCTAGTTCAAAAGAACAAGGAAAGAAAAAAGAAAGAAAGAAAGAAAGAAAGAAAGATGACATGAACAAATGGCTGAATGAAATCAAGAAAGAAAGAAGCAAGAAAATCAACTAAAACAAATCAAGCCAGGCATGGTGGCACATGCCTTTAACCCCAGCACTTGGGAGCCAGAGCTAGAAGGATCACCATGAGCTCAAGGCCACCCTGAGACTACATAGTGAATTCCAGGTTAGCCTGAGCTAGAGTGAAACCCTACCTCAAAAACACAACAACAAAAAAAATTAATAACATGAATTCAAAGAGGACACAAACTATCAATTAAATTAACTGAAAAAGTCAAACCAAGAACTGAAAATGGACTCAATAAAGAGATAGAGGCCTGGAGAGATAGCTTAGTGGCTAAGGTGTTTGCTTGCAAAGCCAAAGGATCCCAGTTTGACTCTCTAGGACCCATGTAAGCCAGATGCACAAGGGGCCACATGCATCTGGAGTTTAATTGTAGTAGCTGGAGTCCCTGGTGTGCCCATTCACTCTCTCTCTCTCCTCTCTTTCTTTCTCAAGTAAGTAAATAAATAAATAAATATATTTTTTGGTTTTTCAAGGTAGGGTCTCACTCTAACCCAGGCTAACCTGGAATTCACTATGGAGTCTCAGGGTGGCCTCGAACTCACAGCAATCCTACCTCTGCCTCCTGAATGCTGGGATTAAAGGCGTGCACCCCCCCCCCGCAAAATATTTTTTTTAAATGAGATGCTGAAGAAAAACCAAACAAATAAAAAATGAAATGTCTCAAGAGCACACAGGAAAGCCATCCATATCAATAGTGGAGGAGACAATATCAGGTCTTGAGAACAAAAGCAGAAGAAATACATCAGAAGGCCAAAATCAATGACAAGATCAAAAAGAAAGTTTGAGCAGTACATGGCAGAAATATGAACACCTTAAAATGACCAAATGTTTGGATCATGAACATACAAGGACTCAAACTTCAGATCAATGGCATAGAAAATATGCTTAATAAAATCATAGAAGAAAAATTTCTAGGCTGAAGAGATGGCTCAGTGGCTGAGGCACTTGCCTGCAAAGCCTAATGACCTGAGTTTGACTCCCCAGTACACACATAAAACCAGAAGCACAAGGTGGCATATGCATCTGGAATTTGTTTGCAGCTGCTAGAGGCCCTGGTGTGCCCATTCTCTCTCTCTCTCTTTCCTTGCAAATAAATATATATATATATTTTTATTTCCAAATCTTACAAAATTGAAGTCCACCTAGGTACAAGAGACATACCAAACACCAGCTAAACAGGCTTAGAAAAGAAATTCCCTATATCATATTATAGTTAAAATGAGGAGAGAAATAAAAGTGGCAAAAGAGAAATGGCTCACTACTTATAAAGGTAAGCCCATCAGGTTTTTCAGTGAAAACTCTAAAATCCAGAAGGGCATAGAATTCAGTATTTCAAATATCATAAGATCACAGCTATCAACTCAAAACTACTATACCCAGAAAAATTGTCCCTTACAATAGAAGGAGAAAGAAAAGCTTTCCATGATAAAAGCTGGCTATATAAATGCTAAGCTAGTCCTACAGAGAATACCGGATGGAGGGCTGGAGAGATGGCTCAGTGGTTAAAGTGCTTGCTTACAAAGCCTTACAACCTTGGTTCAGTTCCCCAGCATTCACATAAAGGCTGACTGCACAAAGTGGTGCACACATATGGAGTCTGCAGCCCTGCCACACAATTGTTTTTCTCTCTCTCTCTCAATCTCTCTCTCTCTCTCCTCTCTCTCTTTTTCTTTCTCCTTGCAAATAAATAAATAAAAATATTTTTTAGAAAAGAATACTGGGAGCTAGAGAGATGACTTAGCAGTTAAGGCACTTGCCTGCAAAGCCTAAGGACCCAGGTTTGGCTCCCCAGAACCCACATAAGCCAGACGTACAAGGTGACACGTGTACACAAGATGGCGCACACATCTGGAGTTCAATTGCAGTGGCTTGGAGGCCCAAGCACACCAACTCTCTCTCTCTCTCATAAATAAAGTTTTTTAACAAGAATACTAGATGGAATACTTTGCACTGAAGAGAAAAACAAATATACTCAAGAGGCTATAGGAGAAAAAATAATCAAAACTAGAACAGTTGTTAAAACAATTGAAGATTAAGAACATGGCAATATTTACAAAACTATCAACATGACAGGGATTAACTCATATCTTTCAATAATAACTTTGAATATAAATAGACTCAACAGGGCTGGAGAGAAGGCTCACTTGTTAAGGCCTGCAAAGCCCAATGACTGGAGTTTGATTTCCTAGTACCTGTGTAAAACCAGATGCCCAAGGTGGCACATGCATCTGGAGTTTGTTTGCAGAGGCTGAAGGCCCTGGCATGCTCATTATCTCTGCCTTTCTTCTCTCTCTGCTTAAAAATAAATAAATATATTTAAAAATAAAAGTAAATAGACTTGTCAGGCATGGTAGCACACACCTTTAATCCCAGCACTTGGAAGGCAGAGGTAGGAGGATTGCCATGAGTTCAAGGCCACTGTGAGACTACACAGAGTGAATTCAAGACAGCCTGGGCCAGAGCAAGACCCTACCTCAAAAAAAAAAAAAAATTAAAATGAAATAAAAAATCAATAGACTCACCCCAATAAATAGCACAGATTAACAGGATGGATCAGAAAACAAGATAAATTCAATAGGAAACCCACCTTTCCATTCAAGATAGATACCACCTTAGAGTGAAAGGATGGAAACAGGTATTCTACAGCTAAAGAGATGGCTTAGTGGTTAAGGTGCTTGCCAGAAAATCCAAAGGACCAGGTTCAATCCCCCAGTACCCTCATAAAGCCAGATGCACAAGGGCTTTGCAAAAACAGGAACAATCTAAACCCCAAAAAAGTACCAGACAGAAAGAAATAATTAAGATCAGTGCAGAAATGAGTAAATTGGAAATGAAGGAAACTATTTGATGAAACAAAGATGAATAAATCCCTAGCCAAATTAACCAAAAGAAAGAGAGATGACCCTAATCAGTAAGATTAGTGATGAAAATGGAGATATTACAACAGATAACAATGAAATTGAGAGAATAACAAGGTTATATTTCAAAACTTATATTCTACCAAACTGGAAAATATGGAAGAAATGGGCAAATCTCCCAATCAAAGCTGGGCGTGATGGCACACACCTTTAATCCCAGCACTCGGGAGGCAGAGGTAGGAGGATTGCTGTGAGTTCAAAGCCACCCTGAGACTACAGAGTTAATTCCAGGTCAGCCTGGACCAGAGTGAGACCCTACCTCGAAAAAAAAAAAAAAAAAAAGAAAGATCTTACATGCTAATGGGTTGGAAGAATTAAAATGGCCATCTTACCAAAAGCAACATATACATTTAATGCAATTCAAATCAAAATTTCAGCACCATTCTTCACAGAAAAAAATAATAATCTTTTTTAAATGCTTTTTGGCTGGGTGTCGTGCGACATACCTTTAATCCCAACACTTGGGAGACTGAGATAAGAGGATCGCTGTGAGTTCAAGGCCCCCCTGAGACTACATAGTGAATTCCAGGTCAGCCTGGGCTACAGTGAGACCCCACCTCAAAAAAAAAATAAATGAATAAATAAACAAATAATATTATTATTTATTTACTTGCAAGCAGAGTGAATAGGCACACTAGGGCCTCTAGCCTCTGCAAATGAACTCCAGATGCATGTGCTACCTTGTACACCTAGCTTTATGTGTGTCCTGGGAAACTGAACTCAGATCATTAGGCTTTGCAGGCAAGTGCCTTAACCACTGCGCCATCTCCCCAGCCCAGAAAAAAAAATTATCTTAAAATTCATATAGAAGCCGGGCGTGGTAGAGCATGCCTTTAATCCCAGCACTCAGGAGGCAGAGGTAGGAGGATCGTCATGAGTTTGAGGCCACCCTGAGACTCCATAGTTAATTCCAGGTCAGCCTGGACCACAGTGAGACCCTACCTCGAAAACAAAATTCATATAGAAGCACAAAAAGCCTTGGATAGCCAGAAATGTCCTCAGCAAGAAGAAAACTGCTGGTGCTACCACTCTACCTGATTCGAAGATATACTACAAAGCCATAGTAATAAAAACAGCATGGTACTCGCACAAAAACTGACACAGAGATCATTGGAATGGAAGATCCAGGCACAAGTTCAAGTAACTACAGTCACCTGATTTTTGACAAAGAGGCCAAAAACACATGACATTTAACAAAGGGACCAAAAACATTCACTGGCAAAAAGACATCATTTTCAATGACTGGGGCTAGAAAACCACGTAGAAGAATGAATCTAGACTCTCTTCTATCGCTCTGCACAAAATAAACTCCAAATGGATTAAGGACCTCAATATAAGACCTTCAACTAGAAAGGCACCAGAGGAAAAAGTAGGGAGAATGCTCCAAGATATAGACATAGGGAAAGACTTTCTCAATAAGACTCTAGTAGCCCAGGAAATAAGGCAAACACTCAACCAATGGGTTTTCTTGAAACTAAATAGATATTACACAGATAAGCAAACCATCAACAAAGTCAATAAATAGCCTACAGAACGGGAGAAAAATTTTGCCAGCTATACATCTGAAAGAATATCTAGAATATACAAAGAACTCAAAACACTATGCAATAAAAATATGAAGTGTGTTCTGCTCTGCTCCTGCCTTCTCATGAGCAGGAGCTCTGTGTATTCTCTCTTCCTTCCTTCCTTCCTTCCTTCCTTCCTTCCTTCCTTCCTTCCTTCCTTCCTTCCTTTCTTCCTTCTCTCTCTCTCTCTCTGGTTTTTGAGGTAGAATCTCGCTCTAGTCCAGGCTGACCTGGAATTCACTATGTAGTCTTAGGCTAGCCTTGAACTCATGGCGATCCTCCTACCTCTGTCTCCTCAGTGCTGGGATTAAAGGTGTCACCATGCCCAGTTTCCTTCCTTTTCTTAAACTCTGGGTGTCCCCATTTCTGTGAACTTCACTCGTGCCTTTAGGCATGAGCTCCCTCTTCCTTCCTTCTCTTAACTACTATCTATAATCTAATTGTTGCAGTCAGGTTCACATTGCTGGTAGAAATCACCCAACCAAGAGCAGCTTGTGGGGGAAAAAAAAAAAAGAGGTTCATTTTGGCTTACAGGCTCAAGGGGAAGCTCCACGATGGCAGGGGGAAATGATGGCATGAGCAGAGGGTGGGCATCACATCCTTGCCAACATAAGGTGGACAATAGCAACAGGAGAGTGTGCCAAACACTGGCAAGGAGAAACTGGCTATAACACCCATAGCGCCCCCCAACAACACACTGCCTCCTGGAGGTGTTAATTCCCAAATCTCCATCAGCTGGGAAGTTTATGGGGGACACCTGAATCAAACCACCACATTAATAAAACCTGTAAACTTTAAAGAATAATAAATAAGAGAAATAAATAAGAGAGAGAGAGAGGAAGAAAGAAAGAAAGAGAGAGAGAGGAAGGTAAGAAGGAAGGAAGGAAGGAAGGAAGGAAGGAAGGAAGGAAGGAAGGAAGGAAGGAAGGAAGGACCTAGTCAAAAACTGGGACAGGGAACTGAACAAATTAACAGAGAGTTCTCAAAGGAAGAAATACAACTGGCCAGTAAACATTCCTTTTTTTTTTTTTTTAAGTTCAACATCTTTAGTCATCAGGGACATGCAAATTAAAACCATTTTATAAGTCACCTCACACCAATCAGAATGGCTGTCATCAAAAATCCCAATGATGGGCTGGAGAGCTAGCTTAGCAGTTAAGGAACTTGCCTGTGAAGACTAAGAACTCAGATTCAGCTCCCCAGGAACCCCATAAAGCCAGATGCACAAAGTGGCACATGTGTCTGGAGATCATTTGCTGTGGCTAGAGGCCCTGGAGTACCCTTTCTCTTTCTCTTTGTCTCTGTCTCTTTGCAAATAAATAATTTTTTTTAATTCAAATGACAACAAATGCTGGTGATGGTGTAGGGAAAGCAGAGTCCTAATTCCCCACTGGTGGGAGTGTGTTTGTACAGCCATTGTAAAAATCAGTGTGGAGGTATCTCAAAAACCTAAAACTAGAACTACCATATAACCCAGCAATTCCATTCCTAGGCATGTAGCCTAAAGACACTACTATAGAGAGACTTGCTCAGCCATGTTTGTTGCTGCTCTATTCACAAGATCTGGGAAATGGCATCAGTCCAGATGTTCATCAGCTGATAACTGGATAACGAAGATGTGGCGCATACATACAGTAGAGTTCTATTCAGCTACAAAATGCATGAAATTATGAGAGTCTCGGGGAAATGGATGGATCCGGAAAGATTTACACTCAGTGAGGTGACCCAGGCTCAGAAAGACAAGGACCACAAGGTGCTCTCTGATGTGCAGATTTTAATTGGGAACAGTTGGATTTGTGTTGCTGTGGTAGTAATACTGGTCAGGAAGCGGGGATGAGGCTTGGAGAGGGGAGAAGTGAGAGGGATTAGGGGATGGGGTAGCAGACAGGTAAGTGGAAGGATGGAATTCAGGGGCTAGAAAGCTCTAAGAGAAGACAGGGAAAAGGAAGGAAGGGGAGGGAAAGGGATGCACAAAACCAAAGATGGTATGAATAAGTACTATAGAAACATATGCAACTTATAAATAATTTTAAAATATGCAGTACTTTACACTGTGAATTCCATATGCCCAGTTGATTTTCAAACAATTTGCTTTAAACTCATTCAGCCATCATTTAACAAATTGTTTTGCATACTAACTGGCTACCTTTTTATTGTCCTTAAACTGATATGTGATCTTCTTGTAAACTATTCCTCACCTTTCTATAAATCATATTTATTAAGTGAAATCTCTTTTGGAAAGCCAGGCACGACGGCACAGGCCTTTAATCCCAGCACTTAGAGGCAGAGGTAGGAGGATTGCTGTAGTTTGAGGCCACCCTGAAACTACATAGTGAATCCCAAGTCATCCTGGACTAGAGTGAGACCTTACCTCAACCAAAATAATTAAATTGAATTTTAAAAAATCTCTTTTGGCTCCTGTAGTCTATATTTGAAACATTTGTTAATAACATGAGCAACCAGGTAATGAGTTTTCAAATGCTAGAAAAATATTTCCTGAATTTTTTTTTAATTTTTAATTTATTTATTTATTTATTTGAGAGTGACAGACACAGAGAGAAAGACAGATAGAGAGAGAGAGAATGGGCGCGCTAGCTCTTCCAGCCTCTGCAAACAAACTCCAGACGCGTGCGCCCCCTTGTGCATCTGGCTAACGTGGGACCTGGGGAACCGAGCCACGAACCGGGGTCCTTAGGCTTCACAGGCAAGTGCTTAACCGCTAAGCTATCTCTCCAGCCCATGAATTTTTTTTTAATGTTATTTATAGGATAGTGCCTGCAGGCACAATGCACATTTAAGTTTAATCTACATTGCTAACATTTTCTATTTTATATCACTTTCTAACAAATAACCTCACCTAAAATACAGTAATGTATAACATTTGCTGATTGCAGTGATGTCAATGCTCCTGCCTACCTTGGTCCAATTTCCAGCGCTGAACTGAGTTGGGGAGAGACATGTGGTAGCAAACCACGGTGTGTTATTTCTGCGGTATAGGCAAAAGCAGACATTCATAGCATCAGGAAATAGAAAATAGGGACATAACTGGTGCGGTGGATTGACTCAGGTGTCCTCCACAGTGTCCGGAATGCCATGTCCCCAGCTGATGGCAATTTGGGAATTAAAGCCCCCTGGAGGGAGTGTATTGTTGGGAGTCTGGGAAATGGGTGTTATAACCAGCTTCCTCTTGCCAGTGTTTGGCACTTTCCTGTTACTATTGTCTACTTGGTGTTGTCAAGGAGGCGATGTCCACCCTCTGCTCATGTCATCGTTTTCCCTGCCATCATGGAGCTTCCCCTCGAGTCTACAAGCCAAAATAAACCATTTTTGTCCCACACGCTGCTCTTGGTCGGCTGTTTCCTGTCAGCAGTGCGAACCTGACTGCAACGATTGGGAAGTGATAAATTTAGAGTACTAATTATATCTTACTTCAAATTATTTAGTTGTAAATTCACATCATTGAAAGTGATGGCTGTGTTTAACAAACAGCTTATAAAATTGCTGAAAGGTGCCAGGCGTGGTGGCACGCACCTTTAATCCCAGCACTTGGCAGGCAGAGGTTAGGTTGGAGGATCGCTGTGAGTTCGAGGCCACCCTGAGACTACAGAGTGAATTCCAGGTCAGCTTGGGCTAGAGTGAGACCCTGCCTTGACAAACAAACAAAAATTCCTGAAAGTTTTCCCACCAACCCGGCCAGCTTGAGCCCACCACCAGGGCTTATTGAGAGCAGCTGGGGTCTTGCCAGTCACCACGAAAGGATGCTGTGGAGTTGATTCCCCGGCAAAGAGTAAGAAGGACAGTTGTGACCCCTGGGTCCCCAGCGCTTGGGCTAACGAAGCTGTGGAGGTTGGCATGGGTGGCTATTGAACAAAGAGGCCAGTGAGGATGCGACAGAACTGGCATGGAGGAGGAAGGAAAAGGTGGCAGCACATTCTGGGAAGCTGGAATGAGAAAGGGAAGGATTGGTTGGTGCCAGGGGAGACTCACTTCTCAGGGAGGAGCCGAGCTGGGCAGACACCCTGTCTTTTCCCAACAAGCTGGTAGTGTCTGTAACTCACACAGCTAGCTAGGAAGGAAGGAAAGAAAAGCCCATGGAATTTGAGTGGCTTGGCACACAGGCTTCTAACATAGGGAGGAGAAGGGAAGGACCAGAAGGGGTCAAAATTCCCCACTTCATGATTTCCTAGAATTCCTCAGCCTCTACCCAAAGACTCCTGGGTGACATCGCCCCAGAGTCTGCAGTCTGTGGCCTGTCACTCACTGTCCTGGCCAGCAACCATCCTGGACCCCCAAAACCCAAATCAGACCCAGCCTTCCTAACCTCCTTTTGTCCCCATGAAGATAGGTTGCAACAGGCCCTTCCCTTGGGGACAGGCCGGGAGGCAGCTCAGGGCCAGAACTGCAGGCTCGCTTCCAGCTGCTGACGTGTGAACACACTCGCCTGTGGAGGTTGAAGCCAAACCACTGCCTGGCAAAGCAGCCTGGGAGACCTTCGTGAAGCTTCCAGGCCTTGGCTAAAGGAGGCAAAAGACGGTCCCAAACAATCTTCAACTTTGAACAAAGGAAAAGTGACCATGGGGTCTCAGGGTGATTATGGGTTATGGCAGCACTAAATTTGTAAAAAAAAAAAAACCTCCCTACAACTCTCCATGTTGTATAAATAAAAAGACTAATGGGGGGGCTGGAGAGATGGCTTAGCAGCTAAGGCACTTGCCTGCAAAGCCTAAGGACCGAGGTTCAGTTCCCCAGGACCCACAAGCCAGATGCACAAGGGGGTTGCATGTGTCTGGAGTTTGTTTGCAGTGGCTGGAGGCCCTGGCGCGCCCATTCATTCTCACTCTCTATCTTCCTTTTATATATATATAAATATATATATATATATATAAAACATATATATATATGTTTTAAAAATGATCAATGGGTGCTGGGATGATGGTCCAGTGGGTTAAACGATTGCTGCACAATCTTGAGGACCTGAATGTGGTTTCTCAAAACACACATAAAATGCTGGGTGTGTCTATAATCCCAGTGCTGAAGGAGGAACAAGAGAAAGATCATTGTTTTTTTTATTTTGTTTTGTTTTGTCCTTTTGGTTTTTCGAGGTAGGCTCTCACCCCAGCCCAGGCTAACCTGGAATTCACTCTGTAGTCTCAGGGCGGCTTTGAACTCAGAGATCCTCCTACCTCTGCCTCCGGAGTGCTGGGATTAAAGGCGTGCACCACCACGCTCAGCTAATGAAAGATAGCTTTTTAGTAGGCAGTCAGCCAGGGACAAAGGCCCACAGAGAACATGGATGTCACCCTGCCCACCCTGACAGGACTAGAACCCTGGTCTGACCCAGTCTCATCCAAGATGGCTGCAAGCCACGCTCCCTGGCAGCAGCTGCCTGCTTCTTGCCCAGCTCAGCAGGCCAGGGTGGGCTGGCCGAGGGTCAGCCTGTTGGGTCCTCCAGCCAATCGGGTCACTACTTGCACACCGGAGTCTGGTGACAAGGCTCATCCTCTTGGGATGCCGACCCGTGTTAATGGGCCTGGCATGTGTGGGTAATTCTCTTGATCCCGTTTTATTCCCCTGGCACCTGAATCTCCTTGATTTGGGCAGCTCTTCCCCTCCCAAGCTGGCTGGCAAGGGGCTGTGTTTCTCATTGGCCTGGGCGTTTTCCTGATGTTTCCTCCACGCACTCTTGGCTCTGCTAGCGTGTGGTCTCGCTTTAAGGCCCGAGTCCTTCACTATCTTACTCTTAGTCTCCCCTGCCCTCTGTGAGTTCAAGGTGAGGGTCTTCTGCCATCACGCTTTGCTTTCTACGTGTGTGTGTGGGGTATGCGTGTGTGTGCCCGTGTGTGTGTGACTGTGCACATGTGTGTGTGTTTGTGGTGTGTATGTATGTTTGTGTGGGTGTGTTTGTGTGTGTGCATGTGTATGGGTGTGAGTGTGTGTATATGTGTGCACATGTTAATGTGCATATGTGGGGGAGGGTTTGGGGTGTGTGTTTGTGTGTGTGCATGTGTATGTAGGAGGTTGTGGTATGTGTGCATGCATTTATGCATGTGTGTGTGTATGTGGGGGGAGTGTGTATGTGTATGCGTGTGCATGTGTATGTGTGGAAGTGCATTTGTATGTGTATTCGTGTGTATGAGTGTATGGGGTGTGTGTACATGTGTGTGTATGTGTGGGGAGTGGGTATGTGTAAGTGTGTGTGTGTGTGCATATGTGTTTGTGTATGTGTGGGTATGGGTGTGCATGAGTGTGTCTTCTCCAGAGGCTTCTGTGCCCAGCCCGGGAGTGGGTTTCTCTGTGCAGGCGAGTCTCTCCATCTCCTCTCCCCTTTTCTACCAGGGCAAGGAGGAGAAACCCCTCTGGCTTGAGTCTTTCAGCTAGCCTTCCCCTGGATCATAATTCTCCCTAAAATAAACCTTAAAATTCATAATTTACCCTTTCCAGAGTTCTCTTTTTATTTTCAGTTCTTTGCTAATTTGAGAAGAACTCAAAAAGTTGGGGTCCACAGGCCTGAGACCTCCTGTATTTTTATGGAATTCAACCCCTCCCTGAACTTAAAAATCCTGCATCAGTACTGGGAAGGCAGAGATAGGAGAATCCCTAGGGCTTATCAGCTGGAGTCGTCATGAAGCCTTCCGCTCTAGGTTCAAGTAAGGTGGAGGGCAATTGAAGGAGACACTTAATGTCAACCTCTGGCCACCATACATGCCCATGTGCACCCACATACACATGTGCCCACACACGTATGAACATGCACACACCACACACACATACACATGCCAAAAAAAAGTAGAAGAATGGAGAAAGAGCACGTCCAAGTGTTATGACTGTCACTCAGTCTCTCTTTATCTGTCATCTTTTGGGGGAGGGGCAGTGCTGGAGGTTAAAGCCTTGCATAGGCCACGCAAACTGATACCAAACCTCATATTGGAGAAATTCATATGAGCCCAGCTTCAGTCGACATCACCAGATAGAGAATACAGACATAACGTAAGTCCACGTGTTCCACTGCGCCTCCACCTTATTTATAATCCTCACATCTAGGACTGTCCAGGAAATCAAGGTACAGAGGACTCAGGCAACCTCCGGAATGGTTGGAGCTGACATACGCACCCGTTTGGTCTCACTCTTTGCCATGACACTGAGCTTCTGTCCCTCACATGGAGCTCTTGCCTTCCTCCACGCTGGGAGTCCTGCACTAGGTCCGAGGCAGGCCCGGGGCAAGGGACCTGGAGCTTCAACAAAGGGCACTAAATTGTGACTACAGAGTGTCCAGGCTTTGAAAGTGGCCCAAGCAAGTGGAGAACCCCAACCTGTGAAGTTTAGTCTCTTGGAAAATGGGGCCCCACCCGCGCGATCTTGGAGGCCCCATGGGAGTGACACTCCCTGGTTATCTGAGCCAGGGCTTCCTGAGCCTTTTCCAGTATATCCTTCTCCTCTAGGAAAGAGAACTACCCCAGCCTCTCAGCGGGTATGAAGGGAAATCCCAAAATAGCTGGCCTCACTGCCCACTGCTTGCCGAAGCAGAGGCTGAGCGTGGAGCCCAGCGGGCCTGGGAGGCAGGCTACCCGGGGCTGTGGGTGCCTGAGTTGGGAAAGGCCAGCGTTGCTGGCTTTTGGAAAGCAGGGATAACCAGGGGTGGGGGTGGGAGACATGGGAAATTCCCTGGCCACAGAAAGTGGAGAAGCAGGACAATGTGAGCCATCCAGGGGCCACCATATGCCCTGAAATCAGCACTGAGGCATGGGGGGAAGGAAGGACCCACTTCACCCTGGCTCTATCAGTGCGCACACAGGGGCCTGGCTGAGGGAGGGATCCCACCCAGGCCATAGCTTGGGTTTCTACGTTTTAAGAGCCACAGGCACCACCGACTAGAATATTCCATGACATTAAACACACTCATGGGCCCCTTCTCTGCCCTCTTCCCTAACAAGTCAGCCCATGGGCCACAAGAAGGGCTGGGGGAGGCAAAAGTCAGTCTGTGACAGATAGACGGCCCCTGTGGGGTGAAGGGCAAGTGGGAGGTGCCAGGGCCCTGCCTGAGGAAAGTCTGCGTCATGGGCAGTGATGGTCCAGCTTGGCGGAGGCTACTGGGAAGGCCTGACATGATAGAGGAGGGTGTGCACGGTATTCTCACAGAGGCAGGAGGAAGGAGGTTAGTTCCCTACATAGGGAGTGACTGGGTAAGTCAGGATGGGAAGCACAATGGCAGCTGTCTTCTCCTATCTGGAAAAAGCTTCCGAGCGTGGAAAGAAGAAACCCAGGGAGAATCCTTTGTTAAGGGGCTGAAATTGGAGAGACATGAGCTCCAGCTTCAATCTGTGCCAACGGATAAATAATACAAACAGAAGCATGTATCTCTGCAAGTCCGTGTGTACAGACGTATGTCCCCTCGCCCAGTCACCTAGGGAGTGATGCAGTCACAGCCCAGTACCCATGGCACACATCCCCCAGACACTGACATCTGACTCCTTTCACTCTCCACTCCACAGAAGTGTGGCTCCTGAGAGAAGATGCGACTCCAGAATTTGGCAGGAAAACCACAAGCAAGCCTAGAACACACTCAGTTCCAGACAGTAAGGACAGATTCAATGGAGACATTCCAGTAGCCCAGAAACTAGCTTGAATGGGCTCCCGCTGACCAAACCTAGCATCACTTGAGCATAAAATAATAAATACATAAATAAATAATATAATGAAAATAAATTGGTTGTAGCCTATTACAACCCATTAAGTAAAATAGGAACGAATGTGAAGCCAAATGCACATTAATTACATTCTTTACAGTCATAGTTATATTCATAATTATAGTTATCATTAATTATTAACTATAATTACTTATTTGATGAGTAAGGGGATGTTTACATAGTTTCAAAAGTACCATCCCACAAAATACTCACTAATTACAAAGGAAAAGTAACTCTAGCTCACTCTTTGAAGCAACTGGAGTTACGCGAGGGGTAGGACAGATGGAGGTCACTCTGTGAGAGAGCAGCATCACCCCACAAACCAACACCTACAGCAAAGCCTGAGGAAACATCAGAGAACCCAAGCTGAGACATCATATGAACAGCCAAGCCTGCAATACTCAAGAGTTAAGAACCCAGGGCTGGAGAGATGGCTTAGCAGTTAAGGCACCTGCCTGCAAAGCCCAAGGACCCATGTTCAACTCTCCAGATCCCACATAAGCCAGATGCACAAAGGTGAGGCAAGCGCAAGGTCACACATGCCCACTAGGTGACGCAAGCATCTAGAGTTCGACTGCAGTGGCTGAGGCCCTGGCACGCCATTCTCCCTCCCTCTTTCTCTCTCTCTCATTCACTTGCTTTCTCTAAAAACATCGGCAAAAAAAAAGACTTAAGAACCTAAGTCAATAAAAGACTGGGGAATACTCCCAGATTGAGGGCTGTGGAGAGATATGACAACCAAACGCAATGCATTTCTGCTCCAGATCCTCCATTTGATGTGAAAACAATGCCAAAAGTGGTCAAACTCAAAATGGAATTGTTTGTGTCAAACCTAACAACAACAAAAGCAAATAAAGCTTGGAGCTACAAAATAAGGGTATTTAGACACAGTTGCCCCAACAGCTACCATCACAAAATCCTTCAAGAACCCCAAGTGTGAACAAAGGTCTCTACAACCTCATATAAAAAGTGCTCCTGGGGATGGAGGGATGGCTTAGTGGTTAAGGCATTTGCCTGCAAAGCCAAAGGACTCTGGTTCTGTTCCCCAGCACCCACGTTAGCCATATGCACAAAGGGACACACGCGTCTGGGGTTTGTTTGCAGTGGCTGGAGGCCCTGGCACGCCCATTCTCTCTTTTTCTCTCTCTCTCCCTCCCTCTTTCTCTGTCAAATAAATAAATACATAAAAATTAAATTAAAAAAAGAAATGGTTCAGTGGATTAGCGTGTTTGTCACCCAAGCAAGAGGGCCTGAGACCATCTGAGTTTGATCCTTCGCACCCACGTAAAAAACGGGGCATGACTACACATGCTTATCACCCCAGTCCTGTGGGGAACACAGATGGGAGAATTGCTGAGGCTCACTGGTCGGCCAGCCCGACTGAAAACAAAACAAACAAACAGAAACAGCAGTCCCAGATTCAGTGCGACTCGGTCTCAAGGAGACACATGGGAGTGCCATAGAGGAGGTCACCTGATGTTCGCCTCTGGTTTAGGTACGAGGCACCTACCTCTGTGCACGCTCGTGCATACACCACACGTTCTCCACACACGTGCGCGCGCGTGAGCTGAAAATGAAGGACACTTCCTCAAGGTCTTCCTGGGAGCTGTGTGCTCAGCCTCAAAGTGACGCCACTCATATTATTAGGCGCTGTAGCCCAGGGCGCTGGTTTCAAATGTCTGCTGTAGCCCTCCGCATTCAGTCTCCACAGACTTTTCCCTGCTTCGACCTCTTTGCATATGTCTGTCGATTTCTATAGCATGCGTGGCCCCATGCGATGTCCTAATAGTCTCGAGTAAATACCATTCTTATTTTTATTTGTGTGTGTGCATGGGCACGTGTGAGCGTGGGCGAAGGCTTGCCACAACAGGCATGTGTTGGTCCTCGCCTTCCGCTCTGTTTGAGGCAGGGTCTCTGGTAGACCACTGCATTCATCGGGCAAGCTGGGCCATGGATTTTCAGGACGCTACTGTCTCCCTACTTTTCACCTCACTGTAGGAGGGGTGGGACCATGGATGAGGGTTACAGTGTCCAGATTTAGGGGGGCTCTGGGGATCCAAAACCCTCACACTTGTGCACGAATGCTTTGTGCGGTCAGCTGTCTCCCCAGCCCTTCCTATTATCTGCAAGCAAGCACTTCCAGCCACCGATCCTTCTCCCCAGCCCAGCATTATTCTTCCAAGACTATCTCTTTCTCTGAGTGTCCAAATCCTATGAAGAAGGGCATTATGGGGCTGGAGAGATGGCTTAGCATTTAAGACACTAGCTTGCAAAGCCAAAGGACCCCAATTCAATTCCCCAGGACCCACGTTAAACCAGCTGCATAAGGTGGCACATGTGTCTAGAGTTTGGCTGGAGGCCCTGGTGCACCCATTCTCCCTCTATCTGCCTCTCAAATATATACATATTAATATATATATTTATATTTTATATATATATATATATATATATATATATATATATATATATATATATATATCTCATTATGGGAAGCCGCCAAGTGTGGTGGCTCACACCTGTAATCTCAGCACTCAGAAGACTAAGGCAGGAGGATTACTGTGAGTTTGAGGCCAGCCTGAGCTACAGAGTGAGTTCCAGGTCAGCTTGGGCTAGAGTGAGACCCTGTCCCAAAAAGAAAAAAGTGGACTGGATGGTGGTGATAAATCAACATGAACTTCCAGGATTTAAAATTTTTTTTGCATGCATACACACGTGTTGTGTGTCTGTGAGTGTCCTGTGTGCGGTGCGTGGGCGCACATGCACAGTGTGCATATGTGTATGGAGGGCAGAGGTCAATGCTGAGTGTCTTCCTAACTCACTCTCCGCCTTAAGCGCTCTCCCTGACCCTGGAGCTCATTGACTCAGCCAGCAAGCCCCAGGGTCCTCCTGTTTCTACCTCTCAATTACAATTACACCCACCCTGCCACTCTGTGGTAACTTGATTCAGGTGCCCACATAAACTTAGGTGTTCTGAATGCTGGGTTCCCAGATGATGGAGATTTGGGAATCAACACCTCTTGGAGACAGTGTATTGTTGGGGGTGGGCTTATGGGTTTTATAGCCAGTGTCCCCTTACCAGTGTTGGGCACACTCTCCTGTTGTCCACCTGGTGTTGTTCAGGAGGTGATGTCCACCCTCTGCTCATGCCGTCATTTTTCCTGCCATCATGGAGCTTCCCCTCGAGCCTGTAAGCCAAAAGAAGCTTCTTTGTTTCCCCACAATCTGCTCTTGGCTGGGTGATCTCTGCCAGCAAGGTGAACCTGACTACAACACTCACCAGGCTTTTATGTGGGTTTCTAGGGGTCCAAATTCAGGTCCCCATGCTTGCATGGCAACTATGACCCACTGAGACCAGCTGGGCCAGCTTCCAAGTTTTGACCCCTGTATAGAGTGTTCTTGCAGAAAATATATACCAGGTCAGATGTGTAGAAAATCATTGGGAAAAGCTTCTCTAGGAAAGATGACTTAGAACAAGAGACAGAAAGATATCTGTTTTTTTTTTTTTAATATTTTATTTACTTATTTGAGAGAGGCAGAGAGAGAGAGAGAGAGAGAGAGAGAGAGAATGGCCACGCCAGGCCTTCCAGCCACTGCAAATGAACTCTAGACATATGTACCACCTTGTGCATCTGGCTTACGTGGGTCCTAGGGAATCAAACCTGGGTCCTCTGGCTTTGCAGGCAAACGCCTTAACCGCTAAACCATCTCTCCAACCCAAGAGATCTGTTTTAACCATGGAGTGTGTTTGAAGTTGCTGAGATGAAGACAGAGAAGGTAAAGAAAGCACAGACTCTGTGGAAAGCAGTGGAAACGTGCATGAAGTCCAAGGGAGGCCAGCCTGTTCCGCCCATGCCCTCGTCCTTGGAGATAGTAAGACACACTCATCTCTCTACTGAGTGGTCCCAAAAGATCAGCTTGTCCCCAGTACGGAAGAAGCCAGGAACTAGAAAGCCAAGTTCATTGCAAACGAGGACTGGTGGAAGTTGCCCAGGGCTGTGAATGTGAGCTGGTCCCAGGACTGTTCCTGACCACCACTCAGGATTCAGACACCCACCGAGGAGTTCTTAACGTCGACAGCAGCCAAGGGGGTCTCCCTGCTTTTGTTTTTCCTCTTAAAGTAAACTACATTAGACAGCAAATCAAAATGGTGGTGCTCCTTGGAAAACACAATCTGCCATAAACTTAAATAAAAAACAAAATTTCCCCAGTCTCCTGATCACACGACAGGGCCTTTTACAGGGCTACCACTCTTGTTTCTGTTATCACAAGTGGAGAATTTGATACTGGGCCACTCAGCTTGGTACCGGAAGCGTGCCAACCACTGCGTGGTCTTTCCTCCTACTCACATCTTCTAGCAGATGTTTTCACCAACAAAAACCTTTTTTGTTGTTGTTGTTCCCTTTCTAGAAGCACCGATCAAATAATCCTGCTGCAGGTGTGGTGGCGCACGCCTTGAGTCCCAGCAACTCAGGAGGCAGAGGTAGGAGGATCACTGTGAGTTCAAGGCCAGTCTGGGATTACACAGTGAATTCCAGGTCAGCCTGGGCTAGAGCGAGACTCTACCTTGAAAAACAAACAAAAAATACTGCCTACAAGGGGTCAAGGCTTGACTGACCAGAATGACTTTCTCTTCCGTTTTCCTACAAATCCACACTGAGATTTACTCCTGTGATCCTGGAAAGATGAGTCTAGAATAGGCAAAGCCGGTACAATCTGGTGTTTCATACACACAGGGATGGTTACAAAACCGTGATGCCCATGGGGTGAGGTGGCGGGGGTGCAGGCGGTCTTGGGGAGCCTGTCTGAGCTTTGAGATGCACTAGTGTGATATCAGCTTGCCTACAGTGACATGGACCCAAATAATGTTGACTTAAACATGATGGAAGTCTCTGTATGTGTCCTAGAATTCAAACGGGTCGGAAGCTAGCCCTGGAGCTCTGTGAGGACCCTTCGACTGTTTGCTCGGTCATCCTAAACTCGTATCCACATCCCAGCCAAGAGGAAAGATACACCACTTCCTTTTAAAAGTAAGATGAAGAGAATTCATGCACCGCGCTTCCGTTTACAGTTCCACCCACCGGAACTGGCCACATGTCTCCAGCCAGCTTAGGCAAAAGCCCAACAGCTGTAATGCTCGGTGAAAGGAAGAGATCTGGGCAAATCTGCAGCCCAAGTAGCATCCGGTAGCTGCTTAGAATTAGCAGGAGTGTCTCTTTTCCTGGCCCTAATGCATTTAGGTCTAAGCTGGAGCCAACTTTCCTGGTTCAGACGTGTCCACTGAACCCGAGCCAAGCTAGACCAGGGTCTATGTCCTTGGCCACTTAGGAATATCTTCTGACATTCCACACTGTATCTGTTGTCTAGTGGACATCCTCTGTGCATCCTCTGAGGGTCAGCCCTTGGCCTTCTGCAGTGCTACTAGGGGTAAAGCTGAGCGCTTTCTCTGCACCGTGAGGACTTGCACCCATCCACTGTTAGATGTGGGTCAGGTGAGTGAGGGAGTGAGAGAGGAAGGGTGTCCCTGGGAGACCAAAACCTCCTTTGGCCAGGGTGTCTTTTCAGGGTAGCATTGTCCGTAGATTTGGAGGCAAGAGCAGCCCAGAGCCCACAGTGCCCGCAGGCAGGGGAGCCCTCGCCTGGGCACCGCCCACCACCAGTGAGCTGCTGTGGTCAGAGGCCAGCCTGGAAAGCTGGCAGCTGAATCCTCAGGTTCTTTTTCAATCATGTCAGTCTGGAGTGTTTCTGTGCATGGGGGAAAGGGACGTTTGGCCTTCACCCTGGGCATTCGGATAGCTTTGGCTGAGCTGAGGGTGGAGATGCGTGGCTCATAGCTCTGTGGTCTGGGAGGGGCAGGAGAGCCAGTATTAAATACACGGGCTGTGGAGTCAGAATTTCAGTGAGTTCCCTGTGTCTTGGTTTCCCATCTATAAAATTGAACATAATTGTGCCTGTGTAATGGGGCTGATGAGTACAAAAAGGCATGCAGCAGGGCCTTGCTGAACATTAGCTGTGCATTCTCCAAACTTCATGCATATGAATTAAGGGGCTGTTTCTAGGGCGTGGGGCAGGACACCGGAGGTCATGATGCCTGGCACGTATAGGTATGGGAGGAAGGTGCCCATGAACGTCCTTGGCTGTGTGAGACTCAGAATGGGTAACCTGGGTTCATATTGATTAAAGTTCTAGCTTTAATTTCAAAAATATTACTTAAATAATTGGGAACTCATATAAATCTTATATAGCAGCAGACTCTATCAATCTGTCAAGATAATAAAGTACCTAAAGCTGGAATGTAGCTCAGTGGTAGAGTGCCTGCCTGGCTGTTGAGAGGCCCTGAGGATGACTGCCAGCTCTGAAAAAAGAATGAATGAATAAATGTGTGTGTGTGTGTGAGATGCGGTGTGTGGAGATGGGTGCGGAGGGCAGAGGAGAACATGGGGTGTCCACCCATTGCCATCTGCATATTTCTTTTCTCAACCTGAGCTGCTGTCAGTGAGCCCCAGAGATCCACTGATCTCTGTCCTCTGTCCTCCCTGCACACGGGGTTATAGACATGCGTTGACAAGCCCAGCTTTTCCTGAAAAGGCTTCATGCTCAAGAAGCAAGTGCTTTTAACTACAGAGCCATCTCCCAGCCCATAAAGAAACATATTTAAACTTAAAAAATTTTTTTAATTTATTTTATTTATTTATTGAGAGAAATTGAGAATTGGGTGTGTCAGGGCCTTCAGCCACTGCAAACAAACTCCAGATGCGTGCGCCACCTTGTGCATCTGGCTTACGTGGGTCCTGGGGAATCAAACCTGGGCCCTTTGGCTTTGCAGGCAAGCACGTTAACCACCAAACCATCTCTCCAGCCCCCATAGATATTTTTTTTTCTAAATGAACGCATGGTTGTCATGAGGTCCCAGGATGGTTGTACAGTCTGTCTGAAGTGATTGCTCTTCTCAGTCTTCAAGAAACAAATTTAACTCTTGTGCAGAAAGAGAAGCCTTTATTGTATTTTCACTCATGTCTCTTCTTTCTTCTCTATGGCAGGCTTGTTTATTTTCCTTCCTTTTGTTTATGTTTATTGTAACACCCTTTGTTGAAACGGACATTCCAGAAAGGTGAAGTATGTTATCCTATGGCTTTATTTACCCCCTGCACATCACCAGGTAACCCCAGGGATTTGTGATCACAGTTTCTGAAGACCAAGGTCAAGGCTCTGTCCCTGGTGGATAAAGAGAAGGAAAGGGAAGGTGAGGCAGGAAGCGCTTGGTTCTGTGCCTTGTCGTGCAGATACACCCCGTGCCGAGGGACAAGGGTCAGGATGAGGGAGAGGGAAAAGAAGCTGGACATGGTGGTTCGCACTTGTAATCCCAGTTCCTGGGCAGGCTGAGGCAGGAGAATCAAGAATTTGAGGTCAGCCTGAACAACATAGCAAGACCCTGTCTGAAACACAAACCTGAAAAGAGCAGCCGGGCGTGGTGGCGCACGCCTTTAATCCCAGCACTTGGGAGGCAGAGGTAGGAGGATCGCCGTGAGTTCGAGGCCACCCTGAGACTCCATAGTGAATTGCAGGTCAGCCTGGGCTAGAGTGAGACCCTACCTCGAAAAAAAACAACAAAAAAGAAAAAGAGAAGAGCAACAGAGGGAAGAGAGGGGAGGGAAGCCAAGGCTGGAAAACTCACTCTTCACCTCTGTGACTCTGGGCCCTTGCCAGCCCTGATCTCTGACATCATTGAGCAAGTATTTGTAACAGTTACTACACACCTAGAACATTCCATCCTGAGGCCCCTGGCCAGGGGCACTGCATTCTCCAGCAAGTGGGGGAGGGGGGTGGAGCCCCCCCAAAGATCATGCTGGGCCCTGGCTGGAAGTTCAAACCATCAATGATCAGCCTGTTTCTCTCCTTCCTGTGTAAGACTTTCATCTCCTATCTGCTGCTCCCCAGGTGCCTTTTAGTCCCCCTCAGGCCTCAGCCCCAAGGGGCTGCAGGCTCCCCAGGTTCATAGATGAGATGACCGCAGCCACCCAAGGTCACTTACAGGTCAGGTCAGAAATAGCAGGTGGCTCTCGCCTCGGGAATTTGAAACCTCTAGCCCTGCTTCACGTCCAGGGCCAAGAAGGAGACGGCCAAGGGTGTGTCTTGTGTACGCTGGCGTTCTTGCAGCCACTTGTCTGTATTCTCTTTGGGCATCTTGGGGAAGGCGAGCCAGCATTCCACCTGGGCTTTTCTGAAGTGAGAGCAAGCAGCCTTTCAGGAAGGCCCGTTCACCTTGGGATGCCCGTGGGCCTCTGGGGAAGTGGTCAGACCCCACCAATGGCCTGTGTTTGCTAAGGAAGCAGCCAGGGAGTCCACTTACTCAGGCCATGGTGATCATTTAGGACAGATGGAGCTCTCGTACGGTAAATAAGAAATCAAGTCCCCAGTCTGGCAAGGCCTCTTCAACACAGACTCCCCGTGTCTACTGCCAAGGAAAACCCACAACCCCGACTTCATCACGACCCCACCGCAGGGTGGACGGGGGTGACGGAGCGAGTGGCAGGTGCTGCTGACAGTCACCAGCAGTGAGCACGTGCTGCATGTCTGTTCCAGGTGCGTTGTTAAGGGCTCTGTGTAAATTACCTAACTGTATTCTCACGATGGGTGGAGAAGTGGCTCCATTGTCGTCCCCACGGAAGAACGGTTATCTGAAGGTTAGGCGTGGAGTCCCTGTCCTGAAGACACAGACACGGCAAGTTACGGAGACCGGGCACACTCCAGCCACCAGAGACCACCGCACTCACCCCCGCTGGAGCCTGCCACTGCCCGGTGGGATGCAGATGTCTGGGCCAGGTAATGGGCAGTGCCCAAGTTATTTAGGCTGCACGGACATACCCAAAGTCAAACGGCACCATTCACTCTCCCGTCCTCACCTGGCTAGGACAGTCGTTCAAGAGTTTAAAGCCAGGGGTGGTGGCCCAGCCCTGCCTGTAATCCTAAAAGAAAGAAAGAAAGAAAGAAAGAAAGAAAGAAAGAAAGAAAGAAAGAAAGAAAGAAAGAAAGAAAGAAAGAAAGAAAGAAAGAAAGAAAGAAAGAAAGAAAGAAAGAAGGAAAGAAAGAGAAAGAAAGAAAGAAAGAAAGAGAAAGTCATGAGCTTTAGGCCAGCCAGAGCCACAAAGTGAGAATCTGTATTAAAACAAAGCATCAAGGCTTAGGGTCCATTGCAGAAGAGGTGGCAGAAAGAATGTAAGAGCCAAAGGAAGGGTAGGACTCCTTACAACGTGCTCCTCCAGACACAAAATGGCCTGGATATCCATGACCTCACAGTGCCTGACACTACCTACACAAGACCATCCTAATAGGAGGAAAAGATCATGATATCAAAATAGAAGAGAGACTGACTGAGAGGGGGAGGGGATATGATGGAGAGTGCAGTTGCAAAGGGGAAAGTGCAGGGAGGGAGGGAATTACCATGGGATATTGTTGACAATCATGGAAGTTGTTAATTATAAAAAAAAAATAATAATGACAAAGCATCAAAAACAAAGGTGCTAATTAGGAGGAGTTACATTCTCCACCCTTGCACCTAAGACCCACTTCACTCATGTGCCCCCAAGGCCTCACCCAGTCCTAAAACACCCCCTCACACCCCAAGTTCACAAGGCAACCCAAAGAGAGGGAGCAGATTCTGCACCATCAGGAGGAAGAAAGGCCCTTCTGAACAGCCGTTCTGCCGTCATTTCAGAGTCCACTGTGGAATGAGGGCCTTTGTGCCCACTGACCACATTCTGCAAGTGAACCGGCTTCAACCAGGAGTCATGTTTGAAATCGAGCCGACGCCAAACCCAGGTCCTATTGTCACAGGACACAGTAGACCCCCTCCTCCCCTCTCCTCCCTGCCCCCACCCTCAAAGATGGCACTGCCAGCCACACCCCCGCCCGTCCCAGCTTCGGCTGTGTGGTGCTGCTTGACCCAGCAGCAGGAAAGTGGCAAGCTTCCTTGCAGGAGTGGTTGGCTGGTAGAGCTTCGCTTCCCTCAACTCAAAATGCAAGCTCCCAGGGCACAGATTTTCATTTTGAAAAAAAAAAAAAAAAAATCTTAAAGAATGGACGTTATTTCTCTCAGCTATACAGAATAGCCAGGGGGTGTGGGGCCCCAAAGCTGCCCTGTGAGTCCTTCTTGACTTTCTTCCCCGTTTTCTGAGGGAGAGCAATGGCTTTATCACCCTGAGCCAGAAAATACTGAACAAAGGTGGTTAACAAGGCTATAAGAAGGAACAACTGATCATTGCTATAGCTTGATGTGGCTTCTCCAAATACTACATTCTCCTGATTCTTGTTGGGTGTGACTGTGTTTAAGAGGTCAACAGGGCTGGAGAGATGGCTTAGTGGTTAAGGCACTTGCCTGCAAAGCCAAAGGACCCAGCTTCGATTCCCAGGACCCACATAAGCCAGATGGACAAGAGGGTTCATATGTCTGGAGTTGGTTTGCAGTGGCTGAATGCCCTGGCACACCCATTCTCTCTTCATCTGCTTCTTTCTCTCTTTTTCTCTCAAATAAAAAAAAAAAAATTAAATAAAAATGAATAAATAAAAGTAAATAAAAAAGATGTCATCAACTATTATTACCCCAGCAAGGAAGGTCTTAGGAGAACTTGTTTTACTAAAAGTGGAATTTGAAGCTCTGAGAGGGATAATTTTTTTTCTTGGCTTTATTTTTATTTATTTTTTATTTCAGAAACATAAGTAAGGGCTGGAGAGATGGCTTAGCGGTTAAGGCACTTACCTGAGAAGCCTAGGAACCCAGGTTCAATTCCCCAGGACCCACATAAGCCAGATGCACAAGGTAGTGTATGCATCTGGAGTTCATTTGCAGCGCCTGGAGGCCCTGCTGTGCCCATTCTCTCTCTCTCAAATAATTTTTTTTTTTGTTTTAATTTGAGAGCGACAGACACAGAGAGAAAGACAGATAGAGGGAGAGAGAGAGAATGGGCGCGCCAGGGCTTCCAGCCTCTGCAAACGAACTCCAGACGCGTGCACCCCCTTGTGCATCTGGCTAACGTGGGACCTGGGGAACCGAGCCTCGAACTGGGGTCCTTAGGATTCACAGGCAAGCGCTTAACCGCTAAGCCATCTCTCCAGCCCCTCAAATAAATTTTAGTTAATCAATTAAAAAGAAATGTTAATAAACACAGGTTCTAAAAAGCAAAACAGTCCAAACTTTTGGCTAAGAGTGTGTTGTGAAGAAGTCCTTGTGAGTAGAAATGCTCCCTGCAGTGGGGACCCAGCCATACCTGGGCTCCACCCTCCTCCTCCCCACCCCAGCCGTGGGAACAGCCTCACTGGGGCAGACCTTGACCCCCCACTGAGGCTCCCTGCAGCTCCTAGGCCTGACCTTGCTCACCAAAACTTTGGGCCCCTGTCTGCAAATACAGAGAGGGCCACTTATCTGCATTACCCAACCAAGGTAAACAGTTCCTGCCCTCACCCCCAAGGTCAAGCTACTGAGCCAAAGACAGAGCGCAGGGATAAATTTTTCGCTTACCTATTTCCTCATGGCAAGACTCTGCACCCAAGAGGTTGCAGTTCAGTAGCTTCCCAATGATCAGCACAGAAACCTAAGTCTGGAAGAATCCCTGAGCAGTTGTGACGTTGATTTCCAACCTCTCAGCCATTTTCTTTTCCTTTTGTTCTTTCCTTTATTATTGACAACTTTTATACTTATAGCCAATAAGCCATGGTAATTCCCTACCCCCCCCCCCCACTTTCCCCTTGGCAACTCCACTCTCCATCATATCCCCTCCCCCTCCCTCTCAGTCTCTCTTTTATTTTGATGTCATCATCTTTTCCTCCTATTGCGATGCTCTTGTGTAGGTAGTGTCAGGCAGTGCAAGGTCAAGGATATCCAGGCCATTTTGTGTCTGGAAGAGTGCATTTTAAGGGGTCCTACCTTTCCTTTGGCTCTTACATTCTTTCTGCCACCTCTTCCGCAATGGACCCTGAGCCTTGGAAAATGTGATAGAGATGTTTCAGTGCTGAGCACTCCTCTGTCACTTCTTCTCAGCACCATGGTGCCTTCTGAGTCATTCCAAGGTCACTGCCATCTGAAAAGAGATGCTTCTCTGACCAAAAGTGAGAGTAGCATTAATATATGGGTATGAACATTACAAGAAGTGCTTACTGGACAGTTTGATGAGCATAACATGTGCATTTAGCCAGACAGCAGCAGGCGTTACACAACTAGGCTCATGACCTCCCCTGTCATAGGTTTTCAGTATCAGACAGGCATGTGTTTCCTCCCATGGAGCAGACCTCCAGTCTAATTAGAGAGTGGTTGGTTTCCTCCATAACAGACATGCCACTATTGCAGCCATTGGCTCATTGGGCCTGGCTGGCCAAATTTAAGGCTGGCAGTGTCCACTGTTATTTATCTCTGCTGATGATTTCTCTCTCCCCTACTGAACTGCAGCATAGCTTTTTCCAGCTTTCTGTCAGCTGGTCTACACAGAGAAGGTTTTCAGCTCAGCCCCAACAGGATTTCTCAGTGACCTTGCAGCCTAAGCATGTGGAGTCTTCAGCAGTAGGATCTTACCATCTATTTCTGGTAGGAAACCAAGAGCCTTAGTAATGGTCTGTAATTTGGGGGGCATCAGGGATGCCCCCTAGCCAATAACTCACTGAAAGTTATCCCATCCCTAGTACCGAAATTTTTCTAGTAACAATCTGTGGCTTCTGGGTATACCATTGTCCAAAAAAGTAGGTTTCCATATGACTTATTCATACCCTCTTAGATTTTGACTAGCCCTCTGCCCCTTCCTTTACTCATTCTCTTCCCCTGACCTCACTTAGGCCTTTCCACCCCCCAGTAATCTCTTGTTCCATATATATATATACACACACACACACACACACATCTATATATATCCAAACATTTGTAGCTAGGATCCACATGAGAGAGAACATGTGGAGCTTGGCTTTCTGGCCTGGGTTACCTCACTAAATATAATCATTTCTAGGCCTATCCATTTCCCTACAAATTTCATAATTTCATTTTTCCTTACCACTGAATAGAACTCCATTACATACCATTTTCAAAGGAAGAAACCCCACAACTGCCACCTCCACACATTCCAGAGACTCACATCTTTCTCAGGCAGGAAGTCTTCTTGAGGTCTCAACTAAATGTTTTAGGTCCCATGGTGAGCCTGCTCCCCTCTGCTCTCAGGGAGACAAACTTGCTCCTGAGGGCATGTCTAGGGAAGGGCATGCCCAGGGAAGAACTCACCACTCACACCACATGGTTAGAATACTTTATTCTTCTAGTTTCAGGTAAGCCATGCCAGCCGTGTGACCGTGAGCATATCCCTTAATCTCACTAAGACTTAGTTTACCCACTGCTTAAAACAAGGGACTGAGAGGTAGGAGATCTTCCAGTGAGATGTTGGCCAGGGTGGTCCCTGATGCCTCCAAAACACTGCAGACCATTGCCAAAGCTCTTAGCTGCCCCCCAGAACTAGATGGTAAGACCCTATTGCTGAAGACTCCACATGTTTGGGCTGCAGGCCACTAAGAAATCAAGTGGGAGCTGAGCTGGAAACCTCCTCTCTGTTGACTAGCTGTCAGGATTCTGGAAAGGGCTATGCCGCATGCGGTCTTTGGAGAGAGAGAGGGCATCAGTGGTGTTAAACAGCAGTGGACCCAAGCCAGGCCAAATGTGCCAAGTGGTACAATAGTGGCATGTGTGTTATGGGGGAAAACCAACTGCTCTCTGATTGGACAGTGCGTGCCTGGGATTGAAAGCCTAATGAAAACCCTGTGGCCAGGGAGGTTATAAACCTTAGGGGAGTACCAGCTGCTGCTGTCTGGCTAAAGGAATGTGTTATGCCCACCAAACTGCCCTCTAAACAGCGTTTTATGTTTAGGTTTATGTTTAAGTCCATATATTAATGCTGCTCTCATTTTTTGGTTAGAGAAGCTTCTCTTTTCAGATGACAGTATCCACTGGAGTGACTCAAAAGTCGTCACAGAACTGAGAAGTGACAGTGGAGTGTTCAGCACTAAGTGAGACATCTCTATCACATCCTCCAAACTCAGAGTCCACGTGGAAGAGGTGGCAAAAAGAATATAAGAGTGAAAGAAAGAGTAGGACTGCTTACAATGTCATCATCCAGACAGCAGGTGGCCTTGATGTTCCTGACCTTGCGGGGCCTGACCCTGCCTACACAAGACCTTCATTACAGGCGAATATGATGATGACATCAACATAAAAGAGACACTGACTGGAAAGAAGGGATCCAACAGAGGGTGGATTTGATAGGGGAAATGAGGGTCAGAATGGGAATTATCATGGTTTATTGTCTAGACTTGTGGAAATTCTCAATAAAAAAGTTTTTAAAAAGTGAGACGTGGTAGCACACACCTTTAATTCCAGCATTCAGGAGGCTGAGGTAGGAGGATCACTGTGAGCTCGAGGCCGCTCAGAGACTACATAGTGAATTCCAGATCAGCCTGGGCTAGAGTGAGACCCTACCTCAAAAAAAAAAAAAAAAGTTTAAAAAAGAAAAAAAAATAAGGGGCTGTACTAGACAGACTTCTTATGTCTTGTTATAGGATGGAATGCATATTCCTCCACTTTGTGTTGAGGTCTCTGTCCCCAGTGTGACTGTACTGAAGATTGTCCACAGGCCTCCCTCTCTCCCCTAGGCTATCTGAGGCTGATACCTTTATAAGAAGAGGAAGAAGCCGGGCGTGGTGGTGCACATCTTTAATCCCAGCACTCGGGAGGCAGAGGTAGGAGGATCACCGGGAGTTCGAGGCCACCCTGAGACTACATGGTGAATCAGGTCAGCCTAGGCTGGAATGAGACCCTACCTTGGAAAACCACAACCAAAACAAGATGAGGAAGACACTGCACAAGTGTCCCCAGGCTAGCTGGGTGAGCCTTGAAGGAAGATGGTGAGAGGACACAGCAAGGGGAGAGCTCCTTCTCGTGGCTCGAGCCAGTTCATCTGCTGACCACCCTCAACTTCGAGAGTTTTAAAAATGATCTGAGCCCTTATGGGACTCCAGTCTCCTCAGAGATTTCTGGCTTATTTCTTACTTATTTGAGAGAGAAAGAGAGAGAGAAAGAGAGAAGAGAGAATGGGCACACCAGAGCATCCAGCCACTGCAAATGAACTCCAGACACATGGACCACCTTTTGCATCTGGTTACGTGGGTCCTGGGGAATCAAACCTGGGTCCTTTGGCTGTGCAGGCAAGTACCTTAGCTGCTGAGCCACCTCTCCAGCCCTCCTCACACCAATCTTCTTTCACAGGCCTTTTTTAAAAGAAAACTTTTTTTTTTTTTCAAGGTAAGGTCTTGCTCTGGCTCAGGCTGACCTGGAACTCGCTTTGTACTAGTCTCAGGGTGGCCTCAAACTCATGGCAATCCTCCTACTTTGGCCTCCTGAGTGCTGGGATTAAAGGTGTGTGCCTCCACATCTGGCAAAAACAAACAAACAAACAAACAAACAAAAAACACCTTTTTTTAAAAAAAATAAGAATGAGAGAGAATGGACACCCCAGGGCCTCCAGACACTGCAGTTGAACTCCAGACACATGTTCTACCTTGTGTGCAAGTGAGGCCTTGTACACGCATCACCTTGTGTGTCTGGCTTATGTAGGATCTGGGGAGTCAAACATGGGTCGTTTGGCTTCACAGGCAAGCGCCTTAATTGCTAAGCTATCTCTCCAGCCCAAAGAAAACTTTTAACTTTTTTTTCTTTTGGTTTTTTTGAGGAAGGGTCTCACTTCAGCCTAGGCTGACCTGGAACTCACTATGTAGTGTCAGGATGGCCTCTAATTTGTAGCACTCCTCCTACCTCTGCCTCCTGAGTGCTGGGATTAAAGGCGTGCAACACCGCTTAAGAAAACTTTTTCACTGATAATTTTCACATACATAAATAATACATTTTGACATACTTCCCTCCCATTACCTTCCATCATCTCCCTTCTCCTACTCCTTTTCACTGAACCCTTTCTTGTTTCCAACTAATCCCTCTTCTATTTTGATGTCTTTTTTTTAAGGCAAAACAAAATTAAATACGATTTTATTTAAATCTAATTTGAAGACTAAAAGTAAAACCAAATTCCATAGTATAGTAAAATATATTCATCATTATCAAAATGGAAAGAAAATGCAACGTGATGAAAATAATGCTCAGGTGTTAATAATGTATTATTTGAATAAACTGTAGCATCTGGTATTTCGCTATCTTTAGATTATTATAATTAGACTTTTTTATTAAGTAGAAACTGTATGGGCACGTCCTGTGTTAGTACCATCATTTCCCTCCTCCCTGCCCCCATTGTGCTGAGGGCTCTCCTCAGTGGTTGCTGATATTCCCCATGAGATTGCGGGTTACAAGTTGTGAGAGCAGCAGTCAGCCATTGTAGTAGGATCAATGCCCCTGGATGTTCCCTTCCACTCTGTGGCTCTTACAGTCTTGCTTCCTCCTCTCCCACAAAATTCCCTGAGCCTTGGTGGGTGTGCTTTAAGTTTATCTTAGGGTTGAGCTCTCAGCAGCTTCTGGATTTCTGCTTTGGTGCGTTTTGAGTCTCCTCAGTGTCTGTCTCCATCACCCTGGTGGTGGTTGTCAGGCTCGCGGTGGGAGCAGCTCTCTTGCTCATCTCCCCACTTCCTCTGTGGTTTCACCTGGGCCCTGGCGGATGTGTGAGGGGTGGCTCATCCCCTCAGTCCTCCCTGCCTTCTGAAAAACAAAAACAGATTCTCCAGTGGAGAATGAGGTCAGCATAAGTTAAATGAGATAAGCATTGTTAATTAAGAGAGACTTTGAGGATGTAGCCTGTCTTTTGGCCAAAGACTAGTGGAAGCTTCTCATTGGAGTCCATGATCTTGGTCTCCTTGGTGATTTTTGTTTTCCCCTGCCCTCTTCTACCATACACACAATGTGTTAATGGTCCTAATACTATATTATAATGACAGCTGCTATGAGGTCAGAAATGCATACAGATTAATTTTTTTTTCTTACCTAGGCTGGTTTCAGACTTCTAGGGTTAAACTATTCTCTTGCCAATAACTTTCCCCCCCTATAACAGAATACCTGAAGTTGGGTAGCTTATAAGGAAAGTGTATTTAGGCTTGTGGTTCTAGAGGCTGGGAAATCCATGAGCATGGCATAGTGAGAGTCCATAGTGAGGGCATAGTGGGGCTCCAACCCATGACAGAAAGCGAAAGGGAAATGGGCACCAGGACCGGCCTCATTTTATAAAAATCTGCTCTTGTAGTAATTAATTCAGTCTTGCAGAGAACTCTGTCATGTAAGGAAGACATTAGCCCGTTTTGGAAGGCTGTATTCCCACGACCCAAATCTCATGGGGTCCCACCTCCCAACACGTGCATATTTGGGGGCAGATGGAAAGGCAGAAAGAGTATGTGTTGACGAGTGTGTATACTAACTGAGCCATCATGCAAGATGCTTCTCTTTTGGGGTCTCCCTGAACCTTGCCAGGTGTGCTAATTAGCCCAAAATGGCTGTCAGGTCATAGGGCTGAACGCAGTCCACACAGTCCTGACATAAAGTACCAATCTGCAGCTCACCCAGCTCTAGCCTGGGCACTTGCTCAGACACTCTGAGCTCCCTCCTGGCTCTGCACACCAGGAGCCTGAGGCCTGGCATCTGCAGAGCATGGCGACTTCTTTCCGCTGCCCCTGCCCTGCTTCTCTGCCAGCTCCCTCAAGAACCTCATTCACAGTCCCTTTCCTCAGAGCCTGCCTGTCCCCCTTCAGTGAAGGTGATGGCTTTCACAGTAGCAGCAGAGCTCCTGGGCACTACTGTACTGTAGTGACCCTTAGGAGGCCTGGCCCTGCCTGCATTCTCCTTTGAGCAGCCTCCTGGTCATTCTCATGTTTTTTTTTTAAAAAAAAAATGTTTATACTTAGTAGCAGAGGCCAGTAAGTTAAAAAGGAGACATAAAGGGAAGAGAAAGGAAGGGAGGAGGGTACTTAATAGGTTCATAGTGTATATATGTAAGTACAATGATTGAGATGGGGAGGTAATATGATGGAGAATGGAATTTCAAAGGGGAAAGTGTCAGGGGGGAGGGAGGGAACTACCATGGGATATTTTTTTTTATAATCATGGAAAATGTTAATCAAAATTTAAAAATTAAAAAAAATATATCTTTTTTTTTTTAATTTATTTGAGAGAGAAAGAAGGATGGAGAGAATGAGAATGGGTGTGCCAGGCTCTCCAGCTGCTGCAAACAAACTCCAGATACATGTGCCAACTTGTGCATCTGGCTTATGTGGGTCCTGGAGAACTGAACCTGAGTCTTTGGCTTTGCAGGCAAGTGCATTAACCACTAACCCATCTCTCCAGAACTTCTTTTTGTTGTTGTTGTTGATGATGATGTTTTTATTTATTTATTTATTTATTTTGAGGTAGGGTCTCACTCTAGACAGACTGACCTGAAATTCACTAAGTAGTCTCAAGGAGATCCTCCTACCTCTACCTCCCAAGTGCTGGGATTAAAGGCATGTACCACCATGCCCTGCTTCTCTTGGGCTCCAGTTCAGTCTCCAGCACTGGGCAATTAGGCCTGCTGCCAAATCTCTCTCAGCCTTATCTCAGGTGGGGAAAGCTCTCGTACTGCACAGGGAGGGGCCCATGCAACGCTCTGTGTGAAGCGCTTCACACTGCGCTGGAGATGAATAAGTCACCCACATGCTTGCTGCTATCACTGCCTCTGATAGTGAGGATTCTCCTTAGCTGACTATACTGATCCTTCTTAGAGAAAATACTCAAGAGAGATGGGGACAGGACAGGACTTCAGGCTCTTGCTTAGCCAACCCTCTGGTCAATTCTTTTTTTTTTTTAATTTTTTATTTATTTATTTGAGAGTGACAGACAGAGAGAGAAAGACAGATAGAGGGAGAGAGAGAGAATGGGCGCGCCAGGGCTTCCAGCCTCTGCAGACGAACTCCAGACGCGTGCGCCCCCTTGTGCATCTGGCTAACGTGGGACCTGGGGAACTGAGCCTCGAACCGGGGTCCTTAGGCTTCACAGGCAAGCGCTTAACCGCTAAGCCATCTCTCCAGCCCCCTCTGGTCAATTCTATGAGCTAGTGCAGAATTACTGACATAACCAGAACCGGTTACAGTGTGAGTGGGCACCCTGATTAAAACACCACTCTGGGGCTGGAGAGATGGCTTAGCGGTTAAGCGCTTGCCTGTGAAGCCTAAGGACCCCGGTTCGAGGCTCAGTTCCCCAGGTCCCACGTTAGCCAGATGCACAAGGGGGCGCACGCGTCTGGAGTTCGTCTGCAGAGGCTGGAAGCCCTGGCGCGCCCATTCTCTCTCTCTCCCTCTATCTGTCTTTCTCTCTCTGTCTGTCACTCTCAAATAAATAATAAATAAATAAATAATTGAAAAAAAAACAACAAAACACCACTCTGGCCCTGCACCCGATTTCCTCTGTCTCCTTCAAGCCCAAGCTGCCAACAGCGACCTTCTGCTGTAGTCTGTTTCTCCCTCCAGCCTCTGTGCAAGCTGTCCCCTTTACCTAGACTCTTCCTCACCCAAATAACTCTCCCTGTTCTTTGAAAGTTCTGAAGAGTCCCTCCTCCTGAAGACCGCGCGACCACCCCGGGTGTTCCAGGTGACCTCAGATGTGTTGTTTCCTTTTCTCAATACCCACAGCACTTAGCGTGTGCCTCTTTTGTCCCAAGCTCATGGGTTCCCCTGATGCATGTTTATGCTCTCATACAACCCTTGACACTAATGGAACATGGCCCGTCGGCCTCACCAGACCCTAAAGTTCCTATGAAAAGCCAGGGTCCTCTTCATCCTCCCCCTTAGGGATCTGCTAGTGGATGGTCGGTGGGGAGATGGATAGGGGTGGGTGGATTTTAAGTCACTGTTCTAGGTGCCCTAGCTCCAGTCTTTCCTTTGGGCAATTTCCAAGCTAATCTTCCTAAGTTAGGTTTGGCCCACTTCATGACCCAAATACCTTCAGAGGTTGTGTGTTGCTTGCCAAATACAGTTCAAACTCTTGAACCTGGATCTGGCTTCTGTCTACTTTTCCAGCTCTTCCCTCCCACAGTTCTCCAGCCAAATCTTATCAGATGTACTCTACAATCTGGCTCCTAATAATGTGACCCTTGGACCTACAGTATCAGCTTCATTAGGGAGCTTGTCAGAAATGCAGAATTTTGAGTCAAGCATAGTGGCACACCTTTAATCCCAGCACTTGAGAGGCAGAGGTAGGAGGATTGCCATGGGTTCAAGGCCACCGTGTGACTACATAGTGAATTCCACGTAGCCTGGGCTAGAGTAAAACCCTACCTCCAAAAACCAAAAAAGAAAAAGAAAAAAAAGAAATAGGCTGGGCACACTTTTAATCCCAGCACTCAGGAAGCAGAGGTAGGAGGATCATTGTGAGTTCAAGGCCAGCCTGGGAATACAGAGTGAGTTCCAGGTCAGCCTGGGCTAGAATGAGACCCTACTTCTCACTTAGAGCAAGACCCTACCTTGAAAAAGAGAGAGAGAATGGGTGTGCCAAGGCCTTCTAGCCATTGCAAACAAATTCTAGACAGATATTTCACCTTGTGCATCTGGCTTTACATGGGTACTGGGGAGTTGAACCTGTGTCCTTTGGCTTCACAGGCAAGCATCTTAACTGCTAAGCCATCTCTCCAGCCCCTCATATATGTTTTTCAAATATTTTGTTTCTATTTATTTGTTTATGCATGAGAGAGGGCACATGAAAAAGAGAGAGAGAAAATGGGCGCACCAGGCCCAACAGCCACTGCAAATGAACTCCAGACATATGTGCCACCATGTGCATCTGGCTTACATGGGTACTGGGGAATTGAACCCAGGTCCTTCCTTAGGCTTTGCATGCAAGTGTCTTCACCGCTAAGCCATCGCTGCAGCCCACATTTTTGTTTTTTAGGGTTTTTCTTAGAGGATCTTACTATGTAACCCTGGCTGGCCTCAAACTCTCAATTCTCCTATTGTCTGCCTCTCAACGTCAAAAATGCAGGTGTGCATACCCACACCCAGCAAAACCCTCTTTCAGGGCACAGCCTGACTATGCCCTCTACGTGGAAACTTCTCTCTTGCCCTACCTACCTCCTTCCACCCATACACAGAAGTGCTATTTCCTTTCTCAGAACGTCTACATCGCTTTGATTATGCCTCTTTTCCCCCAGAGCTCCCATTGCTCCCTGAAGTGTACCTGGGACTCATAACTCTGCTCAAAGGATGAGGGTCTAGTGGGTAAGGATGGCGTCACTCTATCTCAGGCCACGCTTGCCTGGCCGGTGCTTCGCTCACGCTTGCTCATGCCATTCAAATGCACGGCTCAGATGAATGATTGCGTTAGCAGAGGAAGGAGCAGAGGAAACCCGAGTTGTTGAACAGGAAGGGCCGCAGGTCTGTCAGTGGCGGCAGCTGCAGTAGATAGCCTAGAGGGAGTTTCACCTGCTTGAGCCTGGCTTTCTTCTTTTGATCGATGGGGACTACCTCCGTTTGCCTGCTCCTTAGCTGGTCCAGCTCAGAGTGATGGGAAAAGAGATGCACCCTGGGTAGCAAAGGAGCCTGAGGCCAGCTGGCATGTAGACAGAAGGGGAAGAGAGCCTCCCCGTTAGAGGTCACACTGCCCAGCAACACTAGTGTCCGAAACACCAGTCCACCTTCTTCTGTGGTCAGGCTACTGGAGCGTGAGGACACAGAATGAACTTCCTGCCCTCGGTGGGCGTCTGCCCTCTCTCTGCTCAGTTTAGGGCAGTCTTCCTGGAATGCCCTCCCCTGTCCTCCCATTTCTCTGAGCCCCACATGTGGTAGCTACGTGGTTTTCAGGATAAAAGTGGGATCTTTCTTTCTAAGACAAGAACGGAGCAAGGACGTCTGTGCCCACCACTTCTACTGATCACTGCAGTAGAGATCCTAGCTAGTCCAGTCAGGAAAGCAAACTGGATGTTCAGATCTGAACACAAGATGTTCTCTTGCATGAAGGAAATCCTAAGGGATGCAGAAAACCACCACTAGAGCTAGAGGCCAGCAGTGTTACAGTATCAGCCCAATGTAAGATTATCAGTTGCATTTCTATAACTGTTAATAACCGCTCTACCTCTTCCTGTCTCTCTCAAATAAATAATCCTGTACCTAGGGTGTAGCTCAGTGATAGATGCTCGCCTAGCATGTTTCAGGCCCTGGATTTGACCTTCAGAACTGTGTTTAGTTGGGGAGGGAGGAGACTAGATCTAAACTTCAGACTTGATACAAAAAAAAAACAAACAAACTGGGGAGCCTCACTGCCACCATCAGTAGGAATTCCAGAGCTGGCTTCTTCCCTTCCCCCTTGGCAGTAAGTAGTGTTGGGCGACCAGGCCCCAGAGGGCAGGGAAAACCAAGACCCATCAATACAAGGGGCAGCAGGACTGAAAAGATGGCTTAGCAGTTAAGGCACTTACCTGTGAGCTTAAGGGCCCAGGTTCAACTCTGTAGTACCCACCAGATGCACAAGGTGGTGCATGCATCTGTAGTTTGTAATGCTGGAAGCTCTGGTGCACCCATTCTCTCTCTCCCAATCTGCCTCTTTCTCTTTTTCTCTCAAATAAATAATTAATTAAAATATTTAAGCTGGGCGTGGTGGCGCATACCTTTAATCCCAGCACTTGGGAGGCAGAGGTAGGAGGATCGCCGTGAGTTCAAGGCCACCCTGAGACTACATAGTAAATTCCAGGTCAGCCTGAGCTAGAGTGAGACCCTACCTCGGAAAACAAGAAAAGAGAGTAAAATCCAATGGAGATATGACCACTTTTCAATATGTTCATACTATAATGTTAAATTAAAAATTAATTCAGATTTAGTCACTTAAATACAGAATGCAAAACTATAAAACTTAGGGGGAAAACAAAGCAGAGAATCTTTTGAACCCAACACTAGGTACCAAATGCACAATCTGCGAATAAAAGCATTGCCTCACTGAGCTTTGGGCGCTAGTGAGGCTCAGGTATCTGAGAAGGACCCCAGCAGCCTGGGGGTCTGGCTTGATCCAGGTGTGTGACCCACATAGACACGGTCAGCTTGGACTCTTTGGGTTGTGTCTCCTGAGCTCCCTTAAAAACAATGCAAAACATGTGCTGAGTAAACAAACGCAAGTCAAATTAAACGAAAGAAAAATCCAGGTCAGGCGGAACAGACGGAGGCATCAGCTTACAGTCGGGCCCTTTTCTCACGCGGTCGCTGCATGGGGACATTCTCTTCACTCCTCAAGCCTCATGCGTCCCAAGAGGACAGGCGGGGCCTGGGCTCTGAGAGGGTCACTCTGAGAAGGGCAGCAGTGCAGGACAGAAGGACTCCCACCCACCCAGGGTCTCCTGTGTCTCTCCCAGAACACCACACACATTGCCCACTGGCATACTTAGAAGTCTCTAGAAACCAGGACCATCTGGTGATTGTCATTTTCAGTGGCAGCCTCTGAAAGCAAACTGCATGGGCAGCAGTGTGGAGTTCCTGGGTGCTCCCCCCGTCAGCGGGCACCACGCCTGGGACCTTCATGTGCCCCAGCCATTCCACCTGGTACACTGTGGCTCGGGTCTGGAGTGGAGTCCTGCGGCCCTTCTTTTTTTTTTTTTTTTTTTTAATTATTTATTTATTTATTTGAGAGCGACAGACACAGAGAGAAAGACAGATAAAGGGAGAGAGAGAGAATGGGCGCGCCAGGGCTTCCAGCCTCTGCAAACGAACTCCAGACACGTGTGCCCCCTTGTGCATCTGGCTAATGTGGGACCTGGGGAACCGAGCCTCGAACCGGGGTCCTTAGGCTTCACAGGCAAGCACTCAACCGCTAAGCCATCTCTCCAGCCCTGCGGCCCTTCTTTACTCTGCCCTCCTCCTCCGAATCCTTCAAGAGCTGCGAGCGCTGTTTGGACGATGTATCCTGAATCTGCCTCCTTGTGCCCACCACCTCCCGCCGCCATCCATTGCCCACGCCCTTGCCCGACATGCTCTCCCACCTGGTCTTCCTAATTCCTTTCCCCCACTGCCTGCTCTCCACCGGCCCGCACAGCAGTGCTCTAACCGCAGGTCAAATGGGCAAGGTCAAAATTACTCACACTTAGAAGTCTAAAGTTCTTGCATGGGCTTAGAAAGGCCTCTGGGACATGGGCCCCGCTCATGTCTCCTCTCCACCTTTCTTCCTCTCCCGGCTTTCCTACCTACCCTGACACTCCATGCTCATCGGTTTCTCTGATTCTTTTTACACCTGCTCCGCTCAGCCAGGGCCACCACCATGAGCCTGATGAAGAATTTAAAGGGCCCCCTACTGGGCCAAGAATGAATGGCCTATAGCCCAGCATTAATCAGTCTGTATGTGGAAACTTCCCAGGCCGGCTCTGGCCAAGGGGGCAGGGCTGAAACCATCTCAGGGGCTGGCATCCAGAGGCCACCTGCCAACTGCATTCCTAGCAGTCCCCAGAACAAGTGCTTCTGCAAAGGTGGCTGGGCAATGAGACGCTGTGCCCATTCTACCTTTGCCCTCCTTATTTTTATTTTTATTTTTATTTTACATTTTATTTTTATTTTTTATTTTGCCATCCTTATTCTCGTTCATGGGTACCGCCTTCCTAGAACAGAAGCTCCACACAAGGACCGGCTCTTCAGCCTAGCACGCACGGCGCGGGGACAGTTCTCTCACTGAATACACGAGGCCAAAGAGGCTCCAGTTAAGAAGCTCACTCTGGAGCTTGCGTTGATCGGTCAAATTCAGATCCAGTCGTGCCTGAGTCCACAGGCAGCTCTCTTCTACTATCCTTGAACAATGGGAAGGGGAAGCTGGTAGTGGGTCCTGTGTTGGCTGAGAATGTGCATTACATGTGTGGCTTTGAATCACATTATAAATCACTGAGGATGTGTACTGTTCCTCACAGTCTCAATTTTTATTTGTACGTGTATGGCATGTGGGTATGGTATATGTGTCCCAGCAAATCAGAGGACAGCCTGTGGGTGTTTTTCTCTCACCATGTATATAATTTTATTATATATATATACACACACACACATATATATAATTATATATATATACATAATTTAAAAAATTTTTCATTTTTATTTATTTATTTGTTTGCTAGAGAAAGAGGGAGAGAGAGAATGGGCGCGCCAGGGCCTCCAGACACTGCAAACGAACTCCAGACGCATTCACTCCCTTGTGTATCTGGCTAACATGGGTCCTGGGGAGTCGAACCTGGGTTCTTTGGCTTTGCAGGCAAATGCCTTAACTGCTAAGCCATCCCTCCAGCCCACCATAAAAATTTATTTGCAAGCAGAGAAAAAAGAGAGACAGAGAAATGGGCACACCAGGGCCTCCAACTGCTGCAAACAAACTCCTTTGTGCATCTGGCTTTACAAGGGTACTGAGGAATCAAACCTGGATTGTTAGGCATTGCAGCAAGTGCCTTAACCACTGAGCCATCTTCCCAGCCCCGTCTCCTCTTTTGAGACAGTCTCTCAGGATTTTTGGCATCCACCTATGTGCCAGTCTACCTGGCCCATTAACTTCCAGATTCTCCTGGCTTGGCCTCCTATTGCCACAGGTGCATTGAGGCATTCACCACTTTGTGTTAGGCTTTAAGTGGGTGCTAGGGAATCAAACTTGGAGGCAAGCCAGGCGTGGTGGTGCACACCTTTAATCCCATCACTCGGGAGGCAAAGGTAGGAGGATTGCAGAGAGTTCAAGGTCACCCTGAAACTACATAGTAAATTCCAGGTCAGCCTGCGCTAGAGTGAGACCTCATGGTGGCCCATGCCTTTAATCCCAGCACTCGGGAGGCAGAGGATCACCATGAGTTCAAGACTATCCTGAGACTACATAGTGAGTACCTGTCTAGCCTGGGCTAGACTGAAACCCTACCTCAAAAAGCCAAAAAAATTTTTTTAAAAAAATTGGAAGTGGAAGCAAGCACTTTTAGCTGTGGAGCCACCTCCTCAGCTCACTGGCTTGGAAACATCTATGTCGTTTTGTGGTAGACACACAAATGGGTGGTCAAAACTGATCAGGGAACACAATTACCCTTTTTTCTGTTGACTTCTTCTTTTTCTCCTCCTCCTCCTCCTTCTTCTTCCTTTAATTCAAGGTAAGGTCTCACTCTAGCCAAAGCTGACCTGGAACTCTCTGTAGCCCAGGCTGGCCCCAAACTCACACCAATCCTACCTCAGCCTCCCAAGTAGGGAATTTAAAGATGCTGGGCATGTGCCACCACGACCTGCTTGCGCCTTACTTCTCATCCATGGTCAACTATCTCAGCTTCTCTTGATGACCCTGAGGGTTGTCCTGGTCCACTCTTTATGAAAGAGCCTAGTCTGTGGGCTTTCCACTGTTCTCATCTCTTCCAAGCTGCATTCTGGCTTTTGCTAGCCTTGACTGTCAGGTATTCTGGGGGTCAGAGAAAGAAGCTGAGATCAGTGTGGGTCAAAAATTAAGGGTACTTATTATTGGGCTCCTAGTGGATGGTGCTGTGGTTTTAAGACTGTGGGGCGGGAAGGGGCGCCTGCTGCGCAGCTGTGTGAGGCCAGCTGAGGTTGCAGGCTCCACAATGATTAAAGGCGCCAGCAAGAAGGGAACCTGTGAGCCAGGGGAGAAGGGAAGGGAGGGACAGGTGGGTTAGGATGGGGAAGGAGGGTGCAAAGACTCTGGAGGCAGACAGCTGGTGCTCAGGGAGGAGGAGGAGGAAGGGAGAGGAGAGAGGAGGTAAAGGGAGAGAGGCGATAGAGAAATCAACACACCTGTCCAGCAGGAAGGGAGGGGACAGAAAGAGGACCAGGCTAGTGGCAGCAGAAGTGCCAGTGGCAGGAGGTTTGTGGAGGATCTCCAGAAGCTAGGTTGTCTGGGTCCAGCTTGGGCAAGAGGCGGAGGGGACCCTTTGGAGGAAGATTTCCGTTTCAGAGCTGAGAGGGAGCTCTGGGACTGACGCTGGCCATTCACTGTATCTCAGAAACCACCCCCCAAGGTGACTGTGCCAAACAACTGGTTCTGTGTGTTGTGGGCACGAGTGTGTGTGCCTCCCCATGTGTGTGGAGATGACGCGTTAATGTCGAGTGTCTTCTTAAGCTGTTCTCCACCTTACTATTATTTTTTCAATGTAGGGTCTCGCTCTAACCCAGGGTGGTCTCACCATGCTCCTCCTACCTCTGCCTCCCAAGTGCTGGGATTGAAGGTGTGTGCCACCACGCCCAGCGACCTTATTTTCCAAGAGGGGGGTTTCTCATTAAACTTGGAGTTCACCTGCTCAGCTAGACCAGGTGGTCAGTGAGTCCCAGCCTGTTTCTGCCGCCCCCGTGATAAGATACGAGCATGTGCCACCATAACTGATTTCCATAGATGTTGGGGACCTAAACTCAGCTTCTCATGCTTGTGTGGCAAGTACTTTACCAACTGAGCCTCTCCTCAATCCCCAGCAGCAGTTCTTATCTGGACACTCTGGAGGGTTTGGAAGCTTCCATGCCACTTTTTGGATACAGAAGCCACGGGTAAACTGGAAACACCCTGTGCTTTTCCTTAATATTTAGGTAACCACCAACCCGTTAAAATTGCCTACAGAAGTTACAAAAATAAGCCTAGTAGAAAATAAAAGGTTTATCTCTGAATTGACATGCACACTGATCTCTCAGGAAATGAGAACACTGTTTCTCTACAAGGAACCAGCACTTGACCCAGCTCAGCTTCACCCAGAGGGTGACACTCTCAGTGCCATTCACACGTTCTGTGGAAAACAAAGAACAGTTGCTGTAGCTATGCATGTGGCTTTGGCTGTCGGACTGAACTTGACGTTGGCTCTGCACGCTGGAAGGGTTGACGGACGTTCAAGGACAGCGGCTGCATGGCTCTCTGTGCATTCAACACTGTGCTGGCCCATAATGCAGAGGCAGCACTAGTTAGCACTCCTCACAGTGGATGTTTCTGGAGCCCTTTCTCTATATACACCCCGGCCACTGTGCGGAGTCTCAGGTCCATTATTCCACTGATATCTCAATACAATCCTACTGTTACCTCCATCTTACCGAGGAGAAAACGGAGGCCCCGAGGTCTGTAACTACTTCAAAGTGCTGGAGCTGGAGCCAGGCGTGGTGGCGCACACCTTTAATCCCAGCACTCGGGAGGCAGAGGTAGGAGGATCGCCATGAGTTTGAGGCCACCCTGAGACTGCATAGTGAATTCCAGGTCAGCCTGGGCTAGAGTGAGACCCTACCTCGAAAAAAAAAAAATTCTGGAGCTGACATTCAATATACATGCAGTGAGCAGGTGACCTTGGCCAGCCTGGGCTCTTCTGAATGTGGAAGGTATTTCAAGAATTTTTTTTTTTTTTGCTTTAAAAAATACATACATTTAATATTGGTCTGTTTTAATTCTAAGTAAAGCAATTCCAAAAATATAAACTGAACATCAGAGCCATGTGAAACACCATGATAAAATAAAACATTCACAATAATTACATCTAAAGACAGTTCAGTTTGATAGATTTTCTTCCAAGTATACTAAAGAAAGTGTTCCTAAAATGCTGCCGGGATTAAAACTACATTGAGATTCCATCTCACTCCTGTCAGATTGGCCACCATCATGAAAACAAAGGATCATAAATGTTGGCAGGGATGTGGAAAAAGAGGAACCCTTCTACACTGCTGGTGGGAATGCAATCTGGTCCAGCCATTGTGGAAATCAGTGTGGAGGTTCCTAAAACAGCTAAAGATTGATCTACCATATGACCCAGCTATAGCACTCCTAGGCATATATCCTAAGGACTCATCTCATTTCCTTAGAAGTACGTGCTCAACCATGTTTATTGCTGCTCAATTTATAATAGTTGGGAAATGGAACCAGCCTAGATGTCCCTCAACTGATGAGTGGATAATGAAGATGTGGCACATTTATACAATGGAGTTCTACTCAGTGATAAAGAAAAATGAAGTTATGAAATTTGCAGAAAATTGGATGGACCTGGAAAGGATTTGACTAAGTGAGGTAACCCAGGCCCAGAAAGCCAAGCGCCACATGTTCTCTCTCATATGTGGATCCTAGCTACAGACGACTGGGCTTCTGTGTGAGAAGGAAAATACTTAGTAGCAGAGGACAGTAAGTTAAAAAGGAGATATAAAGGGAAGAGAAAGGAAGGGAGGAGGGTACTTAATAGGTTGGTATTGTATATATGTAAATACAATGATTGAGACGGGGAGGTAATATGATGGAGAATGGAATTTCAAAGGGGAAAGTGCTGGTGGGGAGGGAGGGTATTACCATGGGATATTTTTTATAATCATGGAAAATGTTAATGAAAATTGTGAAAAGAAAAATAATAATAAAAAATAAAACAACCAAAAAAAAAGCCAGACAATGAGATAAGAAGTAAGGGGAAAAAAAAATGCTGCCGGTGTTCAGCTAGAGTTAAAGGACTCTGGGGAAAGGAAGGAATATGATATAGTTGGAGTGAATAAGGTTACATGGGATTTACAGTTTCCATTACCCCTAGATATAAACAAGTATTCAAAAATCAACACAGACTCGGTGTGTTATTCAAAATATTGCAGCTGCAGGAAAGGCAACTATAAATTACTAGCTAGGGGAAAATCAAGTTTTGGTGGAGGTAGACAGAAGTGACAGTTTTTAGTTTGCACTTTTGTAAAGTTCATTTATACTTGGTCAACCAGATGCAGGACAGTGAAGTTTTCTGCTTCTTTTAGCTATACTGTGACAAGAAAAGTCATCTGAAGAAATAAAAGCAACTTTCTTTGTAAACAGTTAAATAATCAATTAATGGAATAAATAAGTACTAACCCACATTTTTACCACTCCGTCGTCATTACACTTTACATTATTTTTCACTTTGGTAGCAAATTCCCCAATTTGTAGTCTAAAACCCACCAATCATTTTTAAAAACAAAGCTGAGCATGGTGGTGCACACCTTTAATCCCAGCACTTGGGAGGCAGAGGTAGGAGGATCTCCGTGAGTTCAAGGCCACCCTGAGACTACATAGTGAAATCCAGGTCAGCCTGAGCTAGAGTGAGACCCTATCTCAAACAAACAAACAAAAGAAATAGAAGGCAACTCTAACACTGGTGATAAAAGCAACTTTTTTTTTACATGTATAACAAAATTATCAATTTAAATCTTGGTACATTTTATAAAAACAAGAGGGAATGTTGTAATAAAACAGCAGTAGCCTCAGCTAGTTTGTTAGCCCTGTGCAATAAAATACTTTGTTCACACTACACTTATTCAAACATGACTAACAATTACCACAAACACTTCTGGAATCCTCACTGGACTCCAATAGACTTACTGTGAAAACTGAGAGACAGTTACAATCAATGTGCCGTGGACACATTACTTCTAGCAGGAGATAATATTGGTATTATTTGAGTTTGCTTTAGGTACTGAGCAGCTGAGTTACAAGGACTGAAAGTGAAAAGCATTCTAAAAGCCCATGAACACTGTTGTGCACACCCTTTTAGGTACACGCCAGCTCGTCTGACATTGCTCTTCATACATAGCAAGCAACGGCACCCAGGAAAAGCCTGAGAAGAAATGTCACTGTAAATACTGCAACTATTGCTGAAGTAAGGATTACAGGACACACACTCCAAAGCTGCCCATCCCACGGTGTGTATTGCATAGGTCACATGATCATGCACACACATACACACGTGTGTATATGCCTGTACATGCACAGAATATATTAAGATAATGAAGTCTAGTCACAGAGCAATGTACAGGGTCAGTATTATTTTTTACACTGCTTCCAAGAAAATCTCAGTATCTTACAGTTTTTCAGTGGCATTATATATACTGCACTTTAAGAAATCTAAAAGGCATTGAAATTAATTTTTCCAGCATTTGGTAACAAAACACACATTATTTCTCCAAATACTTGTGGTATCTACATGATCTGTTTGCTCTGGTAACCACTTATCATGCAAATTGATCTAATAGAATAATTAGAAAAAAATATCTAACACCATGCATGGGTTGGAATCACTTTTAATATCCTATCCTAGACACATTCTACAAATCTTAAGATTTTTAAAAATCAAGTCTCTCTTTTTGTTTTAAAAGATAGCTTTCCATGACAATATCCATAACACGGGCATGTACATGTTAAGGCTAGTATCACCATCTCCTTTTTGTGAATTTTTGGTTTATTAAGAAAGTCAGCCAGACATGGTGGCACATGCCTTTAATCCCAGCACTCGGGAGGCAGAGGTAGGAGGATTGCCGTGAGTTCAAGGCCAGACTGAGACTACATAGTGAATTCCAGGTCAGTCTGGGCTAGAGTGAAACCCTACCTTGGAAAACCATAAAAAAGAAAAGAAAAGAAAAGAAAAGAAAAGAAAAGAAAAGAAAAAAGAAAAGAAAAGAAAAGAAAAGAAAAGAAAAGAAAAGAAAAGAAGACAGTAAGAGGGAAACTCCTTGAGGGCTTGAACTGTACCAAAGTGAGTGCAGCGACCATAATGTTCAGCCCTACAGTCAGGACGCGGTCGCTCCTTCCCATTCCACAGGAGACCACGCCTCTCCATGGAGCGTCAGGCCAGGAGCCCACGCTCGGGACTTTCGCACATGCAAGTCTGCCTGCAGCACCCCAGTAACTGGCGATGGAGTTCTGTGGGTGATTGGGCTGCACGTCCTGATCTGCTAGGATGTTTGGGATCTCGGAGGGGAGCTCCTCAGACTGACTCTCTCTCTTCCTTGCTGCCTTCGTCTTTCACAAGGTCTCCGTGCTCTTCTTGGAAGAGGACCTCCTCTTCGCCGCCAATAGTTCTTCCTCTAGAGTCAGACAATCCGTACTGCCTGCAACTGCTCGACGAGGTAGTTTCTTTTGCACTAGAAAGCACCCATGAAATCCTCGTGGGAATGGATGAGTGTGGGGGTCCCTCAGTTCTCCCTGTAGAACAACGCAAATCCAACTAATTCCTTATCCAAACGTGGCTCAGCAGGTTTTGGAATCATTTTCTTGTATATTGGCCAAGAGGACAACCTTCAGATTTTTTTCTTTCCTTTTTTTCTATCCCATTGCTTACATCCCTTGAATCAGATACAGGCTTGGATGCCTTTCTGACTTTAATCTTAAATTCATGGGATGTTCCTTCAGGCCTTTTCTTGGCTTTGAAAACTGTACTCGGTGGCATAGAAGGAACATGGATTTGTAATCCAAACAAATGCTGCTGCTTCTGTACTTCTTTCCCAGGCATAAACACGGTCCTGTAATCATTTAATGCCTCCAAAACATGCCCGTATCTTTCAGATTTTGGTGTGTCTGTCAGTTCTCTAGGGGGCAGTCTATCCCAGTTTTCATTAATTTTGTCATAAGCTCAAGTTCAGAATCCAGGTATTTCTCCTTGTGACTTGACACTTCGGTTGTAAAGGCACAGGTGTGCTATATGTACCCACTGCAATGGTTTTCTGGTCCAGAACTGCAGACAGATCAAATAAATGTACCAAACCTATCTCCAAGTACCACTGGGTTTTGAAGGCATTGCACACAAGCTTCATGAAACAACTGCTTACATTTGCAGCAATGGAGCGTTTTCAAGTGTTTTTTTTTTTTTCTGATTTAATATTTATTTATTTATTTATTAGAGACAGAGAAAGAATGGGCACGCCAGGGCCTCCAGCCACTGCAAATAAACTCCAGAAGCATGCAACACCATGTGCATCTGGCTTATGTGGGACCTGGAGAATTGAACCTGGGTCCTTAGGCTTCATAGGCAAAGGACTTAACTGCTAAGCCGTCTCTTCAGCCCACACTGTAGCATTTAAAAAAAATTTTTGTTCATTGTTATTTATTTGAGAATGACAGAGAGAGAGAGAGAGAGAGAGAGAGAGAGAGAGGCAGAGAAAGAATGGGCGTGCCAGGGCCTCCAGCCACTGCAAACGAACTCCAGACGTGTGTGTCCCTTGTGCATCTGGCTAACTTGGGGTCCTGGGGAATGAAGCCTCAAACCAGGGTCCTTAGGCTTCATGGGCAAGCACTTAAGCGCTAAGCCACCTCTCCAGCCCCCACTGTAGCATTTTTAAATACCAGTCTCCAGGGCCTCCACAATAACAGTAACACTGTTGGACATTGGTTTTATGACCTGCATCCCATTCAAGGTCTGCCACACTATAAGGTAATGTCTGCTTCATGTCTCGCAAGAAATGCATTTGGTCCTTTCTTAAACACACCACCCCCTTTGTTGTAAAAACGCACTGTCCACAGGGTCATTTTTCATCTGAATCAATTACACTGGAATCAATATGAGTTGTACAACTCAACTGATGATGCCCTTGGCCACATTTCTCACATATGACCCTTTCCTTGGGAGCTTCTGAATGCTCTCCTGACACACCGCACAGATCATTTCCCCACTTCCAGCCACTCCTGTTTGCATGTCCTTCCAGAGAACCCAGGATTCAGAGCTGTCCTCAAATATGATGAGCAGCTCTGTTTCAGAATGTTTATCTTTTTGATAGCTCCAAGATAAAGCAAGCCATCTGACCATCTAGCCAGGATGTGGTGGTGGTTTGCTTCAGGTGTCCCCCATAAACCTAGGTGTTCTGAATGCTACGTTCCCAGCTGATGGAGATTTGGGGATTAACATCTCCTGGAGGGAGTGTATTGTTGGGGGTGGGCTTATGGGTGTTAAAGCCAGTTTCCCCATGCCAGTGTTTGGCACACTCTCCTGTTACTACTATCCATCTTATATTGGGTGGGGGGTGATGTCCACCCTCTGCTCATGCCATCGTTTCCCCTGACATCGTGTAGCTTCCCCTTGAGCCTGTGAGCCAAAATAAACCTTTTCCCCACAAGCTGCTCTTAGTTGGGTGATTGCTACCACAATGTGAACAGGGCTGCAACACAGCACGTCCTGACCCTCTTCAAGTTTACATGCTGGCTTTTTGGTTTTATGTCCATCCTGCTCCCGAAGAGTCTCTTATTTGGTCACTTCAGTGGTGCCAGCCGCTTCAGACAGGAAAAGAGAACCAATCGAGTCCCCGTGGGCGCTTCCGTGCTGAGCCCTGGCCCTTCACTGAGCCCTCGTCCCACCCGGCACCTGGCGCAAACAGACGCACGCACGCACGCACGTAGATCTTTGGGACGAGGGTCTGGTGGGGAGGGGGAGAGCGAGCGTTCTCACACCAGCCTCTAACACAGACCACTTCGCTATGACCCTTCCCCACTGTGGTTTCCAGTGCACCGCCGGTGCATTGTGGGCTATTTCAGGAATGTCTTGTCTCTAAGGCCTCACCTGGAAAAAATGTTGCAGATCCGAGCAATCCCTAACTCCAGTGTCCGTGAGCTCTGTCTGTTGACCTCGTAGGCTGACAGCCACACTGCACGACACCAGAATGCGCTTCTAAACCTTCCGGGTCCATCCAAGTAAGACACGGCCAGCACCGACTCCAGCAGGCTCTAAGTCCCCATGTCGCCACCCAGAGCTAATGTGAACTCCAGAAACAAGTCTGAACAGTTGCTTCTGTGTTCCAAATTGCTGAGCTCAATTTGTCAAGGCAGACTAAAAAGGAGATACTGACGGCGAGCTTAAGTCCCTTTGCAAACCAGCGAGGGCAGGTGATTGGACACCACCGAGCCAGTCCTTGGAATGGAGATGTCCTTAAAAGCCCTAATCCAGGCATGAAAGCCTCTGTTGAATATGCCACAGGGAGTCCCTCATTTCTAGTTACATATTTCTACATGTGGGCTATGCTTTCTCCGTCTCCTCCAGCGATGAGCCGGAAATCAAATGGGGAAGGGGAGGATGGTTAGGTTCTATAGGAGAGGTGATGCATGAACCTCTCCAGTGCTGGTATTAAAAGCATAGCCTTCACACCCAGCTTTGGACCACACGTGAAAGGCAAGCCAGCAGGAAAGAGGAGGATACCCCAGCCAAGGAAACTGTGCGGACAAAGTACCGTCATAACAGCGTCAACAAAGGAATCCTTCCTACTGGCCTGGTGTCGCTGAAAGCGTCACAGATAATGTCACTTAATTTACTTTCTCTTCAGTGCTTACATTTCTTGTGTTTCTCTGCTAGAAAGTTAGTTCCCTGAGGGCAGCAACCTTCTCCAACCTTTGCTATGTCCCTAATGCTTAGAATCCTATATAAAAGAGATTCAACAAACATTTGTCAAATGCATCTTTGTTTTCTCACCATCTCCAAGTATTCAAGTCAATGCTTAAATCCATGAATCTTTTTAAAAAATCTATGACTCTCAATATCAGACCAATTACACAGCCTGATGATGTTTTATAGCATATCATGAAGCAGAAGAAAAAATTAGTGCATGTACACATAACAGACTTTGAAATACTCAACTATAAAATTAGAACAACTCCTGGGGAAATATACATTTGAATAATTAACCAGCAATTTTCAGCCACTCCTTCAAAAGATGTATGTCTATTGCTCTATGAACTTTAAAGATTAAAAATATTTTAAAATATTTCACTTAAAATGCCAAAAATGTGATTTATCTATTGCTTGCTTCATCTTTTTAGAACTTCAATTGATTTCAGTTCTATTTTACTTTGTCCTAAGGTCTAGGAAAACACACTGGTATGATGTTAATTTCAGGGCCAGTCACACTAAGGGAAAGGATGATTAGAAGTTATGAAAAACATTTGGAGCTCTCTAAAACCAAACTTTAAAAATGAAACAAAGCTATGTGGAAAACTTCACACCTAGATTAAAAAAAAATATTTTACTTATTAATTTATGAGAGAGACAGAGAGGAGAGAATGGGTATGCCAGGGCCTCTAGCCACTACATACGAACTCCAGACACATGTGCCCCCTTGGCTTACATGGGTCCTGGGGAATCAAACCCCAGTTCTTAGGCTTCATTCACAGACAAAAGCTGTAACCATAAGCCATTTCCCCAGTCTCCACACCTCAACTTTTGAAATAAGCTAATATAGGAAGCAGTCCTCCATTGAATAGTTCACATTTCTGGTCCAGGGACAGATGCCTAAGCCAAGTCGGCATGCTTTGGATATTTACACTTGGGTATAATCTACCCAAGTCCATCTCTGCACCTGTGCAAGATATAAAACTGAGGAGATGACAGGTTTGATGGCACATGGGAAGTTCAAGGTCAGCATGGGCAACACAGGGAGACCCTATCTCAAAACAAAATGAAAACCTTAGACGTTACAACATGGTATTATAGACCAAACTGTGGCACCATTACCGTGACCTCCAAAGTCATACAGGGAAGTCTTACTCTGCAGCAACTCAGGTAGGACTGCTGTCCTTAATAAGAAGTGGAAGAATTGCCGGGCGTGGTGGCGCATGCCTTTAATCCCAGCACTCGGGAGGCAGAGGTAGGAGGATCACCGAGAGTTCAAGGCCACCCTGAGACTCCATGGCGAATTCCAGGTCAGCCTGGGCTAGAGTGAGACCCTACCTCGAAAAAGAAAAAAAAAAAAATAAATAAGTGGAAGAATTAATTTCTAAGGAGCTGTCACAAACCCTAGTGGAGAAGTTACCATTGTTATTTGACCATATGTATAATGATGCTCACCAAATTGCCCAAATTACACCTGTGCATACCCATTAGTGCTACTCTTACTTTTGGTTAGAGAAGGCTATCTCTTCGGATGGTAGTGACTGCTGGAGACTCGAAGCTTGTCCAAGGGCTGAAAAGAGTCAGTGGAGTGCAGCACTAAATGAGACGTCTCTTACTCCCTCCAACAGTTCAGAGGCTATAGCAGCAGAGATGGCAAAAAGAACATCAGAGCCACAGGATGGGGAAAGCCCCTTGGAACATTTCCTCTCAGACATAAACTAGCCATTGCTGTTATCTTCACAAGACCTGTATAATATTGGGCCCCTCAATAGGGCAAAGAGAAAGCAAAAGGCACCAATACAGAAGAGGGAATAACAGGAAAAAAGAAAAAAGTGAGGGTTCAGGGGAGGGGGATAAAGAAGGGCAGTAGATGATTATGTACATATTTTGGAATTCAATATTTTTAAATTTATTACATATATGGGATTTACCTCAGTTGGTAAAGTCCTTGCCTACCTAGCATGCATGAGTCCCTGGGTTCGATCCCCAGCAGCACATAAACTGGGTGTAGTGGTGCATAACTGTAATTCCAACACTTGTGAGGTGGAGGTGGGACGATAAATTCAAGGGCATCCTTGGCTACATAACAAGTGACCCTGTCACTAAAAAATAAATAAATAAGAGTGAAAGAGATACCAGAGATAAAGCACACAAAAAGGATATATGGGAGCCTATGCCTTTAATCCCAGCACTCAGAAGGTAGAGGTAGGAGGATCACTGTGAGTTTAAGGCCACCCTGAGACTACTAGTGAACTCTAGGTCAGCCTGGGCTACAATGAGACTAGCAGACAGCCTCAGTTCACTGAGATGAACCTCCAGACCAGGCAGTTATGGAGGAGGGGTTATTTATTGAAGCTTACAGATCCAGGGGAAGTTCTACAATGGCAGAAGCTGACCTGCTTTCACAGGACCAAGCAGAGAGAGAGAAAGCCACAAGCCAAAAAACAAAAGCCACACAGCACATTTCAGGAACTCCAGGAAGAACTCAGGCACTTTGCATATCTTTAATATTTTATTTATTTATTTGACAGAGAGAATGGGTATGCCAGGGTCTCCAGCCACTGCAAATGAACTCTAGACACATCCACTAAGCCATCCCTAAAGCCCCACTTTGCATACCTTTAGACTAGAATTTCAAACTACCACCACACCTTAGGGCTGGACCCTAAGATCTGCCCAGTGACACCTCCTCCACCCAGGTGGCTGCAGATATAATTTGCAAACTGTAATAAAATCCTAAAGATATTGAGGGCCATTCATTTAAACTACCACATTCCACCCTTGGCCCCCAATAGATTCATAACCATGTAAATTGTATTCAGTCCATATTTAAAGGTTTCCACATCCTTAACAACTTTGGCTAGTCCCAAAGTCCCAAGTCTCTTCGGAGATTTAAGATTGTCTCCTAGCTGTGAGTCCTGTGAAATCAAACAAGGTATGTACTTTCAACAGATAAAGGCAAAGAGTAAACATTTTCAACGGCTATAAGGCATAACAGGGAGAGACAGGAACAATGCAAGCTCAACAACCTTCGGGCAAACATCAAACTTCTGCAGTTCAAGTCTGATATAACCAGTGACTGACAATCTCTGGATTTTCCAATTCTGCCCCTCCAGCTGGGCTGAGTAGCCAATAGAAAACTTCCATCCCTAGCCAACAGCCTCCATGGAAACCCTGGTATATTCAAAACACGTTTGGGTCTCCATGCAAACCATGGTCCACCTTCAAAGGTTCTTCCAGCCTGTTTATGAGGGACATGATGCCCTGCCTGTATGCCACACCTCTGCGGCAACTCCTGGAACTGTGTGCACTTCATGGCCACTCCACACATTTTTCGTGTTTCTGAAACCAATACCGGGTATTCAGGACATAGCCATATTCTTAATTCAAAGAGCAGGTTCCTTCTAGAGCCTACTCTTTTCCAAAAGAGTTTGCATTTCTATCATAATCTTTCCTCAGGCATCCTCTCCATTGCAGCTTCAGTAACCTAAAACCAGTCTTAGTGCCTATAATTTTAACTTGCTTGAGGTTTTCCAACTTAAAATCTTAAATCTTTCAGTCCGGCATCTTTAGCCAAGCACGTCAGTCCATTACAAATTTAACCTTGATCAAACTCTCTGGCATTGGCAGCAGAATGCAGCCAGCCCTTATGTCAGCAGCTCACTTCCAACAAAGTCGTCTGCCATCTTTCTTTCCCTTTAGAAAGCCTCCCAGTTCAATACTCTGCACACTTAGCATTTTCAAACTCTTACAAGAATGAAATAATACCTGGCTTACTGCTACAGAAGGCATCTTCACTTGCAAGCACCAAGTCCATGTCCATTCCTCCAAAACAAAAGTTCCAACAGACCAGAATCCACATGGTCATATCATCTCAACCCACTCCTGGTACCAATTTATGTAGCAGAGAGCCTCAGTTCTCCGAGATGAACCAGGCACAGTTATGGAGGAAGGGATATTAATTGAAGCTTACAGATCCAGGGGAAGTTTCACAATGGCAGAAGCAGCTGACCTGCTTTCACAGGACCAAGTAGAGAGAGAAAAAGCCACAAGCCAAAAAACAAAAGCCACACCGCACAGTGCACCTCAGGAAATCCAGGAGGAACACAGGCACTTTGCATATCTTTAGACTGGAATTCCAAATCACCACCACACCTTAGGGCTGGATCTGCTCAGTAACACCACCTCCACCCAGGTGGCTGCAGATATAAATTACAAACTGTAATAAAATCCTGAATATATGGGAGGGGGGTGGCATTCATTTAAACTACCACAAGAGACCCTACCTCAAGAAAACAAAAAAATAAATTTGTTTTTAAGGCTGTATGAGGACACAGTGAGGCTGGCCTGAGGAGAAAGCTACTCTCCTGACACTGTGATCTTGAACATCCAGCCTCGAGAATGGGAAGAAACACATTTCTATTGCTCAAGCTGCCCACTCTGTGGTATTTTGTTATGATAACAGGAGCTGTTCACAATAAAGGTAAAGCTGAGGAACAGGGAGAGTATTTATTGCAGTCAGGTTCGCATTGCTGGTAGAAATCACCCAACTAAGAGCAGCTTGTGGGGAAAACAAAGAGGTTTATTTTGGCTTACAGGCTCCCGGGGAAGCTCCACTGTCAGGGAAAACCATGGCATGAGCAAAGGGTAGACATCCTCCCCTGGCCCACATCAGATGGACAACAGGAACAGGAGAGTGTGCCAAACACTAGCAAGAGGGTATTGGCTATAACACCCACAAGCCCACCCCCAATAGTACACTGCCTCCAAGGGGAGTTAATTCCCAAATCTCCATCAGCTAGGACCCATATAGAACAAACACCTAAGTTTATGGGGGACACCTGAATCAAATCACCACAGTATTTTTTTTTGTTGTTTTTTATTTTTGTTTATTTAAGAGCAACAGAGAGAGAGGCAGAGAGCGAGAGAGAGAATGGGCACACCAGGGCCTCTAGCCACTGCAAATGAACTCCAGATGCGTGCGCCCCCTTGTGCATCTGGCTAATGTGGGACCTGGGGAACCGAGCCTCGAACCGGGGTCCTTAGGCTTCACAGGCAAGCGCTTAACCACTAAGCCATCTCTCCAGCCCCACCACAGTATTTTTGAGAACTCTACTGATATTTAGTTGTCTCAAGCAGTGATGATTTCTGGGCATGGCTTCATACTTAGGGAGCCTTATGATCATTTCCTTTAAGATTCCAGCAGGTATCTTTCACTGGCAGTAACACTGAATTCTAGATAACCAAGCGCTTACCCCTGAACATACAAACAATTTAAAACATTTTAGAAAGGGACCTAGGATACATGTTTTTCTTTGCTTTTAGAGTATTTGAGCTTTTTCATTGTGGATGTTATGATTTATGTACCACTGGAACTGTTAGAAAACCTGGAGTCTGTCTCTTTACTGTTGACCTCATTGGGATTCTTTCTTTCCTATAATGAAAACACGGGTAATTACTGATCACAATATAGTTGTGGTGCTATCAATGCAGATTCTGCAAAATGACTGCATCTTTCAATACTAATCTGAATGTTCTAGGGTTATAGTCTACTGGCTTACTAGTAACCACCTCCCCCACACCCAACACACACACACTACAGCTTTTGTGGCTTGTGGTGCTGGGGTTCAAACCTAGGGCCTCATGTGTGGTAGCAAGTGCTGAACTACATTCCAGGTCTTTACTGGGCTTTGCAATTTTGGTTCCAAGATCTGTTTCTCTTCAGTTCATCTTCTTTAGTTTTCGCATCTTCTCCTTAGCCCTTATTGACATCATGTACAGTCTACGACCTTCCCTCTGCCTGGTTACCTGGTTTTAAGGGGGCCAAGCCTGGCACGGCAGTGATGCGCAGGCGCAGTACGTAACGGCCGACGAGGCACTGCTGGAAGTACAGGGACTTCCCTTGAGGCGGGTTCCTAGGTGGCTCAGCACCCTCAGCGCATCAGTCCTCAAGGAAGAACCACTTTGGGTAGATCTGATGGGGGGAGGGCACCGACAAAGTTATGAAAATCAAAGGATTTTCTAAAACTCAGGAGGTTAGTTCTTTCCTCTTTCTTGTTTCTGTGCTAGAGGTGCAGGGCAGGGTCTTGGATACACCAGGTAAGTGCTCCACTGAGCTACACCAACCTTTGCTTCTTCCAAGGTGAACTAAATCAGCATTTAGCTCAGGCTGGCCTGATTGCGATCCTCCTGCCTCACCTTCCTAAGTGCTGAAATTTCAGGTGCATGCCACCACATTTAGCTGAGGATATTCTTTTATGAAGCGCAAAGATGATACTCAGTGATACTAACTGGTCCACCCAATAGCTTTCCAAAACTTTAACCAAATAAAATTAAAACACACCAAATCCAAATTACAACACTTTATTGCAGCATCGGCAAAGGTCAGATTTCTGAAGCTGGTGAAGATTGGGCAGCATTTTTATGTAAAATGTAACAACTTTACAAGTTTTATTTAAATCTACATGCAGAAACTGAAATATGATAAAAGAAAAATGCAAAATAGCTAGAAAAAAAGATGTAATCAAGTTGTAGCATACAGATGTTTTCTTTGAACTAAATCACTATACCTATTGGAAAGCAAACGAAAGACAACTATCCTAATAAATTAACAGATTGTCAGAAACAGACTAAGAACCCTCATTTCTATTTAGTGGGGGAAACAAAACAAAACGAAAGGAAAACAAAAGCAAAGTAAACACTCTACTTGTTTCCATATTTTGTTTAGAGACAGAGGCTGTAAACCCATGAAGGTCAACAAAAAATTCTGATCCACTTGTTGTCCTTCGTTCCTTCCTGTGACCTGCTGACTGGCACATCTGTTTTCAGTGACACTGTGCCCCTGCTCTCAGGCTGGTGCCAGGCTTGGTGTCCCTACTGCTCCTTGTGTACTAACAGTCATCACATCTTTCTTTCACTCTAACAGGCAATTTTATCACTGACTCTGATGGATAAAACAGGTTTTTCTCCCTCATCCCTTCTTCTCTTGAAACAAATTCCTAAACAAAATCCTTCCTGGTAGACTATCTGGCATGTGGATATCTTTCATCATTTTGTTGTCCTGCATGTAAGTTTTTACTAGAAGATTTCACTGCTTGCTCTATACTTTTCTACTGTAGTCCTGGAGCCCCCAAATGTATCTTCTTCCAACATGGGATGTTCAATTCAGAGACACTGTAACTCAAATCAAGTTTAATACTCAAGTTCATTTCCCCCATACCATTCCATCACAACCATTTCTTCTCCGGCTCAGCCATCTCATTGACATTCTTCTTGGTGTAAGTGCTCAGTAGTCAAGTGAACCATCTTATTTCTTGACTGCCATTCCCAAGAGAAGATTAACCCTCACGTGATTTCCATTACAAAAGGCCTTTCTTGCCTTGTCTGGAAGCGTCGCTTGTTCCGGTGTTGGCAGAGGCTGGTGTTTCTGCCACATGGCCCCAGCCTGTCCCAGGTTTAGATTCGCAACTCTCTAGACCGACATGCTGAGATGTGTCCACTGCTCTCATTCAATTGCTGGAGGGCTCCACTATCCACAACATCAGATACAGGACCTAATGAAATGACACGTGCTGCTGGATCAACGTCTCCTAAAGGTACAAACAGGGCGACATTAGAAACCTTACAGCTACAGGGCAAAGTTGGGCAAGAAAATACCCCTCAACCTGGTTGGGATCCAGAAGGAAGCCAGTGCCCAGGTGGTTAGACCATACAGTGCTGAAAAGTGCTAATGAGCTGCTGGGGAAAATGGCCAACAAAGTGAGCAAGGGGACCTGCTACAGAAAAGCAGCCAGCCTGCAAGACTCACACCTGTGCAGTGGTGGTGCCTAGCCTAGGTGCTAACCAATGGCTTTCTGATTAGCTAAGAGAGCTGCTCAGTGGAAAGGAGCCCATGTCTGGAACCGGAACCAGGTCAGAAGCCTATGGAGACTAAAACTGGGCTCCAGTGAAAAGCCCCCACTAGATTGTAGCCAAAAGAGAGGTGACACCCATCAAAATCTCTCTTAATTAGCAATTCTTTTTCCTTTTAACCTATTCTGATCTCACTCTCTATTGGAAAATCTGTTTTTCTTTTTCAGAAGGCAGCAAGAACAGAGGACAACTAAAATCTGTCAAGAAGACAAGGAAAGATAGCTGACGCCCTAGCAGGAGATGAACAATCAGCCAGGGCCCAGGTGAAGCCACAAAGGAACTGGCGAGATGAGCAAGAGCACTGCTTCCACGGCGAGCCTGACCACCTGCGCCAGGGTGATGGAGACCCAAAACACACCACAGCAAAAATCTGGAAGCTGCTGAGAGTACGACCCGAAAGTGGACTTGAAACACAGCCACAAAGGCTCAGGGAATTTTGTGGAAAAGGGGGCGTAAAGAATGTTAAGAGCCACAGGGTGAGAAGGAATATCCAGAAGCATTGGCCCCCATCTCACAAAGACTGAGTGCTGCTCTCACAGCTCAGAACTCACACCCCACGGGGCGTACCTGCAACCCCCGGGGAGAGCCCTTGGTGGAATGGGGGCAGGGGGGAGGGGAATGACGGTTGCAGCAATACAGGATGTGCCTGTACAAAGTTTCTACTTAATAGTAGTAATAATAAAAGATTTGGGGGGCTGGAGAGATGGCTTAGCAGTTAAGCACTTGCCTGTGAAGACTAAGGACCCCGGTTCGGGGCTCAATTCCCCAGGACCCACATTAGCCAGATGCACATGGAGGCACATGCATCTGGCGTTCGTTTGCAGTGGCTGGAGGCCCTAGTGCGCCCATTCTCTATCTCTCTCTATCTGCCTCTTTCTCTGTCATTCTCAAATAAATAAATAAAAATAAACAAAAAAATTTAAAAATAAAATTTTTAAAAAGACCTTTGGATAAACATTTTTTAAAAGTAAAAAAGCATAAAAGAAAAAAAACATTAATTTTCCATTGCCTGCTAAGCTAGTTAATTTGTACTTTCAGCAACAACACAGCAGGTTTCATTAAAATTAGGCTTTTAAAAAGACATATAAATCCCAAATTCTCCTACTTATTCACACAGACATCACAGAAAAAGTTGTCAGGACGGAGCAAGTGAAGACAGTCTTACCTCCCACCAGTCTTAAAGATTAGATCTGCATTAGGTGCTCCCTTTGGGTGTTGATAACGAGGCCGCCGCTCACGATTGGTGTTTGCTGGAGCTGGGCGCTGTGCAAGAGACTGCAACATTTCTGCAATTAGGTACAAAAAAGGAAGCGCAGTTAGCTTTTATAACTATGTGCCTTTTATAAATTTACAAAGCAAATAGAACATTAGGGAGATCAAATTTAATATTTTTTAAAATTTATTTACTTATTTGAAAGAGAAAGGCAGATAGAGAATGGGCACACCAGGGCCTCCAGCCACTGCAAACGAACTGCGATGCATGCGCCACCTTGTGCATCTGCCGTATGTGTGAGTACTGGGAAACTGAACCTGGGTCCTTAGACTTTGCAAGCAAGTGTCTTAATTGCAGAGCCACCTCTCCAGCCCTGAGATCCTTCAGGTAGCTTACTTACACTATATACAAATCAAAACGTATGAAGTACTAAGTGGGGGAAGAAGGTAAAGAAAATTAGCTTTGATAACTATATTTAACATATTTTTTTTAAAAACATCAAATTCCGCCCCCCCCCCCCCACTTTTTTGTTTTTGAGGTAGTCTCTCACTATAGCCCAGGCTGACCTGGAATTCCCTATGTAGTCTCAGGCTGGCCTTAAGCTCATAGCATCCTCCTACCTCAGCCACCCAAGTGCTGGGATGAAAGGAGTACGCCACCACGGCTGACAACAACTTGCACTGTTTAAATAAGTGACTTCTGCTTTGAGACAGGGTCGCACCGCGCCCACCAGGCTTGTAGCACTCTCCTGCCTCGGCCCCAGTGTGCGGGGAATACAGGCCTGCGCCACCACTTCTCTACCCGTATGCGATTCATACCTTGATAATCTTCTTGTTCTTGCCGTTCATTGATATCTAATGTGAGCTTTTTCATCCTCATCCTTTCTTCTTGTTCTGCCTGTTGCTGGTTCCAGTGATTTGCGGCAAGTTGGGATGACATGGGCACATTAAGAATCTTAAACTGAGAAAACAGTAACAAAGGAATCACAGATAGCCTGGTTAAAAACTAGGAATTCAATAATATCTTTCCTTCACTTAAATTCAATTTATAACAGCATCTAGGACAGATACTTGGGTTTACCCATCAGGTTGAGATAAGTAGTAGAAGAAAATTTCCTCAAGTTTGACCTTCAAAAACAGCAGTTCTAGCCGGGCATGGTGGCACACACCTTTAGTCCCAGCACTCATGAGGTAGTGGTAGGAGGACTGCCATGAGTTTAAGGGCAGCCTGAATTCCAGGGCAGCCTGGGCTAGAGTGAAACCCTACCTTGAAAAATGAAAGAAGAAAAAGAAGAAAGAAACAAACAAACAGCAGTTCTCTGATGTGTTCTATTTGGAAGCACATATCTAGCACAGAAGACAGACAGTCTTTTGTTCTGGAGATCCCAACATATATTGGTAACTCTCAGAAAGGCTCTTTTCATTTCTACCTTCTTCCTGAGCTGTACAGGACTGACCTGATCTTTCTTTAGGACCCCCAAACTTAATGTTCCTAGAAACAGCTACAACACTGACGGGGGAAAGAGTTAAGCAACTGACCAGAGGTCCAGTTCCCAGTTACAAGGAAGACACGGTCCTTGTTATAGATTTTGTTTTGAGAAAGATGGTCTTGGCTCGGGAAGACACATGGCAAACAAGGCTAGATGACAATCTACAAAATTACCAGTCATGGCTTCCTGGGAAATGTTAAGTAGGCTATGCTCCCATCTAAGCATAAAATAGTCTGCTTCATAACTTAAATTCTCAGTTGTATGATAACCTGAAAGCCTCATAATGAGAGACCTCATGTATTACTCTGGACCAAAGGCAAGCCTGTGGAAAAGCAGAATTCAGAGAGCTGTGTTCAGGATCCGAATTCACTGTGCTTGACCTGTGCTTCTGAAATGAAATTTCAGAATAATTTCACCCTTGAAATTATTAGTAATGTTTATCATTACATAAGGTCTCATTCATTTGATCACTTCTTTCATTTATTTTTTTTTGGGGGGGAGCAGGGTCTCACTCTAGCCTAGGCTGAAACTTTCACTAGCCCCGGCTGGCCTCAAACTCACAGTGATCTTTGTACCTTAGCCTCCCAAGTGGTGGGATTAAAGGTATGTACCACCACCATACTGGGTGAGCTCTCATTCATTTGAATATGACTTAAAAATGTGGCTGTTTTTATTATTATCTTAGATGTTCTTAGCATTCTATTTTATGATGCACTTCAGTTAGTAAGTGTTCCTCTTAGAATATATTATTTAGAACACTAAACACACAAAACTCAAATATACTAAGGAAAACATTAAGTGTAGATATTCTACTATGTATAAACCCACATAACTATTTTTTATTTTTATGGCAACAGAAAAATTAACTCCATGTCAAAATAAAAACACATTAAGGGGGCTGAGAAGATGGCTGTGGTTTGATTCAGGCATCCCCCATAAACTTAGGTGTTCTGAATGCTAGATTCCCAGCTGGTAGAGATTTGGGAATTAGCACTTCTTGGAGGGAGTGTACTGTTGGGGCGGGCTTATGTATGTTATAGCCAGTTTCCCCTTGCCAGTGTTTGGCACACCCTCCTGCTGCTATTGTCCACCTTATGTTGGTCAGGGGGTGATGTCCACCCTCTGCTCATGCCATCATTTGCCCCTGCCATCATGGAGCTTCCTCTTGAGCCTATAAGCCAAAATAAACCTCTTTTCCCACAAGCTGCTCTTGGTGGGGTGATTTCTACCAGCAATGCAAACCTGACTGCAATAATGGCTCAGTGGTTAAAGGAGTTTACTTGTAAACACTGATGGCTTGGGTTTGATTTACCAGCACCCATGTAAAGCCAAACACAAAGTAGCACATGCATCAGGCATTCATTTGCAGCATCAAGCAACCTGGACAACTGTGTACATGCACACATTCATGCAAATAAGCACACACAGACACACACAAACACACATACACACACACACACACACACACACACACACACACACACACACACACGGTTCAGGATCAGCTCATGTCTGCTGGTGCTGCAGATGTCATGATGAAGTGAGCCAGAGGTAGGAGGACTGATGTGAGCTCAAGGCCAGCATGGGGACTATAGAGCAAGTTTTAGGTCAGCCTGGGCTACAGGGAGACCTTACTTCTAAACCCCTCCCCCAAAAAAGAATAAAACACATAGGACTAAGTAGAGAACGATGAAGAGTCAAATTTATTGATACTGAATTCACCAAATGCCTCAGTACAAAGCTGCTGAGCTCCTATTAGAAGAGAGAGACTTCTTTTTAGTAAACTACATGACAGAAACATTCAAGTCATTCAAACCAAACTTCCTGGAACACAGTAAAAGCAACAGACGAATTAGTAAAATACAGAGTATATGCAAATAGGAGAGAATAGTGGGAAGAAAAGTATAACATTTATTATGAAGCAATGATGTGTCTCCAATATTAAGTTTAAAAATATAGCTTTCATTTTTAGTGTGTCCTTTAAGATCGTGCCTCATTAAACTAATAAAATTTACTGTGTATATTTTATACAGAATTGCATTGCAAGTTTTTTTGCAGTTCTTAAGTGCCATGCCAGTTCTTTTTATATAAATTTCTCTGAAAATATTCACTAGGGAACAAGGCCATGAGAGAACAGTTAAGAGTGACTGGCATATGGTGTCCTAGGAAATAATTTATTTTGCATAAGCATATGGTCAGATCATTTTATGCATATGCAGCCAGGAGTGGGTATCAAGTACAATGTGTGTTCATTGCTGGTACATTTAGTTTATAAATGTGTTTTGTTTTGGCTTTTGCTACGTAGAGTACTGCCTTAGTCGCCGTAATGTAATCTTTATCTGTCTACTTTTTGGTGTTCAAAAGACTGTGTCTTGTGCCCACACTAGCACTCAGCTAGATCAGGAGCCAATAAAATCCCCAGCACCGGGATTACAGACGTGCAGCAAAACCAGGATTTTACAAGGTTTTGGGGATCCAAATATGAGTCCTCATGCTTGTGTGGCAAGCCTGGTACTCAGTAAGTAATCTCTCCAGCCCTATTTTGCATTTCAAAAATAAGCTACGCAGCCAGGTGTGGGGCGCACACCTTTAATCCCAGCACTCGGGAGGCAGAGGTAGGAGGATCACTGTGAGTTCAAGGCCACCCTGAGACAACAGAGTGAATTCCAGGTCAGCCTGGACTAGAGTGAGACCCTACCTTGAAAACCCAAATAATAAAAAATAAAATAAATCTATGCTTACTTCATTACTATGCTTATTATGTTAAAATGTTTAAAATATTTCATTTCAGGCTGGAGATGGCTTAGTGGTTAGGGTATTTGCCTGTGAAGCCTAAGGACCCAGGTTCAATTCCCCAGGACCCACTTAAGCCAGATGCACAAGGCGGCACATGTGTCTGGAGTTCATCTGCAGTAGCTACAGGCCCTGGCGTGCCCATTCTCTATCTGTCTCTTTCTCTCTCTCTCTCTCTCACACACACACAAATAAATATTTAAAAAAAAATACTTCAGCTATGGTGGCACATAACTTTAATTCCAGCACTTGGGGAGGCAGAGGTAGGAGGTTGCTATGAGTTCAAGGCTACCCTGAGACTACTACACAGTGAATTCCAGGTCAGCCTTGGTTAGAGACCCTACCTTGAAAAACCAAACCAAGCAAACAAAAAGCTTCATTTCAACTATTCTAATTCTTAAATATCTATACCTAGAAATTATCAACAGCATTGTCTTTTTCTTTCTCTTCCAACTATTCACTTCACTGATGCATTTTTTTCTCTAATGACTACAACAGAAAGTTTTTTCTTAATGCAAATCTGGCATTCAAAGAGAACTTTCACTGTAGTTCAGGACTAAATAGTCCTATAAGGCAACACACTGTATACTTGAAGGAAAATCGTTGCACCACAAAGGCCTACACCCAAAAGCCAAATAAATAAAAAGCAGAACAAAGTGCACTTTATTTTTCATACCACCAAATAGTGTGATGTTTCTTCAAATAATGTTCTTAAAACCGAACATTTTCCATAATTCCAAATACAGTTTATAATTTGAAACTTTACTTACTAACCAAGAGCTACAAGTTCTTTTTTCAGGGTTTCTAGTATTTTCAAAGTTCAATGAACATATATTCTTAAAATATTAAATTTAACATTTTAAGAAAGGACTTTAAGATCTACCCACTCTAAACCAAAAGTCTATTTTACCCATATGGTTTAGAATTGCAGACTACTAAAGGTAAATTTATTTTGAGACTTTTAAGGTACAACGAATTTTGGAGGAAGTATGTCTTAAGACAGAACCTCCCTACGTAGTGTGGTCAGACTGGGAATTCACTATGTAACCCAGGTGGCCTTTTCACTTGTGATGACCCTCTTATCTCAGCCCCCCAAAATTCCAGGAATGTGCCATCACACCCAGTCTTAATGTGAATATTGATTTACTCTCAACGTGTACATGTCCTGTAAGAATCCAATATAGTGTACAAGCTGATAATAGTGATACATAAATTTTCATGTGGACTTTGTAAGAGGGAAACTGTTGACAATTATATGGTTCGATTTTCAGAAATGGTATTTCAAAAGCCCCTTTTAGTTACCAAAACTAGAGTTCCAAGCCGGCGTGGTGGCACATGCCTTTAATCCCAGAACTTGGAAGGCAGAGGTACGAGGATTGCCTTGAGTTCAAGGCCACCCTGAGACTACATAGTGAATCCCAGGTTAGCCGGGGCTAGAGTGAGGTCCTACCTCAAAAAAAAACAAAGCCCCCCCCCAAAAAAAAACTAGGGTTCTAGAACTATACCAATGCAATTCCATTATTTAGTAGCTGTGTAGTAATGGAAACCAAGGGATATCTACTTGTGCTTGCCATATGCTGCCCATGACCATACACATCACAAAAGATGTCTAGTAGTTTTGTGCATTGTATATGCTTTAAAATGTTTTTGGCCTACAAGAGCTGTTGGCTGGGGGTAAGCATGCAGAAGATCTGAGCACTAACAAAAAGAGGCATGAAGGGGACCAAAACATGTGACAAACAAGATAAAGTTCAAAGACCTAAATGGCCTGTGGGGGAGGGGGGAGGTAGGCAAAAACTGAGATTTTGAGACTCCTGCTGACATTAGTAAATTAGCAGCTCTAGATGCTCGGAGGGAAACGTTTTGAAAAATACCCTAAATTTAATGTCCCAACCAAAAGCAGCCCTCATTCTCCTTAGAGACTGAGCATGGGAAACAGAGTAGAAGACAGAGTAGTTAAGTGCCAGAGGCCAACTATGACAGGAGGTGGAACTTTCCTGAAGGCATAGTGACAGCTCTTATCTAGAGACAGACAGATGGACAGAGAGACAGAGGTAGGGATAGAGATAGAGAGATAGAGACACAGAGAGGAAAGAGAGGAGATGGGAGGAGAAGGGAGGGGAGGGGAGTAAGAATGAGGAGAAAGAGTGAGCAGTATGAGTCAAAGTTAGCTTTCACTAACACAAGTCATGATGTAAAGTCTTTGCCACGATTCTAAACTGGTATATCAAGCTTTCCTTGCATACCAGCAAAATTATGGTCTAATGTAGGATTTTGATCCCTTGTGTAAATACGAAATTACCTGACAAAAGCAGAGATAAACATTCATTTAGGCATCATCTCATTGAGGTTGACTAGTGGGGAGGGGCCAGACTCTCCCTTCCATCCCAGATGATACCTCATTCCTGGTCTTCCGGATCACGTCTCTAAAGCAGCAGCCTCCCTCTCAATGCCCCTCCCTATCCCGGGTTTTTCTCTCCTCTTACCATGTTTCATTCCCCTTCACAGCATTTCCCAGACCTGACAGTATGAGGGTCTTTACTGTATGCCTCCCAAAACCAGAATGAAAGCTTCCAAGGGAGGAAGAACTTGGTTAACTACTGTTGTACTCTGCAGAAAGGGCCTGGTATTTAGCAGGTAAACAAATACATCAAATGACTATGTAAATACGTGTGGAAACCAGGTATTCGACTTGTCTGAGATAACTAGCAGCTACCTCATTTGGTAAAATTGAGTATTTAATTTACTCTAAGATGCTATTTAATATTTAACTATATTTACATATCATTAAAACAGCAAATGCTGATAATAATTAAAATATTGAATACTGAACTCTACAAATGAACATGTTACCAGTATTAGAAATGTTCAACTGTAAAAACAGGACTGACGTATGTGTCCCTGAGTTGTGAAGGAGCGCTAGTCTCCAGCTCCGCCACAGCACAGCTCACTGTCTGCCTGCCACTTCTCCCAGAGGACCTAAGATCCGTGAGATTTCACTGTGTGCAACTGCAGCCTCAGGACCAGGAATCCTGTGGACACCGGTAATGCTGGCAAACATCTGAAAATGAACACGTACGTCCCTAAAGCTTATCAGAAGGGAATGGTTCTGAGGGACTGTGTGTAAGACCAGGGGAAGGGCGTGTGAAAGAATGCAGAAGGATGGGGTCAAACAACATGGATTTCCAAATCTATTTGGCACTTGAGCATTTTCTTAAAATACTGGTTTTTCCTCTTCTTCTACAAGTTAAGCTTCCTTCTGTAACTATCTACTGAACTTAAAACTTAAACATCCTTTCCATTAAACACAAACCCATTCTATAAAATGTCAATGTGTTTTCCACACATATAATGGATAAAATTATTTCTATTACTTGTAAAATTTCCATCTCTTTTTACAGGAAAAAGATGATTTAGAATCTACAAAGCAAAGTTACTTCCTATACTTAATAACCATCAATGTAAGTGCCAGCGGGCAGTTTCTTACCTGCTGTTTATTGCCTTTTCTTGTCAACATGACGAATGGCATCGTGTCTGCGGGCTCGGCCTCCCCTTCTCCGCCCCCCAGGGGGCGCCCTTTCCTCAGCTGACTCTTGAGATGCAAAGGAACAGCCACGTCAAGCTGGTGCATTTTAACAGATTCTCCACCTCGTTGCTTAAAGACAAGAGCATATGAACATTCCAAGATGAGGTGTATGTCAATATAAGATGAAAACCATTCAGGTGGTATTTCCTTCTTAAAAAACATTTCATTTATTTATTTACATAACACAGAGAAGCAAACAGAGGAGGAACAGGTGTGTCAGAATCTCTAGCCACTGCAAATGAACTCCAGACACATGCACCACCTTATGGATCCAGCTTTTGGCAGGTACTGGGGAATTGAACCCAGATTTCCTGGCTTTACCAGCAAGCACCTTAATCATTAAACCATCTCTCCAGCTCTCAATGTGGTGTTTTATTTCTTTTTCTTACGCACCATCCCTGGAGGTACTACAATACCAGGTTGATGACAGCAGCGGACGGAGCAAGCTCCTATTCCAACTCCTAGCTCCAAAATCCATTTAATATATTGTCCTCGGATAGAGGACGTATCAAATATTAAACCTATAAGAAGAGATACTACACTTGATCTTAGCCATAAGGCCGAGAAGCAATTCAATGTGGTATTTCTTAAGACACAACAATCACAAGAGCCAGAGACTTGTTCTGAAACACAGATGAAAATGAACTATTTTTTCACATACTACCTAAAAGCTTTACATATGGGCTCTGTTCACTGCTCCAGCATCCCTCAAACACATAATACAAGAGGTCCTACAGAACCTCAGTCACTAAGTGCAGTTTGCTCGCTCTCTTTTTTCTTTTTTTTTTTTCAAGGTAGGGTTTCACTCTAGCTCAGGCTGACCTGGAATTCACTACATAGTCTCAGGTTGGCCTCGAACACACAGCGATCCTCCTACCTCTGCCTCCCAAGGGCTGGGATTTAAAGGCATGTGCCACTACGCCCGGCTGTAGTTTGCTCTCTTATTCATCCTCATAGTACACATTTTTCCTCATAATTATCAGAAAGTCTCACACCAGCTGAATCGTCTTACTCCACCACATTAGAGGCTCACCACTGCATTCCCTTTCCCCCAAAGCACTGTATACACAGCAGGTGCTCAACAAATAGCCAAGAAAGAATGAAATGTATAACAGCTAACATTAATTTCTTGGATGATAACATCACTTATTTTTAAATTTATACTGAATTTTTACTCAATTAATTACATGAACCTTCACTGAAGATTTATTGTGTTAAGCCTGGATATATTAAGATTAGAGAAGAGGGGGAAAATGGCTTAACAGTTAAGGTGTTTGTCTGTGAAGCCTAAGGACTATGGTTTGATTCCCCAGGACCCACATAAGCCATATGCACAAGGCAGCACATGCATCTGGAGTTCGTTTGCAGTGGCTGGAGGCCCTGGCACACCCATTCTCTCTCTCTACCTGCCTGCTTCTCTCTCTCTCTCTCAAATAAATAAATAGTACATTTATATAAAAAAGATTAGAAAAGATATATTCTATCCCCCAAAAGCTCATAAACTTGTTGAGTAAGACCTATAAATGAATTATAATACATCACAGGTGTTTACCACACATATGCAGGATGGGGTGACCATCTGCTTGGCTAAGAGTAGGTAGGTACAGGTATTTTGTGGTAGAAATGGGACGCCTGAGAATATTAAAAACTTCTTTTAAATAATTCCAACCAGATGGTAAAATAGCAATTTGGGGGGTATAATAGTAAGTTAAGAAGAACAACAGGTATAAAATCAAGGACCAGAAATAAAATGGTGTGTTTAGAGAGCTGCCAATCCTCCATTCATAACACTTCTTATCT